>NC_133755.1:41255000-41855000 GCF_036562045.2 Rhinolophus sinicus | reverse complement strand
AGTAATTAAAAGCAAGTGATATTGGAGTAAAGTAGAAATAGGAAAATTTTTCATGTAAAGGTTAAATAGTAAATATTTTAGGCTATGTGGGCTGTACTATTTCTGTCACAGCTGCTCAACTCGGCTGTTGTAGTGTGAAAAGAGCCATACACAATACATAAAGGAGTAAGTATGGCTGTGTTTCAATAAACCTTCATTTAAAAAAATAAAATTTAAAGTTATATAATTTTTACATGTCATGGAAAACTATTCTTTTGATAGTCTTTATATATATATATATATATATATATATATATATATATATATATATATATATATTTTTTTTTATTTTTTTTTTTTTTTTCCCAGTTTCAGTTGACATTCAATATTTTTTTATATTAGTTTCAGGTGTACAGCATAGTGGTTAGACATTTATATAATTTATGTAGTGAGCTCCCTGATTAGTCTAGCACCCACCTAGCACTATACATAGTTATTGCAACATTATTAGCTATATTCCCTATGCTGTTCTTCACATCCCCATGACTGTTTTGTAACTACCAATTTGTACTTCTTAATCCCTTCACCTTTTCACCCAGCTCCGCAATATCCCTCCCCTCTGGCAACCATCAGTTTGTTCTCTGCATCTGTGAATCTATTTCTATTTTGTTTGTTCATTTATTCTGTTCTTTAGATTCCACATATAAGTGAGAAATAGATATTTCTTTTTCTCAGGCTGACTTATTTCACTTAGCATAACACCCTCTAGGTCCATCCACGTTTTCACAAATGGTTAAGATTTCATCATTTTTTATGGCCGAGTAATATCCCATTGTATGCATGTGCCATATCTTCTTTATCCAATCGTCTGTTGATGGCCACTTGGGTTTCTTCCATATCTTGACTATTATAAATAGTGCTGCAGTGAACATAGGGGTCCATATATCTTCTTGAATTAGTGTTTTTTGGATTTCTTCGGATAAATACCCAGAAATGGAATTGCTGGGTCATACAGTAGTTCTATTAGCAATTTTTTAAGGAACCTCCAAATCGCTTTCTATAGTGACTGCACCAATATGCAATCACACCAACAGTTCATGAGGGTTCCCTTTTCTTCACATCTTTTTTTTTTTTCCATATTTTTTTATTAGTTTCAGGTGCGCAAAGCAATGTAATAGTTAGACATTTATCATTGATATCCCCCTTCCCCCATCCAATACCCCTCTGACATGGCACACATCCATTACATTTCCACTGTCTCTATTCCTAATGCTGTACTCTGCTTCTTGTAAATATATATATATATATATATATATATATATATATATATATACACACACACACACACATAAAGTATACATATATACATATACACATATATACGTATACATATGTATATATATATGTGTATATATATACATAAAATTATAGTTGGCATTCATTATTGTTCAGCTTCAGGTGTACAGTGCAGAGATCAGGCATCTACATCATCCCTGAGGTGGTCTCCCTAATGAGACCAGTGTCCATCGGACACCCTACAGAATCTTTTCTTCACATCTTCACCAACACTTGTGTGTTGATTTATTGATAATAGCCATCTGACAGGTGTGAGGTGATATGCCATTGTAGTTTTAATTTGCATTTCTCTGATGATTAGTGACTTTTGAGCTTCTTTTCATGTTTATTGGCCATTAGTATGTTCTCTTTGGAAAAATGTCTATTCAGGTCTTCTGCCCACTTTTTAATTAGATTGTTTGGGGATTTTTGGTGTTGAGTTGTATTAGTTCTTTATACATTTTGGATACAGTATTAACCCCTTATCAGATGTGTTGTTGGCAAATATCTTCTCCCATTCAGTAGGCTGTGCTTTTCATTTGTTGGCGGTTTCCTTTGCTGTGAAAAACAACTTTCATTTATTTGATGTAGTCCCATTTGTTTTTTTGTCTTTCGTTTCCCTTACCCGAGGAGGAGGAGATGGATCAGAAAAAATACCACTAAGAGCAATATGTGAGAGTTTACTGCCTATGTTTCCTTCTAGGAATTTTGTGGTTTCAGGTCTTACATTTAAGTCTTTAATCCATTTTGAGTTTATCCCTTCATATGATGTAAGAAGGTGGTCCAGTTTCTTTTTTTTCTCTTTTCTTTTGCATGTATCTGTCCAGTTTTCCCAATACCATTTATTGAATAGACTGTCTTTAACTCACTGTATATTTTTGCCTTCTTTGTCACAGATTAAATGACATAATAAGCATGGGTTTACTTCTGGGCTTTCTATTCTGTTCCATTCATCTATGTATCTGTTTTTATGCCAATACCATGTTGTTTTGATTACTATAGCCTTATAGTATAGCTTGACAACTGGTAGCGTGATACCTCCAATTTTGTTCTTCTTTCTCAAGATTATTGTGGCTGCTAGGGGTCTTTTGTGCTTCCATATACATTTTAGGATTATTTATTCTAGTTCTATGAAAAATACCACTGGTATTTTATTAGGTATTGCATTGAATCTATAGATTACTTTGGGTAGTATGGACATTTTAATTCTTCCTATCCATGAGCACAGTATATGCTTCTATTTATTTGTATTTTCTTCAGTTTCTTTCTTCAGTGTCTTATAGTTTTTTGAATATAGGTCTTTTACCTTGGTTAAATTTATTCCTAGTTTTTATTTTATTTTATTTTATTGTAAATTGGATTATTTTTTTAATTTCTTTTTCTGACAGTTAATTATTGGTGTATTCTTTTGATTTTTTTCAACCATTTTGAAATGTAAAGACCATTCTTAGCTTGTGGCTGTATATGAACAGGCAGTACATCAGACTTGAACTGTGGGTCATTGTTAGCTGGCCCTGGTATAGAGACAGACAAAAAGATTGATGGAACAGAATAGATATATATATATATATATATATATATATATATGGGCAACTAGTTGTTGACAAAAAATACACAGGGAATTCTTTTGAAACAGATAGACAAATGGTGGTGTAATATCCATACACAAAAAAACAAACATACAAACAAACAAAAAACACAACGAACTTTGATCCACCCTCCACAACATATACAAATACTATCTCCAAGTAGATAATGTAAAACCTAAAACTACAAAAGTTTTAGAAGAAAATCTTTGTGAACTAGGTTTAGAAAAGGATGTCTTAAACAATACCAAAAGCATGATATAAAAGAACAAATTGGTAAATTAGACTTAACCAAAACAACAACAACATCAACAAAAAACTCTTGTTCTTTGGAAGCCAATATTATTAAAATTGAATATCCATCAATAGGTGAGTGGAGAAACTATTGTAGTATATCCATGCAATGGATCAACAAGAAGGAATGAGTTACTGATGTATGCTATAGCATGGGTGAATGTCAAAATAATTATTCCAAATTAAAGAAGCCAAACAAAAAGTATATACTATATGACTCTTAAAAATGCAAACTATTCTGTACTGATAGAAATTAGATTAATGGTTTTGGGGGGGTTGGGGTGGGTATGGATAGACACAGCAAGGAAGGATTACAGAAGGGCATGAGGAAACTTTTGGGAGTGATGGATACGTTTATTATCTTGATTATGGTGATGATTTTTCAGGAGTCTATAGATGTTAAAACATATCAAAGTGTATATTTTAAATGTGTAATTTATTGTATGTCAATTATATCTCAATAAAAATATTATAAATACAGAAACATTTCTATAGGTAGTCTAGGTATTACAATTATTAGACAAAGACAGTTTTAAAATCTATGATTAATGTCTTCCAGAAAATAGATTACCTGAAGGAAATGTTCACTGGAGAAATGAAATATATAAAAGTGCCAAATATAAATCTGAAAACTGATAAATACAATTTTGAAAATTAAAAACTCAAGGGCTGGGTTTAACAGAAGATTGGGCAAATCAGAAGAGAGGATTAATTAACAGAAACGTAAAAATTATGTATTGATTATTTATTGCATAACAGACAACCACAAAAACATATTAAACATTCATTTTGTTTATTGGTCTGAAGGTCATCTAAGGCAGTTCTGCTTTATGTTGCAGTTTCTGAGGTGCCGTGCTTCAGCCTACAGGCTAGTGATTAGCTAGGTCCCCTGAACTCCATGTACCCACATTGATGGGAGAGCAGCTTTATGTAAGTAATTTTAACATTTAGGTGAAATATATAGTTTTTTGAACAACATGATTATAAAGTTATCAAAACTGACACAATAGGAAATAAAATAAGCTGAATAATATTAGATCCATTATAGAAGTTGAGTATGTAATTGAAAACAATATCTTACAAAGGTTTAGTGGCTTCTGGGTGAAGTCTATCAATTGTTTAAAGAAGAAATAAAATCAATCTTACATCAATTCTTCAGAACAATAGAAAAAAATGGGAAATTTCCCAACTTATTCTGAGTTCAAGATAAATTTAGTAACAAAACCACAGACCAGTTTCTCTCTTGAACATTCATGTAAAAGTCCTGAAAAATGTTAACAAGTTGAATTAAATAATATAAAAAAAGGAAAATATGTCTTGACTAACTTGGGTTTATCTGAAGAAAGCAGTGTTAGTTTAACAATGGAAAAATCAATCAATGTAAGTCATGGCATTCAGAGAACAAATGAGAAAAATCATATGGCTACTTTAATAGATGTAGAGATAACATTAGAAAAAAATCTAGCAGTCTTTCAAAATAACAAAAGAACATTCCCTTAATCTAGTAAAGAGTATCTACAAAACATCTACAGCAATCTTTATGCTTAATGGTGAATTATTGTAAGATTTCCCCCAAGACTGGAAATGAAACAAAGAGGTCTGCTCTCACCAATTCTATTTAACATTGTTTAGAGGACTTAGCCAGCGCAACAAAGAAATAAAAGGCATTATAATTAGAAAGTAAGAAGTAAAACTGCCATTATTCGTAGGTAACATGATTTTTTTATATAGAAAATCCAAAAGAACCAAAGACAACTTATTAGAATTAATAAGTGAACATAGCAAAAATCAATTGAGTTTTACATGCAATGTAATAAACCTTCACAGTTCATAAAGTTCTGAATGATAAATGTATGGATGGTTACTATACAAGAATGTGGGAGTCAGAGGCCAATGATCCCTAAGGTTAAGGTTTTCTTGCATGTATTTGCAAAGGACCCTAAATTGACAAATCTCAAGCAAATGGTAACAAACTCTTAGAAATTAAAATTTAAAGAATGATGTCATTTAACATACCATCAAATAATCAGTTGCTAAGCAATAAATATGACGAAAGATTTGCAAGACTTCTATGAAGAATACTCTAAAAATATTGTTGAGAGAATAAATAAAACCTATCATGCTCTTGGATTAACAGACTCAACATCGTAAAGATGTCAGCTCTTCCCAAGTAACCTATGAATTCAGTGCCATTTCAATAAAAATCCCAACAGATTTTTGAGTGGAAACTGATAAACTGACTCTAAAGTTCATATTGAAATGCACATGGAAAGAATAGCCAAGAAAATCATGAAGAAGTTAGAAGATTCATATTACCAGATATCAAAAGTTATTATACTTATTATTCTTATAAAACAAAGGTGCTATTACAATGCAATGGGGAAAGTAATTGCCTTTTTCAGTAATTGGTACTGGATCACTTGGATAACCATAAGAGAAAAAAAAAAAAGTATTTTGACTCCTACAACATATCGTATACAAAAATCAATCCCATGTGTATTGTGGATTTTGTGAAAAGTAAAATTTTCAAAGATAACGTAGGAGAATTTCTTCATGAACTTGGTGTGGGTAGGGAAAAATTAATTAATAGATTTTGTGCCCAGATTCACTCAGTAAGAAATAAACTCAAAAGTATGAAACAAGTTATAAAGTATGTTATTCACCTGACCATCTCACGTTAGGCCCCTGCATCTTGATTTTAAATAGTCGATGGGAGTCTGCTTTTATAGACATCTCTCTATAACAATATCTCAGATATTTGGGGGACTTTATAAACACAATAAAAGGAAAAATTGGGAAAGGATGTGGAAACCCTGAACTATATTTGGTTTACTATGCAGTAAATATAAGAATAAGTCCATGCATCAAACTATAACAATATGTAAGGTCATGATATTTATTTCCAAGCCTATCTCCAAGGATTTAAGGAAAACTATAGTCAGCTGAAGCTAAGGGCTCCTCTGTTTTGTCCACTGTGGTTTAGATTTTTCCTCTTTTATCACTCAGGTTCTGCTAGTGTTTTGTATTCCATGTCAGGGTGGAGGGATTGGTTATGATAACAGCTACCAAGACAACCATTCTGCCAAAGCAATAGAAAGTCTGATAGGAACACGGGCTGAGGGTCAGACCACTTTCTCTGGAATCCCACTGTGGATACTTACTAACAGTTGAAACTTGGGTAATGTATTGTATCTCTGGGAGCTTGTTTCCCCAGTTGAGGAACAAAATGAGATAGTCAGAAGGCCCTTGTGAGGACTAAATGAAGATGGTGTTTGTGAAAAGGTTGACCCAGTGTCCAGTCCATAAGAATTGCTTAAAAATGGAAACTGAGTTTTCACTTCCTCTTAGTGAGTCTCTTATTGCTAACTGCAAGGAGTTATTAATCTCTGAAATAGTCATGGCTCAAAATTTAGATTTCAAATAAAAACTCGTATCCACGGATACCTAAAGACACCTTTGCTTGTATTAAATATGTTCTACAAATTCCATGCGACCAGTTACTTAAAGGTACTTTCTTCCTGTTTCTCCTTGTATCCACAACTTTCGGGCTGTCTCTCCCCGGCTCCTTACTGTCCCTGATCCTGTGGTGCAAAGAAGAGGGTTTATGTGATCCAAGCTTTCTTTTTACTGAGAAGGACAAGTCCTAGTGTGACTCTGAAGTACAAATGGGTTCTCCGTTGTGCAGAGAAGTGATAAGTCCCATGACACTTTTACACAGCTCCCTCACTGCTGCAGGAGTCCAAGTTTTACTGTTTAAAAACATGTGGCACAAATTATGCCACAGGCTAAAGTTACTCATAAGCAGAAGCTGGCCTTTATTTACAGGACTTTGTCACAGGTCTTCCTTGTTTTACTTGCGGATGCTGATATGTTCTGCAGTGGGTGAAATCTTTCCTTCTGAGCTATTTCATGGGTACCAACTCATGCCTCTCCCCTGGATGTCCAACTATTCAGGAATAGGATATATATATATATATATATATATATATATATATATATATATATATATATATATTTTACAATTGTAAAAACCTGCAGCCAGGCATATCTCTTTTACAATGCAGTGAACCTTCCAAACCCTTGTCTTAAGTCTCTCGGAACCAAACAAATTACATGCCATAGTGTGCTGTGTATCACGGCTAGAATGTTTATAATGTCTGGCTGAGTGGAGTTTGGGTATGGGCTTCTCTGGTGAGCTGGAGCAGATTGTGTCTTTGACTGACAAGCTGCCATTTTCTTGAGATTTGATGATTTGGGGTCCTTCACCTATCCATGCAAACAAACCTTAACCTCAGAGATCTTTGGCATTTGATCCCAATATTTTTATACAGTAACCGTACATACATTTATCACTCAGAGCTTTATGAACAGTGAAGGTTTATTACACTGCACTCAAACCTCATTTAACCTTTTCTCTTGAGGCAATACTTTAAAACAGAGTTGAGGAAGTTTGTATAACCAAGGCTGGTTGGTTGACCCTTTTTTGTGTTTCCTTTCCTGAGAAACCTTTGGCATGGGTGTTTGTGGTCAGTAGATATTTTCTGTAAGTTTCTTCAAGGTTAGAGAAACTCCTGTTTGAATGCGTTCTGTTGGGGCTTCTTCAGTCCTTGGAAGCTTTCGTGTCTGCAGAAATTTTGTAATAGGCAGACCTCAGAATTGCTTGGTTGTTGATAGAAGTGATCAGATCTATCCCTTGTGTACCCCATTATCACTTCCATCTCTGAGCATTTCCTTTATGCTCTTCCTCTTTTCCAGTCTGCATGTCAGCCATTGTGTAAGGGCCACTTCATGCCTGGCGACTATTTATTTCTTCTCTTACTGTTCTGGCCCACATGAAACTCCATGCTCTAAAAGTTTCTTCCTGCCTAAACCACAAAATATAACATTGCCATTCCAATGTTTATTACCATCAATTTTATTACCATACAATTTTGGACTATTTTCTGATTTTTATTTGTATACATATTGCTTTCCCAACTTGCTTGTAAGTTTCCTGAGGACTAAAATTGTAGGCTATACTTCTGAACTCCATACAAATCTAACACCATGCCTAGCACATAGTAGGAATACAATATAGGTGGAATGAATACATTTTGACGTTTCTCTAAAAGTATAAGTATTTCCATCTGAAGAGAAGTATTCCTTAATAAAGAGGCACTAATTCAGAATGGGGAAAGATTTCCTGCCTTGGATATTCGGAAGGTTATTAGTCCTCAGAAATGGACCTGTTTGGATTTTGTGTCTTAGAAGGGCTATCGTGTTGCCTCATGGGTCTAGAGGCAAAGTTTTGAACCCTTTTGTTTATTCCCTGTCTTTCCAACCCCTGTTATGTGTAGAGGCGGCCTGCAGCATTGAGTTGCACAAGACTTTTGAAGCTCAATGCAAAAGAGAAGCATATCTGCATGGAAAGAGTGAATGGAAGTGCATACACCCTTTAAGTGTTGTTGCTGCAGTGTGTAGCTCAAAACCTAGCCTGAGAGCTGATACTCTAGTTGCTGTAGATGTTACTTTTGGATCTGCCTCTTAGATGTCCCACTGACACCAGTGCCAATCAACAGTAATAGTATTTCTCTCTCACTGGGGAAATGAAAGATGCTGAGTCTAATTGCAAGTAAGTCTGTAGACATTCAGTAATCACAGAGTTGTTCATTTTGGTTTATCTTTCCAATTTTGCTCAACCAAGCCATGGTTCCCCTTTCTGGCCTTGTTTCCAACATGAGCTTTCAAAGCATTTCCACTATTTATGACCCTGTTTGAACCTTACCTTCACTATGTGCATTGTCTTTTTGGTGGTGTGGGGAAAGAACAGACAGGTGACATCAAGCAGAGCTGCCAAACGCTTTAACCAGCTCGTAGATCTGGGCTACAGTACCAGGAAGTATATTCCTGAGTTCCAACATCTTTTTACTTATGTGACACTTATTTGGTGCTTAGTACCTGCCAGGTACTGTGTAAAGTGCTTTATAGATATCAACATAGTTAATACTCATAACAATGCCATGAGGTAGGTACTCTAAGAATCCCCATTTAATAGATAAGAAAACTGAGGCACAAAGTGGTTACAACTGTTTGACCAAAGGTCACACAGTATGTAAATGGCAGAGCTGGGATTTGAATTAAGGCACTCTAGTTCCAGAGTCCATGCCTTAAATCACTAGGCCTCATTTCCTATGCTCTGTGTATTTTATTTATTTTTGTTAAACAGATACTTGTGAAATACCCTATGCCTAAAGCATTATGTAAGACAATTTGGGGAATATGGAGAAGAGGGGGACCCAGTTACTGAATACAAAGGACATCAGCATTCAAGGGCAGTGAAGGACATGTTTAGTATTGCACAACACATGTGAGATATTCTCTGCGCCCTCAAGGACATCTGACTTTTCATTGATGAGCGGAGAACTGCTCAGATGTTGGGAGGATGGATGACCCATTTTACAAGGAGAGCAAAGTTGTTGAAGAGCTTGTCCATTAGGAGACCTTTCAGATGGGTTGTGTGGGACGGAAAAATAGAAACCCTAGTCATTTATTTAACAAACATTTATTAAGCATTGGTAAGTGCAAGATATGCTATTAAGAACTACTAGAACATTGTAGGTTCTTACTTTCAGATGTTATTAGAAAACTTCACCAATTTGGACTACATGGAGAAAAGACAGATAACAAGTAATGCAAATTTGCAGATCCCATGTTCAATAAATGCAGTTCTATCCCTGTACATCTATTTTTTCCAAGGAAGGGCAACAAAAACAGAGAAAAGGGAGAAAACAAAGGATTGGGCATATGCCACTTATTCTAGCACATTTCAGTGACCAGGGCCCACAGCTCTTCACTCTCTCTGTCCGAAAATTGTCAGTGTGGGTGCCCCTGCTTGGCATTTTTTAAATCCATAGGCAGCATGAACTTGGCCAGTGTACCAGCCCCTTAGGAATACTAAATGTACCCCATTTCATTTATAGGAAAGAAGCAAATTAAGACAGAGCACTTTTGTGTAAACCATAAACTGAATTTAACAAGGCAGGAGGCTTGGGAACCCATGCTCAGGCTGCTTGTTTTTCCTGGCACCTTGTTAAATATGGTTGAAAGTTCGCATGCTGGGGCACAGCCCACTTTCTCTTTGTTCCTGGGAATGGCTCTCACTGACCTGGTAGACCTGGGTGAATGGGGTGCAAGCTTAGATACTGGGGCTGGAAGAGAACAGCGAGCAGAGTGGGCCTAAACTCTCACCTCCAGGCAGTGCCCACCTCAGTTGGGCCCGAGGGTCTGTACCTGAGTCTTCATGTTTGCAAGCCCTCCAAAGACCAGGGCCGCCTTGGACATCGATTCCAATGTCTAATAACACTTATTGTCAAGCCACTCTTTCTACGTCTAAATTAAATCCTCATCCTGCAGTTTAGTGCATCTCCTTTTGTTCTGCCCTGAATAAAGATGGAGAACAGCTGGTCAGCATTCCCCGTAGAATAACTCTTCAAACACTTGAAAGCTATTATTAAGTTCCCTCAGAGTCTTGTCTTCTCCAGACAAATACTGAAGCTTTCTCCCACTTATTTTCTCCACTCACCTTTCTTTCTGGCTGGAGGTGCTTCTCCAGCTGCTGGCTTCTTGAAGCCACCTGGAAATCTGACTGTATGTTTTTCTAATGGTATTGTTACTGGGAAATGATATGGAGGATTTTGTTTCTTTCAGTCATCATTTTCTGGTGGACTTTGTCTCTAATTATCTTAGAATTTCATTCATTGGCTTGAATTAACTAAAGAATTTCCCTGAATCTTTAAGTATTCTGGGTCTGTGGAAAAATTGCTAGTAAAATATTGTGTGTGTGTGTGTGTGTGTGTGTGAGAGAGAGAGAGAGAGAGAGAGAGAGAGAGAGAGAGAGAATCTGTGCATATTTCTATACGTATGGTTTTTCTCTACTTTTTATTCATCTCTACCTAAATACTATATAATGATAGAATGTGTAGTTCCATTTTATGTGGTTTCAGGCCACATTTATTTCTATATTAAGCATGGGATATTATTTTTTGTGTGTGTGTGTGTGTGTTCTATTTCTGATTAATTCTTAATTGCTGCCCAGAATTCAGTGACAAGAAGGATTCTGAGGCTCTGTGTAGTTAAGCCTGGAAAAAATGCTGAAATGAATGTTCTGTAGCATTACCTGTGAATGAGAACAGATGTGGCGGCATTATGGCCAAGTTGTATGGTGCCTAAATAATTGGTTAAAAGTTAAAATAATAAATAATTTTATTTTTCCCTTCCTTCTCCTCTTCCTTTTAGGTAACACATTCCTTTTATTGATCTACCCGGGGGAGCATCGTTAATTAATTTCTCTCTTACTCTGATTCAGTGTGTGCGTATACCAGTTCATTTAGTGCCTCCCTCACCTCATCTCCTATATTCTTTTGGCTCACCAGCAGTCTTGGGAAACATCTCCATTTCCATTTTCCCATCGCATCCTAGGAATTTATCGTTGCATTCATAGCTTACTCTAACAGCCCAATAAGGGGCCAGCTTTGCCTCTTTTCCCATCACTTGGCTATCCTGCCAACATCCTTGGTGGATATTTTATTCATGGCAACCCCTTGCTCAAGAAGAGTTCGTGGCTTAGTATTCCTTAATGTAATCCATCTAAATGCTTCTTCCTGTTTACTGACTTTTGGGGCTCTCCCAAGTTACCATCCAATGTACTTACGTTTCCTACTACTTCCTACAAACACTTTTGTTTCAGAATTTTTAAAATACATTTTCCAAATTCAAAGAATTTTTGCCGCCTCACCTAGAATCCACTCCCCTTTTTCCAGCCATCTAAATCTTACTCATTGTATGAAACCCATCATCCATGAAACTTTTCTAACTGTAGATTTCCAGTCTTTATTGATGTCTCCTTTCTCTAACTTCCTACTACAATTATATTCTGTCACTTAGTCTAATTACCCTGTTTCCCCGAAAATAAGACCTAGCCGGACAATCAGCTGTAATGTGTCTTTGGAGCAAAAATTAATATAAGACCCAGTCTTATATAATATAATATAGAAGGTCTTATATTATATAAAACGAGGTCTTATATAAGACCCAGTATTAGACTATATGATATTATATTTATTATATTATATTATATTATATTATATTATATTATATTATATTATATTATACCAGGTCTTATATTATAGTAAAAAAAGACCTGGCCTTATATTATAGTAAAATAAGACTGGGTCTTATATTAATTTTTGCTCCAAAAGACGCATTAGAGCTGATTGTCCGGCTAGGTCTTATTTCCGGGGAAACACGGTATATATAGTTTGTGTGCCTCACTAATTGTTCTGTGTGAACCAACTGGTCTTGTTTAGTTCGGCTCTAATTTCCTTCAGAGAAGAGACCATACCTTCCTTTTATCTATTTGTTTTAGCCTCCTTCCTTTTGTTTCAATCTGCCCCATAGCAATGCTATGCTCAAAAATAGCACTCCAAACGTTCCTACTACATGACTCTCCAAATAACCAGTCTGACTGCTTTTCACAATGATTAGATAGATTAAAAAAATAATTTGGCCAGTCTTTGTGGGTTTGGATAGGTAGATTAATATTTCAGAAGGTATGGTTACTAGTGACATTAGTAAAGAAAAATGTATTTGGGGATCACACGTAGTTAATAAATGATTCTCTTTTGGGGAAGAATAAAAGTGATTTCATTTTGACAGAGCTCAAAGTATTATTAATTACACAGATGCTAATATGGTATTGAGGACTAGCATAGGAAGGCACTGAAATGCAATTTCTCACCTGGCTTGCATAAAGGGTGATGAGATGTGCAACACAAGATTTCTCTGCTCTAGCACAGTGAACATATTAAAAATTGCAGGCAAAATCCAAAAGCAGAAAAAAAAATTGTAACCAATCATTAGTAAATAATATTCATTAGAAAAATCAGAAAGGAGCCTGTTGGCTATGGTGTGTTCTGATATTTTGGTAGGAGGTGCTTCAGCCAAAGGTTTTAGAAACCCAGCAAAGACATCGGAGGACCTCAGCAGGTTTTCATTCTGCTCCCCATGTGATGGGGCTCCCCGAAAGCCACCTGAGAGGCAGAGCAAAACGGCCCTAGGGTGGCATTTCTGAACCACGGCTTAGTGGCTTAATTGATTTATACTTTATTCTTTTCAAGAGACAGCTGAATGTCAAAGGTCTTTTTTTGCGTAGTACTAGAGACTGGTTGTCAAACAACCTCTACTCATTCAATAATTTATCCCATTTTGTAAAAGAAAGTCAGCTAACATGCAGTTAATCTACTCCATATTTAAATTACTACATTGAAAAATAATAAGGAGAATGAAAAATCTAGTCCATTATTTAAAATTAAACATATATGAAATGTTCTCCCCCCCCCCCCAAATCATTACCAAAGGCTATAGTTTAAAGGCAGCATTGAAGTCCTGAATGGAATAAAAATACCTAACAGTAGTTTGCAAATGGCTGTGGAATTATTTATTCTATTTTTTTCTATACATAAGGAATTGAGCTAAATGAACAATGTTTAAGTATGTCAGAATTTCATCAATTTTGCATGAGCATTCTCAAATATCCTGGTGGGGGTAATTGCTTGCAAATACATTTAAACTAATGATATGTTATATCCTTACTTGATATAAAACTATTAAAAGATACGTTATTGCATTTGACAATGCCATGCAGCTGGGTCAGATCTTAATGACAGATTTCTGCGTTTGCGAATTAAGATACACTCTGCTGGAAACAAATATTTTATAAAAATAAAAGCTATATACTATCTAAGTTTGATCATTTATCTAAAATTTCTATTTCATTTGTTGGGAGCTACAAGAGTTAAGAGAGAAGAAGGGTTTGTCCCTTTCCTAAAATTGGGAAAGGAATCCAGAACTATAATTGAATCCTCCTCATACCCCATTCCCCTCAGCAGGAGTGAACAGAACTTGTAAAATCCGCCATGTGGTTTTAAAGGTCTACTTAGAGTGTGGCTTTGCATCCCTTGCAGGCTGAAGTGACTGACATGCCTCAAACCAATTAGAGAAAAGTGGCCCTTTCCTCCCATGACAAAGGCATGTTTATTTTTAAGGGGATTAAACAAGGCTGAAAGGAAACACTGGATGGGAAAAAATAATTCAAAGAAAAAAAGAAAACTCCACTTGCAGAAATAGTGTTATTGAAAGGAAAGTGTGGTGATTTGCTGCGAGGATTCTTTGGTCCTTCACTTTCAGGGGACACTGGCTTTTTAAATTTTTTAGTCTATTCTTGCTTTTTTGCCTGAGGTCAGTATACTGAGGGTCCAGTTTGTATCAGCTTGGGTTTTATTTGCCTGAATCTCACCCTAGGCTCTGTGATCAAAACCCCAGTGTGATTTCCCTTCTTGACAATGGGCTAAAATGCATATTAATTTGTCTCCAGTGCCAGGATTTGTGACTCCAAGATAGATTGTGAAGCAGGCATTAAAGCTCATATGTGATTACGGAACTTGGGGAGCTAGCTTGGCATCCCACTGGAAGTCAGATGATGTTATGATTACAAGGGAAGTATTGATATACTTCCCTAATTGTTTCTTAGGACTTTGGGTTCTATTTATGATGTCATTACAAAGCTATGCATTATCTGCATAATCGCCAAGGAAAAGACTCTCATGAAGGAAAATGCATCCCACTGAGATAATGCCGCAAGCTACAGCTATACATCCAACGGCATATGTATGGTGTTGAAATAATAAGACAGCATGGTATAATGATGAATTCTTGTTCCCATCATGACAGAAAGCTTTCCTGAAATTATCCCTATTACTGGCTTAATTGATCCATGCTCAGTGAAAGGATTTCAGCAAATAGTTGGCTTTGGGACTCAATCCCTACTCCGCAGTCCAATTTCTGACAGTATCATCAGCCTAAGAAAGGCCAGTCACTCTTTGCAGAATCTGTGATTACCCTGCATAGACTGCACTCAGCATCTCTGGAAGTGTGTATGTGTGTACATGTTTGTGCGTGTGTGTGTGTGTGTATCTTCACACAAACATGCACACATACAATTTGGTTGATAGCTTGGGGTTGAAAAATAAAGGTAAGATAAACCTGCCTCTGAAATAAGAGGAAGATAATTTTTCTCAGTGAACAGACTTCACAGAGTGAAAAAATTACACATTATTGTCGCTTGGCGTTATATATGTGAGGCTCTCGCCTTGACTCGGCAGCCTAGCAGGACTAGATCTTTTTTATACGGCAAAGAACAGTACAATATACCTTTACTGCAAGATTTTCAGTTACACGGTAATTCTGATACATATTCTCTCCCTCTCCTTAAAAGGCACGTATGCTCTGATTTTCAACATCATTGAAGATTATTACAACTTCACTTCATAATATACTGTAAATTTTATTATAAAGCACCGATTCCTTGGCTCCTAAGAACAATCTTAGGGAAAAAGTGCACTATACTTCTTACTCTTTCAGTAATGTGAGAGGAGACCTAATGAAGGTCTTTATGCAAATTTTCCAGTTATCAGGTAAAATCTTCACATAGAAAATCTGTCACATGTTGTAAAATTTCTTTATGTTATCAAATGCTAATGATGACTCAGAACACAGCCCACAGAGGATCTTTGAAATTCTTCATAAAAACCGTATTCCACCCCAATATCAGAGGCCTTGGAAATTCCACCACTCTGAAGACGCGGGTTTGTAATTAGCATGGTGCAGGCTTCTCTGCCCTCTGAAACCATAATGTTAATTACAAAAATTACACTGTGTTTAAAAGTGCAATTAAGAGACTCCACCGCACAAAGGGAATCTTGGAGCCTCTTTTCACACTTTGAAGCCAGGTCATAATGTAGCCCATAAAAAGGAGGCCAAGGCTCATTCCCTTTTAAAGGCTTCAGAAGATCAGAGAGGAGATCTCAGTGAGAATGAGCTCTACTGAGCTCTGCAGCACTCTTAATGAACAGTGTTCTACCTGGAGCAAGGGAGGAGGCAAAAGGAGAAAATTAGCTGAAAAATGATGGCTGTTCTACACCCCGCTTGGCTATTGCCAACATCATTGCCCAGCTTGGGTCTACTTTGGGCCAATTCTGGAGTCATTTGCTTGGTCCTGGTGTGTGTGTGGCTCCCAAAGTGGGACACATGTATTTGTAAGTAAAACTCTAAGATGGAGTTTGGGGGATTGAGGTCTAGTTTTGTGCTTCATCCAGAATGTGACACTATAAGAGCTATTTGAACAAAAATTACACTGGGAAATAAGACACCTCCCCCCCCCCCCCGCCCCAACTTCTTGGAGGGAATAATGGAGAGCAATTGTAGAACACTTTCTTCAGTGATTTAGTGGTAGGACTCAAGCTACATTGTTGGTGATGAAGTGTGTTAATGACAAAGCAGGCAGTGCAGACTAGTAGGCAGAACACTGGGGTAGGAAACAGAAGTCTTGAATTAGAGTCTCAAGTTTGCAACTGTGTGACATTTAATGACATTGAACTTCTCAAAACCTCAGTTTTCCTACCAGGAGAGTGGGAATAACATAGGTCTTGAGGAAGATCTAGACAGAATTATCTGGGATAAATAATTGGAAGCAAAAATACTCAGCAGTCTGTAAAGAGGCAAGCACATACAAATTAATATTGCTTCAAATATGCCTTGCATAAACATGAGAATTTAGGTTGACCCTTGAGAAAGTTCTTTCTTACCGTGTTATAGGGTAACCAACCCTCCTCAGTTTATATGTTTAAGTCCTAAACCCCAGACCCTCAGAATTTGCAAATAGGGTACCTGCAGATGTAACTAGTTAAGATGAGGTCATTGGAGGGAGCTCTCTAATCTGTTATGACTGGTACTTTTATAAAAAGGGGAAATTGGGCCATAGAGACAGGTATGCATAGAGGGAAGACCATGTGAAGAGACAGGGAGAAGGCTGCCTTCTATAAGCCAAGGAGAGAGGCCTGTAACTGAGCCTCCCCTCACAGCCCTCAGAAAGAACCAACCCTGCTGGCACCTTGATCTCAGACGTCTAGCCTCTAGAACTGTGTGAGATGGTAAATTTCTGTTGTTTAAGCAATCCAGTTAGTGGCAGCCTTAGGAAACTGTGAGGATACCCTGAAATTGAATATGTCTTCCTTAGGGTTATTTTTCTCTGAAACCTTTGAAATAGCTTACCTGTCTTTCACACAAATAGACGTGAGATCACATAGCCCTTTATATTGTCCTTCCTTCACTCATAGCCAGTCTTTAGGTCACTCTTTTGCAGTACCGGGCCTTCACATACGTTTTTATACTTCAGAAGCTTATCCTAATTTCTCTGCTGGCCTCCCTTTTCCTTTTCTTAGGGAACAGCCTGGCGTGCTGAATCACTGCTATCTGAGGAGCTCTAGTAGGACCTGAATCAAAGAGTAGCATTCAGCTCTGTTTCTATGAGGCAGCAAAAATGCTGCCCCAAATTTATTTACGTCCCCCAAATTTTCATTTTTGCCTAAAGAGCAATGAATGATAGAGAATGAGGAAATTTATGTTTAGCTGGAGATTTTTTTAAAGAGTTGTGGAATGGAACCAGAATGTTAGAAAGAAGTTAGAAGGTTCTTCTCTAACTAGAAGGTTTCAGAAAGAGAATGGGCTGGGAGATAGCCTATTTGGTGCTGGTGTTTTGGAGAGCATACAGCAGAGACACCGTTTCATGTCCTGTTAGGCCTATTGTGCAGTTTCAGGCCTGGCACTGTCCTGGCATCTCAGATAACAGTGATAGTTACTTTAGAAAGATATATGTATATGTGGTAGATAAAATGATTTTTAAAACTGAGGAAGACATTTTTATCACCCTTTTTAATGTGTGTCCCCATTCTCTCTCTGTCTCTAAATCTCTCTCTCTGACACACATAAGTGCATGCGCGCGCGTGCACACACACACACACACACACACACACACACACAGACATACATGGTCAATCCCAGATAAAGGATTTTGTATCTTTTTTTGATAGATTTTTTTTTTTTATAGATTTGCAAAATCTGCAAAAATGCATTCCTCACGTGTGTAGAACATTCAGGTAAGTTGCTGCCTAAGTAACTTCCATCAGGGGAATTTTTTAATTCTCTGTCCCCTGAAGACTCAGGACGTGTTAACCACATCGTTTTGTACTCATGAGCCCCTATGTGGCCTCTGTGTTGGTGCACTTTGCTTAATCCTTCCTTCCATTTACAAATAAGTTTCTTGTGAAGTCTAATGTGAAAACTCCCCACACTGCTCGATAAATCACCAACCTGACCTTTTGTAGAAACATTGAAGGTTGGTGGTGAAACCAATTTAAAGATGGGAGGGTAATTCCTATCCCCCTTCACTCCCCCCCTGCCCCATAACCCCCAAAGTCCTGTGCAGTGTGCTGCCCATTGGGCTGAGCTGTTTGGCCGATGTGTCTGGAAAAATTCACTTCCTCCTCCTTCATCTTCTACCTGCCCGACTCGTTACAGAACCAGACAGTTTACATATGTGATCCTTCCTATTTAGAAAATTAATGGTGTTTTCTGGCTCCAAATCACAGCTTGTGGTGCTCTGCAGGCGATGAAAAACTTGGCCAGCCTCAGCAGCAAGGCAGCCATTAGAAAATTAACCCTTGGTGACCAGGGAGCAAAGGTAGGCGAGCGGGGTCCTGGCGACGTGGCAGGCTGTAGCTTTCAGGTGTCGATACATATGTTAGCCGTGTAGGAACAGCACACACGGGGCCCCCTGAGAGCTTCTAGCTAGCATGTTTGTGGTTGGCCACCATGGAGAGGGCACGGACATAGCACTTGGCAGCCAGTACAACCAATATGCCACGCTTTTTATTAGAGCTCAGGAGAAAGCTCAGGGCCCAGCTTTGGAATCCCAGCCATCATTGTCTTGGCTCTACCTGATTAAAAGATGTTCCATTCATCGTCATCCCTGCGTGCCTCCATTTCACACTCCTGTGCGGTGCTCTTCTTGCCTGCCTCAGGAAATGGCTGACCTCAGATTGAATCATAACAGCCCGGGTGGGAGAAAACTTTAAAGTGGTTAATTCCACATTAACTTAAGTCATCCTACTTGCTTTCTTTTAGGGTATTTTTTTGTTTGTTTGTGCATGGAGCCTGAAGGGACTAATTTCTCATGTAGTTTTAAAACTCTGTGTGTGTGTGTGTGTGTGTGTGTGTGTGTATAGGGTGGCCAGGGTCAGGATATGGGGCTTGGAAGTATCAAGTCTTTCTTTGTGAATTTGATTTCTTAAGGGTAATATTCTTTGGACCATTGTTATAATTTTCTCTTTTTCACAGTAAAGACTGGCAATGTGTTTGGAAGGTTCAACTTTGGACCTAGACTTATCTTTGATGAATGTAAAATCATGTTCCCGGCCCTGCCCCAATGGAACTGGCATCAGTGACCCCCCGGATCAAATGCATTGAGGCATGCTTCTCTCTATTTATTTCTTAAACTGATGAGATCCAAGGGCTCTAGATTCTGAGCAGTCATGGAGAGAAAAAGGGCAGCTAGAGTGTAGCAGCATGGGTGATTGTAGACTCTGGACTTCCTGTCTCCATCTCTTGCACACCTATCGTGCAATCCTGAAGTTAATTTTATTCTTAGGTTCCTAGCACAGGAAAACACAGCTGCATATTTTACTGTGTCTGAATGCTGTGCTCCATGGTATTCAGTGAAATCAGGCTATATTCATCTCTAACATTGTGTAACACCAGCTTTAATACAAACAGGGGTAAATAACAGTGGCACATTAATTACTCCTTTCTACTTTACTCTGACTAAAATGTACTAAAATGAAGACTAATATAATTATAGATGATGCATTTTCAATTAGCCTTTGTTAATACTATTAATAAGATTAATAATATATACTAAAAATGTCAATATGCTTATCTAAATAAATTTTTTAAATCACCCTTTCAAGTCCCAGCATCAAACATTAAGGCACAGCATCTTAATTACAAGTGCTCATCAACAAAGTTAAATGGAGAACATCCCTCAAGTGAGGCAGAGACAGAGGCAAGCCCCGAAGCTGTCTACGTGTTCACCTTTCTCAGCTCCATTTGACTTGTCTGTAAAGCAGCAGTGTTTGTGGAGAGAATATACCAAATCTGCACAGAGCTTTTCAAAATTCTTACATAGTGAGGGCTACACATGGTGCAGCTTATTCTCTAATACACACATACATGTAAATGACCCCTTTCTGAACTGAATGATAAAATGTGGGTTTTGCCTTTATAATTTTAATAATATACAGCACAACTGTGACTGGTGTTAATGTATAGAATTAATTGTCCCAGTGAGACATTTCTTCCAAAAAAAGCAATAATAGCTGGATTCTCCTTGAGAATGTGAAAACCCTCTGGTATACTAATAAAATGGAAAAAGGTTCACAAAATAATATCCTAAATAATTGGGTTCCTAGTACCAAAGACCCCATGTAGTTTCTCTCAAGCTATCTAAAAAAATTGTGATTATTCCTTTGGACTTAATAAAACATAATTGAAAAAAATATCAGCGAGGATAACATAGAGATATATCCATGTCCCCTTAATATTTTTAAAGGTGAAATTCTTAACACTTTCTCATTATTAAGGAGAAAAGATGTTTAGCAAATAAATAATGATGTTTACTTGGCTGAAAACATATTGGTAACATGCCCAGTCTCTTCCACCTCCTTGTGTGTGTGTGTGTGTGTGTGTGTGTGTGTATGTGTGTTATATGTGATCATTAAAACTTTTCAACAGCTCCAGTTTGTAAATCCACTCGCCCTTTCCTCTCCAGAAACTGGGAAACTGCATACTCCTACTGTGCTGTATTCATAAACAAATTAGTGTCCTTTGAATAGATTGACTCTGTGTGTGTGTGTGTGTGTGTGTGTGTGTGTGTGTGTGTGTGTGTGTAGGGGGATGGTGGGAGCACAAAACTGTTCTGCTTAGGTGAATGTTTTCATCCCAGTAGTTTTCTTCCCCCCGCGCCCCCTTCGGACATAAAGGCTTACCCATACTGAAAATCTCACCCCTTCTTCTTTTTTTCTACTTATCTTTACCTGTTTATTCACTTGTTCTTAATGGTCCAACAACCAGGGGAAAACAAAAAACAAAACAAAAAAGCAGTGGCTGGAAATGAACATAATTTTCCCTGAAGACAGAGGAGCTGTGGAGAGTGTTGGGGACCTGGAAGGAGACTGGGAAATGCAAAAGGGACTCAGGACAGAGCTGGGGATGCTAGAGCGACAGAATGCTGAAGATAGTTGTCCCAGCTACGAGATAAAAGCTACATTACATGAAATTAATGGAGGCTGTCTGCGACATACATGAATCACTGTTTCAACACTAAGAAACCAGCACAAAAGAATAAAGAAATCTGAGTACTAACTACATCTTCAAAGGTCTCCTATTTACCCAGCTATACTGGGTACTGACACAAGTGGGGGGAGGTATAAGAAAAAAGCACTGCTGTGATCGAATGAATGCGACCATATGAGCTATATTGGAGCCGTATGCATCCTATTTAGCTGATATCAAACACAGTTTAATGAAAGTTAAATAGTTTCTGAGGAGTGCATGAGCTGGAACAGATTAGATTCCACCGAGGGGTCTCTCAGCATATTGTTGCTCACATGTATTCCCCCGCTCAGGGCTGCTACGATTCCAGCACTCCATTAGCAATACACAAAAGACTTATGCAGATAGCAGGCATAAGCTCCTACCGCCATGTTGGGAAATAAACACGCACACACACACACACACACACACACATGCACGCACGCACACACGGACAGAGGTTTTGTTCGGTGTGTTCATCTCAAAATAGATCTCTGTAATTCAAAACCGATAAGAGCATTTGTAGGAAGAAGGAAGTAGCTGCCTATATTTTTAAATAGAGAAATATGTAAACGGCCTCAAATAGAAGATATTGCATCAGGCATCTAGTGGGAGTTTGATCTTTCAGAGGACAATAACATGAGTGAATGTGATGCCCTTTTGAGCTATAAAGCTGCATCTGGGCTAAAGGGAGGGCAGCTTCCCTGTGACCACCCCATGAAGTTATAGGGGTGTATGCTTCTGCAAATCTTCACACACACAGTATTCCTTCAGCAACACTTCATTTTTAAAATGTACAATCCCTTCCAGAAATACTGCTGAACAGCCTGTCCATCTAGTCACATGGCTGTCGCAAAAACTGACATGAATTGCAATTAATAATTTCATTACTTGGCAAAGACTTTTTTTTTTTTTTTTAACTTTCCCACAATTAAATTGTCTATGTGCTTTTTTCCTTCCTTCTGTCCAAGCACCCCCTGCTCTGTTTTTATTGAGCTGACATTTCATGGACAGTGACAGTGGTATTTTAATTTAAATAAACAGGAGAGATCTTTCACATTGGTCTTTCTACAAAAGTGCCCGAAATGGTTGAGTGGTTGAAAATGGTTGCTCCTTTCAGATAAAGAGTAAAAGCAGTCACTTCCAACCTTACCTGTGGTCACTTTTTCACTCTGACATAATTGCAGTCAAACTTCATTACTCTATGTCCAGCATTTTCCCTGTGCAAGCTGGGTTATAATGATGAATCAGATATGCTCCCAATACTCAAAAATCTCACAGTTTAGCATAGAGTTTTTCAACTGGGGGACGATTTTGACCCTTATCCTTAGAGGAAGTTCTGCAGTCCGATGACATGTATTTTAGTTGTTCCAACTCAGGGAATGCTACTGAAACCTATTGGGTAGCGGCTGGGGATGCTGTTGAACACCCTACAGTATGCAGGGCAGCCCCCACAATAAAGACTTGTCCAGTCCAAAATGCCAGTAGTGCTGAGATCTAGAGAGATGTTTGTTTCCTACAAAGGAGCAAGGTGAAACTCCTAGTAAGCGTTGCTATCTCTGGTATATCTCCACCTTGTTCCTAATCCCTGTAAAGTTTGAACGCTTTGGTGTGTCGTTGTCGGGTGGCACGCAGATGCTGAGTGAGGCTCCCATGACATTTTGCTTAAACTTTCGGAGTAAACTCTTAACTTTTTGCAGTCACAGACAATGCTCCAATTTTTTGGAAACCTTTTTCAGTTTCTTAACTGCCTGAGATTAGGGGTAAGGGATCGTCTATAAATTTCACCAAGGGAAAGAAAAATGAAAAACACCATGCATCTGTCTTACATTTTTTTTCTCGCCTGTAGGGAGACTTTCCTATTAATATTACTCAATACCTTTAGGAAGGGATGGGATTTTCTCAGTCATCTCTCCTGTGTCCTCTTATTATTATTCCCAGGGATAAAAATGGCCCCACATTAGGGAGCTGAGTGTCCATTCAGGGTGGCTTGTCAGATGCACTAAGGTAATTGGTACTATTTCTTCACTTCTGTGCTCAGGTATAATAATTTAATTAAGAAGCAGAGTAGGTGTTAAAGTTGTCACCAGCTGCCTGTTCTGGTCAAGGAGGATTTCCCCACATTATTCCTGCTGTGCTTGTCATCACATTATGTAATCACATTCCATGTGACATCACGTCAGAAGTGGTACGCACATCGAAAGTTGCCTCCATCTGGTGGTGACAAAATGGGGGGCGACTGTCCTGTTAGGCAACATCATCTAGCCTAGAATCTCTGTAAAAATATTGATGGATATGTTCTTCACTTCCTCCTAGATTTGTGCTCTTCAGATAATTGGGACTATAACATCACTATGGCTAGAAGCTGAAGCATAATTTATAATGAACTGATAGCAAAGTTTATCTACTATGACTAATAATCATAATGTAATGGTAATGTCAGTCATAATAAGAAGGAACTAATTAGAGTGGAAAACAATATCTCGCCTTAAGAAACCTTACCTAGCTGAGAAAATAAGACATGTAGATGGCACAACGTGTGCTAATTCGTTTAGCACAGTGAACCCAAGGAACACCTCTTGCATAGAGTGATTGATTGACCCAGGAAATAATTCACATGGAAACTAATTGATTAAGGGTAACTCTCACACCACCTTTACCTGTGACATGAAACCCTTGACAATGGCTCTGGCACTGGGATGCTATGGTATAAAGTAGCCCAAAGCAATTATTTCCTAGAAAATGACTCCTTACATGTTCCTAAATGTAAGTATCAGCTGGACTGAGTGCCGAGTAAAGAGGGAAGACTGGCTGCAATGGTGATTGCAAAGGCATATTTTTGATAAAGAATGTCATCAATGAAATGAGGCTACATTCTTGCTGATTGGCAAGGCTTGGGGAATATTTTGGAGGGACTTATTATAGTGTGCTGAGAGGATTTCAAGAATCTTGCAACAGTTTCTCTTTAACCTGCAGGTGGCATTAGTAGTAAAAATGTATTTTCTATCATTCTTGAAAAAATATTCAGCAGTGAAGTGAGGGAAACAGTAAAGGGCTTCGCAGCATGACTCAATTAGAGGAGCAAGCCCGATTCATTGCAGATGGCTTTTTGCTATGTTTAATAATCCAAGGAACTCAATGATCCAAATCCAGAAATAGTAAACTACAATCCTTATAGGAATAGAAAAATCTGGGGAAGTTTTTTTCTTTCTCTTGAGTTTGGAATACAAACATGCATCTATATGCGCATACACACACACGGGCATGCACACACACGGGCACGCACACACACATCTTTGTGACTCCATTTCTATGTGGGGGGCCAAGAATCTGAACACTGGGAGCAAACTCAGTTCCTTGCTTACAGAGCAAGAATGGAAACTCAACAAAGTGTGATCAAAACTCTCTTTTTGAAACCAGTCCTCTAAGATTCTCTCTCATTGACGCTGGCCTTGTATCTAGTCCAGAGAAACTGTATGTTGTTAGCATAGCAATTCCTGTGGCCACAGTATGTATTTTTCACTTCTGTATGGTGCAATAGCAACTTACTAAATGCACTGGCCAAGTAAATCCTTGGACATGATGAAATATCTGGACTAGAGCCAATTTAGTGAAGATTTCCCCCATCTCTTCAGATAGCTGCCAATCCAACTACTTATCCCTGGTAATGGGACTGGAAAGCTATGACAATATTCCTTTAGCAACCCAAGGCATGAAAGAGATTACAAACTCAGGAAAACACACAGAACAGGTGTAAAACCTGTTGGGATAAGGGTTTGTGACCTTATTCCATATTAGATGGAGCAGGATAAGTATGGGGAAGAAGATGTTAAATGTGGTGGCCAAGCATATAGCATACATACATTCCCTGAGCATCCTTCAGTGAAACCATGGCCTTCCAGTAGGAAGGAGCTGCAAAGAAATGACAGGCATTGATTGGAGTTCTTGTAAACAAAAAACTCAGATTGATGGATAAAAAGATTCTTCAAAAACAGGCCACTAACCACTAACCAGTAAATTTAGAACTTTTTCTGAACTGACCATTTTCTTCTCTGATGTTTCTCACATTTGAATGCTTTATGGTTCATGTCTGCTTCCTTTCCGACGGACATCTGAGTATTTTGTTGATTTCTAACAGTCCTGATCAATATGCCAGAAGATCTCCAGCCATGAGAGCTATTTCTCAAAGTTCTTTTTAGATAAACTGATATGAAGGCCACTACCTTATCAAATATTTAACACTGATATAATGTGGAGCAGTCTTTCAATGAATTAGTTAAATTATCAACTTTTACAAGCCTGTAAGTTATAATCTAAATTTCCCCTTTTCTCATTAGCCTCTGTTTTAGCATTACTATTTTTCAGGCCCCAGTACACAGACTCTCTGCCTCCCAAGAAGCACAGCCCCTCATACCACCAGTATTGGTAAGAGTTTCCATCAATAAGCCCATTTCTACTAAAGGTTGCCACTACTTCCATCTCTACTGAAGCCTGAGTTTTGACTGGATAGTGAGTGCCTTTGAACACCGTTGTTCCCTATAGTGGGTGAGACTCTGGAGCCCAGAGAGTCCCCAGGCTGTGGAGCAGGTCTGTGGGGGAAGTATCAAAGACGACCTTCCTCTCCGTTAGTGTCATCCACTATTAGAGGGGCTTCAAGTGGTGTTCCCTGTGCCCAAAGACTTAGTACTTAGCAAAAGAGCTTCTCCAGTGACAACTTATATTCTCTGAGCTCTCCACAGAACTCTGAGACAAGTGTCATAGAGGCTGGAATGGGACACAGAGCCACCATACCTATGGCACAAACAACTTGGTGCCAGGCTGGAGCTTCCAACCTTAGATGGACTGTGTGTCAGAACTCATGCTCCCTCATATAATGACATACTATGCTCAGCTTCGTCATCATACATTCAAAGTAGTTTTATTCCAGTGTCCCATTGTTCTTCCTTCCTACTGGATCTCGCTGGGGACGTGGACACCCTGATTTCTTCTGGTCTTCTTAACTCCAGATGTTGGTCTTCTTAACTCCACATCTTGTACATTTTAAAAGAGATCCACTAATCTTATTCAAATTAAAATATTATCTGTGCTAAATTTAGTACATGTGGTCCGATAAAGGATTTTTCTTTCTAACTTGAAAAGTTATTATTTGACAAGATTGACAAGGTAAATATTTGTTTCCCTGAAAAAATTCATATGTTGAAACCCTAACCCCCAAAGTGATGATATTTGGAGATTGGGCTTTTGGGAGATAATTAGGTCACAAGGGTGGAACCTTCGTGATGGGATTAGTGCCCTTATAGAAGGAGACCTCGGAGAACTTGCTTCCTCTTTCTCTCTCTGTGTGCCATGGGAGGACACTTGCCAAACCGGAAGAGTATCCTCAGCAGCACCCAGCATGTTGGCATCCTCAGACTTTTCAGCCTTCAGAACTGTGGGACACAAATGTCTGTTTTTGAAGCCATCTAGTCTATGGTATTTTGTTACAGCAGACCGGAGCAGACTAAGACACCTGCTTATAAAATGTTTCACAATTGGTTTTATATTTAACAAAAAACCTTAAAAATCACATGTAACCAAGATGGTTGTTAGAAAATCCAGACATGCGATTGCTTCAGTTTCAGGGTAAACAATAGTAATGATCTTCAGTAGCTAGAAAAAAAACATTGTACTTAGTCACCTCTACTTGGAGTTCTCTTATTAATCACTTCATTCTGTCAGGCTTTCAGCTCCTCTATATTATAGAATATATACGGGTTCTGTATGGCAATTTATGAGCGCCCTACAACTTAATTATGTTATATAATGGCAATATCTCCCTTGATTGTATTTTCTATTCCTGGACTGCTACCTGAATGGGCCACGGCATCTCAGGTTTCACGGGTACAGTTGTTATATGTGCTTTGGTTTGGGGATATATTATTTCACTTTCATCAAATCCTCTACAAAGTTCCTAATACTAGATAAGATGGAGCCCTGGTTTTTTTTTTTTTTTTTTTATGACTCAAATATGTGCCTCCCACCTATGACCATTCATAAGACGAAAACTACTACTCTTCGTAAATCCTCTATACGTGTTTGACCTTTGCTTCCTTGGACTGGTTTCCATTTTTACTCTATAAATGTACACTGGACTAATTCAAAATTTTCCCCAAACCCTATGCTCCCCAGTTCCTCCAAGACACATGCGTGCACGTGCACACACACACACACACACACACACTCCTTCAAGTATATGCAATTGAAAGGATACAAACTTCCAGTTATAAGATGAATAAGCCCTGAAGACCTAATGTACAGCATGGTGATTATAGTTAATAGCACTGTATTATATACATGAAAGTTGTGAAGAGAGTCAATCTTACATGTTCTCACCACAAAACAGAAATGGTAATTATATGATGTAATGGAGATGTTAGCTAATGCTATGGTGGTAATTGTTTTGAAACATGTAAGTCTAACAAATCAACACGTTGTACACCTTAGACTTACACTGTGCTGTATGTCAATTATATCTTAGGAAAGCTGGAAAAAACAGTATATATAGTTGAATCCAATTATTCATTTTTATGTCCTACTCTATGCACAATTCTGAAAAGATTTCATAATTACAAAGCAATGGCACTTCAGTTTTTGGAGAAGAGAGGTTAAACTTTTGGGTAAGGTAGGAAAAGGAAAGTATAAAGGTAGGGTATGGGAGCTGGAAACCTAGGGATTACATCCTGGCTTTCTAACTTAAGCACTCTGTCTCAACTTACTCACCTTGGATATAGAAATCATAATACTTGTTCTATGTGGTACTGTGATCAAAACAAATAGAACCAAAGGAATACTTTGAAAAACATAAAATGTTGTGCCAGTGTTAGGTGTGTTGCTGCTTAAAACATCTAGATAACCTGTAGGATACTCAGCAGTACCCAGAAGTCCCACCCAACGTGTACCTGGTATAATTTCTGCACATGCCAAGGCAAACTCATATCCCTACCTGGCACATATCTGTGGATTTGGGCCTTATGGGCAGTTGCGTGTTAGCTTGTGTCTCATCCTTTATGAAAATTCTCTTTCCTTCATTCATTTGACAGAGCAAATCAAAACATGTGAGAAGAGATGATTGTCTCAAATGAAAAGAAGGGTGTGCAGAGTGGGTGAAGCATGAGGAGGGAGATGCTTCTGTCAGAAATGAGTACCGGAGACAGGAATATGGAAAATGTTTTGGATTCTGAGACTGGAAGATGCTGTGAAAAGAGTTAAAGAGGAAGCTTTTCTTTCGTTCTTTCTTTTTTATTTTTTTTATTTTAGAGTGCTAGCCCCTTAAAGAAGGGAATACTGACCCAGTAATTCTCAGGCATTTTTATAAAGGACCTTAAGACCCCTTTGTTTTGACTAAAGTGTACGTATTTCTAAATTTCTGCCCCTTTACAAACACATTTGTTCTAAGCATATTGCATCAGATCTGCATTCCTAGCCAATTCCCTTGAATTCTTAATTCTTGTTAACAACTCTGGCAATTAACCAATTACTCCTTCCACTGAAGGGCTCGGGGAGGAAGGGACCAATGATTTATAGCAGCACAGCGTCCTTGCTTGTTGAATTGAACTCAATTGCTGGAGTACTTCATTTAGAGACTTGATGGGCAGGTGAGTAGCCAACAGGCTGAAGCCAATCAAAAGACTGATACTTTAAAGGTGACAGGTTAGAAGGGCTGTTTCCTCTGACTCTTTTGTGCTGTCTGTTTCTCACCTCCTGTCTCTGTTCCCAGAACTTACACGAAAACCTAATGCTGTCTGAGTGGGTCGGTCAGCCAGCCAGTCCTGTACCGACGGTTTTACAGAATGGTGGAATCACAGTGTTTAAGGTGTCTTAGAAGGTGTCTAGCCTGTAAGTGTAAGACTCTATTCTACAATGCCTGGTGAATGGACATTTTCAAATATTGTCAGTATAGACTTTGGAAGAAGGCAGAGCATTCCACTGCTGCACATTGCTGTTGGAAAGAGTCCCTTACCATGAGAAAAAAAAAAAATTCCTCTTTGAAATGTATACTCACCACGGATCCTACTTTTGTCCTGTGAAGCAATCCAGGATCTCTGCTCCCCTTTCTAGAAAATGTGCCTCCAAAACATGAGAACAGCTTTCACGTCTCTGTCCTCTTTCTTCACTGCAGCTCCTCTAATGTTCATGGAGCATGGTTTTCTTAAAAATAAAAAAGACACTTTTTTATTTTTCGAGGCACCCAAATTTTAATGGAGTTGCCCATATTGCCTTTCTTGTGAGCCCTGTTCCTGCTGTGGCATATTTCCGTATGATCTTTGGTCCCAGTGAACCTTAGATTCTGGAGAAACTATTCAATTAAAGCCAATAAGATGATCAGGAACATTCTGATGACATTTGCTAGTTCTTACCTGAAATAACTTTGGAATCACCATTTCTGTTTCCAGAACTGTTTCTAGGGCTGCCTGGCATGGCTTGAACTTTTGATGTGCTCTTTAAGAGAATCTAAATTTACTGAGTTAATAAAACTAGACACACTGGTAAAGGCAGTAGCAGAGCAAGGGGAGGTGAAGAATTGTATCAGCCAGAGGGAGGAATTGGGAGGCCCCTCAGGGGAGAGGGAGACAAATGATTCCTGCAGAAAAGAAAGCTGTTTGGTGGTAGACACTGGATCACCCCAAATGGCAGGACTAACCACGTGTGCAGACATGCCTGTGTGTACATGATATGAATTGAAGGGTGCCAGAACACTACCAGTTCCCACATATCCATGGTACTACTCCTACCACCAGAAATCCTCATATGGTTAACACCTTTTTCTGAAGACTACCATACAAATGTGACTGTTCTCTGGAAGTATAAATTGTTACTCCATTATCTACAAGTAACGTCTTCGCTATATTGACCAAACTAGTATGAATTGGTCCCTGAGTGGATCCCTAAAGGAATTAGCTGCAAAACTGTTATATTTTAGTTGGGTGAGAATAAAGAAGAATATACAAAGATATGATTAAGACGTGGTGGGACAAGGGGGTGAATGTGAGGGATAGAGATAAGGAACTGGTGGGTAGCGAGCTTCCGGAATCACATGGGGTACCTCTGTGTAAGCCTGTGGAGCCCTCAGCAGGTGTGGATGCTGGGAACTGGGTAATACATGGTAGATGCTAAAAAGGAATATTAATAACTCTCTTAAGTTGAATCGCTATGGAGGGAGACCCTGAGGAAATAGCTATAGAGCTTGAGCTCAGGAACTATGAATCAGCTGGATGGGCATGATGTCTAGTCCTTTGATTTTTAATTATCATTTCCCACTTCTGAATAGACTTAAATGACTTCAGAGCTGTAAACCGTAAGTGGGAATATCATTTGGTTTCCTGCTTTTTTTTCCCTTTTTTATTTTATTCTCTTTGATTTCCCCCATTTTATTCCTGCTATTTCCCTGTCCAAACCCCCAAAGAGTGATAAATTAGCAAATGGAAGGAGCAGAAGTTCAGAAAGTAAATCAAAAATGGGAAAAATATATTAGAAAGGAAAACTTTTATATCCTTTATAATCCTGAAGTTGAAGGACTCTTTGACTTCCAGTAACAGAACACAATTTAACGTAACTTAGGCACAAGAGTGTATTTATTTTCATGAAGAGTGTAAAGACGAAGGTAATCTCAGGGATGCCTTGATCCTGAGACTTCAGTGCTTCTCTCTCTCTGTCTCTCTGTCTCTCTGTCTCTCTCTCTGTTTCTCTGTCTGTCTGTCTGTCTCTCTGTCTTTCTCTCTGTTTCTTTCTCTCCCCACTTCCCTCCCTCCCTTCCCTTCCCCACTACCCAATTTTTTATGTGTGTTTCTTTTTCTGCCTATTACATTTATTGTTTCCTACCATGGAGGAGCTTTCTCCATATTGTAGTCTTACATCTTCACAACCTTGTGACCATATGAAAAATAGTTCCTTTTTCTTTAGCTCAATTATAGAAAAACGTAAAACAAAGAAGGGTTCTGGTTTGCTTCATGTAGGTCATGTGCTTATACCCAGAACAACCAACCAAGGTGAAGGGTACTGTAATTGGCTTATTCTGGATTATGTGTAACTCCCATGACCAGGCAGTTGATATCTATTACCAGACAGAAAGAGAAGGGATGTTAAACAAGCAAATTAAGAATCGTAATAGAAAGGACAATTGAAGGAGTCATTAGATACTGTGTCCTTACATTCCTAACAAGAGTGAAGAACTTAGTGAGGCACTTTATAACCTACAACCTACTGACACAATTTTTAAATGGACTTTATTATTCATAATAACACACCACAGAATAGGTGGCCAAAACAGGAGAAATTTACTCTCTCTCTCATTTCTGGAGGCTGGAAGTCCAAGATCAAGATGCCAGCAGTGTTGGTTTCTCTTGAGGCCTCTCTTCTTGGCTGACAAATGGCCTCCCTCTCACTGTGTCTTCACAAAGCCTCTCCATTGTGTACACACCCCTAGTGTCCTTCTCTCTTTTTATGAGGACATCAGTCATATTGGATTCGAGTCTCATGCTATGACCTCATTACCTTCATTACGCCCTAAATGCTCTGTCTCCAAATAGGCTCACATTAGGGGTTAGGGTATCGATAGAAGAATGTGGAGGACACACAATTCAGTCCATAACATGGACTAAGGTATCATGAAGGAAATGGACCCAGTTGAAGAATGGTGGTTGAGTTTATTTTTTCCTTCTAAACCTTAGAGAAACTTGATGAAAGGGTGAACCCAAGTGAAACAAATACATGGAATATTTGCAGTATAAGGTTTGAGGAGATTAAGATTATGTGGTTACGACTGAAGAACAGATCTAGCAAACAGGCAAAAGACATGGGACTAGTATGAGCTGAGAATTCTGCCTACAGAAAGACGGATGCTAAAGTTCTCGGGTCTCCCCAAAATGGAGGTCTCTAGCCTTTGGGAGAGGCAAGTGCTCCTGTCCAAGTTAAGGAATGTTGTGTTTCTGATCTTGTCTGATGTAGAAGTTGGCTGTATTTTTTGCAGTGCCATCATCCAAGAGCTAAGTTTTTAAAAATGTCGAGGAAAATATAATCCTTCTTTGCAAATGTGAATGCTAATGGAACCCCATTGCTGGCTAATTTCCAACAGAGGAAATGGCTACATATTAAAAATATCAATGGGTGGACACTTAAAATTATCATTGCGATCAAAAGGCAGTTTATACCAGAGCTCTTGTTTGAACTAACGTGGAAATCCAGTCTCTATACTGAGAGAATAATAATCTGGTAGGCCCCCTTATTTAACAGGAAGAAATGAGGTTTTGGGAAACAGAAGTAAAAACATTTTTAAAAATCAACTAGTTCTGGAGGATAATTACTGTTATGATCCATTGAATGGAAGTTGTGTGTTTGTTCACTTGGAATAGTTCATTTGTAACCCTATGTACAGAGACTGCATTTGGTTTGTGTGTGTGGGCGTGTGTGTGTGTGTGTGTGTGTGAGAGAGAGAGAGAGAGAGAGAGAGAGAGAGAGAGAGAGAGAACTGACAAAGAAGGAAATCAATGTACAAGTAGCATAGTTTAGAAATTTATCAGTTTTAATGCTATGGTTTGAAAAGTAAGATAAACCTGACCAGATTTGTGTAAAAAAGGAAAAAATACTTTTTTATATACAAATAGAAATCCATGTATCATGTCCCTGCAAATATAAGTGAGGATGTTGCACATATGTCCCAAATTAATTCTGAAACAATTTCAGATCCAGATTTGTGTTAATGCATTTAGCAAGTAATTAGTTGTCCATTCATTCATTAACAGCATATTTAAAAACTTCTTGCAAAACCTCACCTCCCCCCTCAACAAAGTGGCACTTCTAAGAAGACAGAAGGGATATAAAATATGTCGGGTAAGATGGGAAAACAAATCAAAGAAAGAAAATTACATGTTAGTTGTAGAAGAACATTAGTTTTAGAAATGGGATTTACAAAGAAAACACTTTACTTCCCTTTACCTTTTCACACAAAAAAGGTGAAGTTGTGAATTGGAGCTGCATCAGTGGGTACTTTAGCATTTTATGATTCCAGTTTAGTATAATGCTTTCTCTCTTGGACATTATAATTTTTCTTCCATTTGTAAAGCGCTTTATAGTTTTCTAAGCAGTTTCACATCGAGTAGTTCATTTGTGGAACTAATAGCATTTACATGGGATAACAATATTCTAATAGAATTGTGCAATTCGTATAATGAGTTTAACTTGTTATTAAAATGAATGTCACTTGGATAAGATTGAAAGAGGAACCGTACTGGTCAACAGTCTTAAAGTAAATTCTGACCATTCCTGATTTATAAGAGGCAGGAGTCCAGGCGTCTTTTTTCAGGCCTCTTGAGTCTTCGCCTTTATTTGTATACTGCTTATCCTTTGTCTCCACTTCCAGTTAGCACAGAGAATGACTTAAGGCAGAGAAAATGGGAAGCAAAGGGCTTAATATCTTGCTCTGTACCTCCTGAGGGTACAAGAAATATATATGTTTGTTTGTTTAATTTGTTTGCATATATTCTGTAAAACAAAATACTAAAGTTGGGATCCAAATGAGCACAGTTGGCCACATCTTAGTAGCTGACTGAAATTTGGAAATAGTCTATGCAGAGGTGAACAGAATCCCAAAATAGTGTTTAGGATGAGCTAAAGCTTATAGCATTTTGCTCTACTAAAATGCAGCTCTAGTTTTAACGTAGGGAGAATATACAACACAGTACCCAGTGTTGAATTATCCTGTCTATTCTTTCTTCATCTCTTCTCTGCTCTAACATTGATTAAGCCTGATTTTCCACCTTCAGAGCTTCATGCCCCCTTAAGATTTTATTTTTGGCAAAAATGAAGAATCATCTAGGATGGGATAATTAATTGGGTAGTTATCAATCTTGAGGTATTCTTAGAAAAAGGAATTTGAGGGTCCGGAACAATAAAGAGAAAATGGGGGATTTGGGAATGAAGAATAAAATTACTTTAGGCAAATATGACCAGGATAAAACATTTTAATGTTTTAAAAGGAAGGCCAAAGGCACAAAGGTACCCTGTCCCCACTTCACATTTTCTTTAAGAATTGTGACAGAGATTTCTGTTTTTCATTCTGCTTATTATTTCCCCTTTATAAACATGTCCCCTGCATTGTTGGATGTGGCAATGTGCCCAGCTAAAAAACTGCATGATCCAGCCTCTCTTTCTCCTTGTTTCTATCAGCCTACAGTTTTTGCAATATGGTCAGACTTTCCAACCACGAGTTGCTGTGGAGAATGGAAGTACATGCTAAGGGTGGAGGAAAAAAAAAAGATGGAAGGAATCTGAGATGCTGATGCTGTGTTGAACACCTCTTGTTCACACCTATTATTCCAACCACTACTAGGTGACCAGATTTGCTCAGGTACAACTCCCTTCCTGACCCATAGAATCTCTAATCATTTACCTATACATGGGACACAAGTAAGAACTTCTTCCATACTCAAGGAAGTATTAACCCAGAAATGTTAGTGGTGGTGTACAAAAAGAGTAAACAGGTCTTGAGACTACTGAGTGCCTTACCAGTGGGAGGTGGGGAGCAATGGATCCATGCTTTTCTCTTTTTTTCTGTCAGAAGGTCCTGAGATATATTTCATAAAGCTTCTCCAACAACACATGGAACATTCCACTAGGTCATCCACAGTGGTGGTATAATAAAGCAACCTTGCGTTGGCATTCTCTTCTCCTCAAGTACACTTCCTCTATACTCCACTCCTGCCCACAAATAAACTACTTATGTATTAGCCTTTGCCTCACACTGCTCTTTCTAGAGATCCAGCCTACAACAGATAAAATCATGAACAATAAACTGCTCCGGGATTGCCTAACTCTGAACATTTTTTTAACAAGAGAGTTTAACAAGCTCAAGAATGTTCATTTGGTTCCTTTTAAAAAATATATGTTATTTTAGAGTAGTCTTAACTTCACAGCAAAATTGAGAAGGTACAGAGATTTATCATATATTCCCTGCCCTTCCCCACATGCACAGCCTCCTCAACTGACATCATCCCCCACCAGAATGGTATATTTGTTACCACTGATGAACCTACATTGACACCATGATCACCCATGGTTCATAGTTTAACTTAGGTTACATTCTTGGTGTTCTACATGTTGTGGGTTTGGACAAATGTATAATGATGTATCCATCATTATAGTATCATAAGGAGTATTTTCACTGCCTTATACATTCTTCATGCTCCACCTATTCATTCCCCACCCCAAGCCCTGACCTTTTATTATCTTCATTGTTTTACCTTTTCTAGAATGTCATGTAATTGGAACAATCACAGAGTATGTAACCTTTGCAGGTTAGCTTCTTTACTTAGTAATATGCATTAATTTCCTCCATGTCTTTTCATGGCTTGATAGCTCATTTCTTTTTAGCACTGAGTAATATTCCATTGTCTGGATAAACCACAGTTTATTTATCCACTTACCTATTAACAGATATCTTGATTGCTTCCGAGTTTTGGAAATTATGAACACAACTTCTACAAACCTTAGTGTACAGGTTTTTTTGTATAGACATTAGTATTTTTTAATATCTTTATTTATATTCTCTAATGAGATGATTCTTGTACTTTCATTCTTTTTTATACTTAATTTACTTATTTTGACATTCAGTATTATTTTATATGAGTTTCAGATGTACAGCATAGTGATTAGACACTTATATGACTTAAAAAGTGACCCCCCTGATTAGTCTAGTACTCACCTGGCACTATACATAGTTATTACCATATCATTGACTATGTTCCTTATGCTTTACTTTACATCCCCATGACTGTTTTGTAACTACCAATTTGTACTTAATCCCTTCCTCATTTTCACCCTGTCCCCAACTCTCTTCCTATCTATCACCTCAATTAATCTAGTACCCATCTGACACCATACATAGTTATTACAATATTATTGACCATATTCCTTATGCTGTACCCTACATCCCCATGACTACTTTGTACTTTTTAATATCTTCTCGTTTTTTACCCACCCCTTCAACCCCCTCGCATCTAGCAACTATCCAAAGTTCTTTATATCTATGAATTGTGTTTCTGTTTTGTTTGTTTATTTATTTATTTAGTTCTTTAGATGTCACATATAAGTGAAATCACATTGCATCTGTCTATTTTTGTCTGACATACTCCACTCAGCACAATACCGCCCAGGTCCATCCATGCTGCCACAAATGACAGGAACCCATTCTCTTCCCTGGCTGAGCAATATTCCATTGTATATATACCACCTCCTCTTTATCCATTCATCCATCAATAGATACCAAGGCTGCCTCCACATCTTGGCCATTGTAGTCAATGCTGCAGTGAATACATGGATGCTTTTAGTCCCCTCAAAATAGAGTTTTGGGTTTTTTTGATAAATACCCAGAGGGATGACTGGTTCCTTCTTTGTCTCTTGTTAACAGCCTTTGTTTTGAAGTCTGTTTTTTCTGGTATAAGTATCGCTACTTCAGATTTGTTTGTTTTTTATTTTGTTTCCATTTTCATGAAATATCTTATTTCCATCCATTTATTTCAATCTGTATGTGCCTTTCAATCTGAAGAGAGTCTCTTGTAGGTAGCATATGTAAGGGTCTTGTTTTCTTATCCATTCAGCCACCCTATCTTTTGATTGCAGCATTTAATCCATTTACATTTAAAGTAATTGTTGATAGATATGTAGTTATTGCCATTTTATCATTCATATATTTATTGTTTTTCCCTTTTGTTTTAAAGAAGTCCCTCTAACATTACTTGTAATACCAGTTTGGTTGTTATGAACTCCTTTGGATCTTTCCTCTCTGGGAAGCTCTTTATCTGTCCTTTGATTCTAAATGATAGCTTTGTTGGGTAGAGTAATCTTGGTTGTAGATTCTTGCTTTTTATCACATCAAATATTTCATGCTAATCCCTTCTGTCCTGTAAAGTTTCTGATGAGAAATCAGCTGACAGTCTTATGGGAGCTCCCTTGTAGGTAACTAACTACTTTTCTCTTGCTGCTTTTAAGATTCTCTTTTTGTTTTTAACCTTTAGCATTTTAATTACAATGTATTTGGGTGTGGGTCTCTTTGGGTTCATCTGATTTGGAATTCTCTGCACTTCCTGGGCTTCCATATCTATTTCCTTCACCAGGTTAGAAATGTTGTCTGTCATTATTTCTTCAAATGGGTTTTCAATTCCTTGCTCTCTCTCTTCTCTTTCTGGTACCCCTATGATGTGAATGTTGTTACACTTGCTGTTGTCCCAGAGACCCCCTTAAATTATCCTCATTTTTTTTTTTTTTTTTGATTCTTTTTTTCTTTCTGCTGTTCTGACTGGGTGTTTTCTGCTACCTTATCTTCCAAAGTGCTGATTCAGGCTTCTGCTTCAGCTAATCTACTGTTGATTCCCTCTAATATAGTCTTCATTTCAGTTATTGTATTCTTCATTTCTGACTGGTTCTTTTTTATGTTTTCTATTTCCAATTTTATGCTTCCTAACTCTTTATTGAACTTATCCCTCAGTTCATTGAGCATCTTTATAACCAGTGTTTGGAACTCTGCATCTGGTAGATTACTTGTCTCCATTTTGTAAATTCTTTTTTTTTTGAGCTTTGTTCTGTCCTTTTATTTGGGACATGTTTTTCGTCTCCCAATTTTGGCTGCCTCCATGTATTTGTTTCTATGTATTAGGTAGGGCTGTTATGCCTCTGGTCTTGGTAGAGTGACATTATGTAGTAGGTGTTTTGTGGGACCCAGTGGTTCAGTCTCCCTGGTCTCTCCCTGGTAGAGCCAGGTGCTCCATGTATGTCCCTTGTGTAGGTTGTTAGTGACCTCCTGTTGTACTTGAGCCTTCATTGTTGTTTGCACATCAATGGGAATGATTGACTCACAGGCTGCTTGGTTTGGAGGACTGGCCCTGACTATAGGGGATGAGCTGTGGTACAAGGGCTGACCCTACAGAGCAGGGCTCACTTTAGTGGTGCTCCAGTGCTTGCCCTGTCTGCCCTTTAGGTATGCCATCCTAGGAGGCAGCTAGGAGATGCTCAAGGCATGCCAGCCCTGAGGTCTCCTGTGAGGGGCCCTGCTGCCGGCCAAGTTTAGCCAAAGCCTGTGCCCTGCCCGAGGCCAACTTGTATGAGCCACAAAGCAATCTGCAGATGGCCACTTCTCACACTGGGCTTGGAGGTACCTTGAGAGGCTAAGCCCCAAACCAAGTGTGGTTGTTACTAGTGCTGGACTTTGGTCTGTTCAGCCAGAGGTACAGGACATGACAATGGCAGTTGCTGCTTGTTTGGGTTTTGTGAACCTTTGAGAGAGCTTATGAAAGTCTGCAGCATGAACTGTGGCAGATTGTACAGAAAAGCCACTGGAAAGAGCTTGGCTATGCCCAAAAGTTGGGTGGGGTATTGTCTCAGGGAATCACTAGGGTGTTGCAGAGGAAAGGTGACAGCCAGTTTGATGGAGATTCAGATAAGGCAGCTGCCTGCATCTGCATTCAGGGACAGGGTGAGCTCAACAAGGATAAATGCTTCCACCAGTTCTTTCCTCTGGGAAAAAGCTACCCCTCTAGCTCTCATCCTGAAGGTAGACAATTTAATTCCTCCCCATATGTCCCTGGTACCTTTCAAACTGCTGTCCTAGCACTGGAGCTCAGACAGAGTGAGTCCATCAGTGACTAAGTCCGTGCATGGTCCCTTTAAGTGGAGTGCCTGGGAGTGTTTACCCCCACCATTTAACTCAGTCATAATCTCCACGGTTTTTCAGTGCCAGAAGTTATGGGGCCTTCTTTCCCTGGCACTGAAACCCTGGGCTGGAGAGTGGCAGGAACCGCTCACTCCTCAGGGGGGAGGGGGAGAGGGACAGGGAACTTCTGCAGCTGAAATATCCCTCCTAATTTTTAATGGTCACAAGCAGGTGTGTGACCAGCCTGTTCTGCATCTTTGCCCCTCCTACCAGTCTGGAGGTGGCTTCTTCTGTATGTCCATAGTTGTAGGGCTTATGTTCAGCTAGACTTCAGACAATTCTCAATAATGTTTGTTCTGTAGTTTAGTTATAACTGACGGTGTCCTGAGAAGAGGTGAGAATAGCATTTACCTACTCTGCAATCTTGACCAAAAAATTTCCTCCTTTTATTTTTTTAAAGATGGTTTTCTTTAGTCCTTTGAACATATTTTAAATAGCTTATTTAAAATCCATCTACTAAGTACAATTTCTAGGTTTCATGAGGACAGTTTCTTTTGACTGACTTTTTTATTGTACTTCTCTGTTTCTTTGCATCTCTCATAGTATTCTTGTTGAAAATTGAAAACAAAAAAAAATATTTTTCAAATATGATATTTAAATAATGTAATGTAGCAACTCTGGAAATCCGATTTCCGCTCACTGTCTCCAGATTTTGTTGTCATTGCTGTTTGTTGTATTTGTAGCTATTTTGTTGTTGTTATTGTTTAATTACTTTCCTTGACTAATTCTGTAGTCTTTTTCATGTGCTGCCACTGAAATATCTGAATGGTTAGCTTCTTGGTGGCTAGCCCATTCAACAAATTACACTGAGAGCTCCTTAAATGTCTTGAACCAATAACTTTCTAGGGACTAAGCTGTTTTTAGAGGGTAAACTCTGAGTATAGTGAAGTGAAAAAAAGTCATGGAAATTTAGGTTTCCAGGGAATTTCCAGACAAGTCATATAATGGCAATTCTGTGTGTAAGGAAATTTGAGGTGGTCCAAATCAGTTCTGTTCATGTCAGTGGCTACTAGACTACTGGTTTTATACCTACTGTGATTGTGAGGCCTTTTGATTTCAAGGGTTCTGTGGATCTGGAGAGAGAGTGATGGGAAAAATGACAAGTTAAAATTCCATAAAGTTTCCTATTCTTACCATAATTCAGCTATTTCTCCTTGAATAAACACTTCTTAGATTGTTGTAAGGATTTGCTTAATTTCCAAAATTCTGAAAATATTTATTTGATTATTTTTTGCCAGTATTCTCACTGTTTTTGTAGAACAGTGGAGTTTTAGAGGTCTTTACACTGTCATTCCTGTTGATGTTACCCCCAGAATTCTGAGGGAGAAATCCAAATATTCTCGGATGAAGGAAAGCTAAGCAAATTTTCCACCGAATAGACATTTGACATTTCTTCTCCTCTTGAGTTTTCTAAATTATTTTTGTCTAATGTGGTTTTCAATTATGTAGAAGAAATATTTATGATGATTATATAATAAATGTGGGAGGGTAAAAAGATGTAAAGGGAGGTGATATTTCTATACTTTACTGAAACTGGTTAAATGATGACACATTAGATTCTGATAAAGTGTGTATATATAATGTAATACTTAGGACCATCACTAAAAAATATAGAAACCACTGACATAAATCAAAATGGAATTATAAAACTGTAATTATTCCATAAAAGACAGGAAAAAGAAATTGGTGAAACAAAAACAGAGGCAACAAATAGAAAATGAAAAAAGAGTCAGACTTAATCTCTAACATATCAATTATTACATTAAATATAAAAGATTTAAACACACTAATTAAAAGACAAAGATTGTCAGTGTGGATTTAAAAAAAAGTGAACTAGTGGTATGCTGTCTATAAGAAATTTATTTCAAATGTAACGATATAGGCATATTGAAAGCAAAAGAATAGACAAAGACATGTGCAAATATTAATAAAAAGAAAGTAGTGGTAGCTATATTAATTATATAAAGTATACTTCAGAACAAAGACAATTACCAGGGACATGATATACATACTGATTAATTAATCCATGCACCAAGAATATATATTAATCATAAGTGTGTATACACCAAACAACATAGCTGATAATATTTGAAGTAAAAACTGATAGAACTGAAAGAAAAAGTGGGCAAAATCACAGTTATTGGTGGAAATTTCAACATGTCTCTTTCAGTCATTGATAAAACAATAAGACAGAAAAGTCGGTAAGGTTATAGATGATCTCACAGAATCAATTTGACATTTATAGAACATTTCACCCAAAACAACAGAATACACTTTGTTTTCAAGTGCTTATGGAACATATACGATGATAGACCATATCCTGGGCCATAAAGCAATCCTTAATACATTTAAAAGAACTGAAATCATACAAATTGTGTTCTTTGACCACAGTGCAATTAAATGAGTAATCAATAGCAGAATTATAATGGGCTAATCACCAAACTACTTAGAAATTGCATAACACACTTCTAAATCATTGAGATGTCAAAGAGGAAGTCTCAAGGGGTATTAAAGAATTATATTGAACTGAATGAAAATGAAAACAACATATCAAATTTTGTGATACACAGATGAAGAAATACTGAGAGGGAAGTTTATAGCAGTAAATGATTGCATTAGAAAAAAGGAAAAGTGTCAAATCAATAATCTAAGCTTATACCTCAAGATATTAGAAAAAACAAAATAGACTGAAAGAAAGAAGGAAGGAAATTAATAAGAAAAAGAGCAGAGATTAGATGAATTGAAAATACTAAAACAATGGACAAAAATCCATAAAACAGAGCTGGGTTCTTGGAAAAGATCAATAAAGTTGACAATTCTTTAACAATACTGACAAAGAAAAAAGAATGAAGATATAGTTTACCAATATTAAGAATGAAACAGGATATATCATAGCAAATTCTGCAGGTTTTTAAATGGTAATAAAAGAATATGAACAGCTCTGTATGTAGAAGTTCAACAACTTAGATTGACTTAGATGATCAGTTTCTCAAAAGTGAAAACTTCTGAATGCAACAGATAATTTGAATAGTCCTATAACTATTGATAGAATTAAATTTGTAAATTAAAATTTTCTGAAAAAAGCCCAGAAGATTTCACTGAAGGAGTCTACTAAACTTTTAAAGAAGAATTAGCACAAGTTCTATACAATATCCTTTGGGAAGTGGAAGAGGAGGAAACATTTCTCAACTAATTTTATGAAGCTAGTCTTAGCTTGATACCAAAATCAGACACAGATAGTACAAAAAATTTAAAATTAGAGCTTACCAATCAGATTAATAACTGTTTCTTTGAAAATATATGTGTATATCTATGTAACCTATATATCATAATTTGGCAAATCTAGTTAAGAAAAGAGTTATACTACATAAACATTTGACTTGTGAAAGGGTATATAATTACAGTTGTGAAGGATATTTAAATATAACAAGAGGATACCATGAGCATATTTAAGGCAAAACTTATTAATTATATTTCTATAACTTTTAATGAAATATATATGTATATAACTATATATAAATATATTAATACATATATTTTAAATATATATTTGTATATAAAATTTATATACAGACATGTAATACATATATAAAATTTACATATAAAATATGTTTATATATGTAAATTGATTTAGGAATAAGTAGAAATCTTGACTAAATTAATAACAATAGAAGGACATTAAAAGTCAGTCAACTATGGATTTCCAATCCTGATAATAATGATGAATAGGTAGTGTAAATCAACTATCCTGTTGGAAATAAAACTCTGAAAAATGTAGATGAAATGTTTTTTAAATATACTTGTAGGCATGGGAGAACTAGTAAGACACTGAGATCTTACCAAGTCAAAACATAAGCGAAGTCAGAAATACAGAGAAGGGAGCCCAGCATTCAGGGCCACTTTTATTTCAGTGTGTATGCTGAAACCTGATTCAGTAAGCTTCAATGAGAACAAAAAAATGGCAAATAACTAGAAACTAAAAAAAACTATATAAAAGCTTTTATGCAAATGATATAATTGGTCAATATGATTGCCTCAATTGAGAACTCAACACACAAATTTAATAGCATATTAGGTCCATTTGAAAAGAGAAATAGGAAACTAGTATATAGGTCAGATGGAAAAAAATCATAAATGTAGCACAAAGAAACAAACTAAAGCAAAATATAGAAAGAATAAGAAACATAAAATGGGTGGTTCTAACATACATGCTAAGATATATCCAGAAGAAAAGTAGAGAGTTTTAGAAAGAATAATATTTGAAGAGACAATACCTGAAATACAAACACAAGTTATAAATAAACTCCCATAAGTCCCAAGTAAAACAAATTAAGAGAAAATTACACCTATCATTGTAAACCTGCTGAAAACTAAGGACAAAGAATAAGATCTTAAAAGCAGTTGAGCAAAAATTACTTTCAAAGGAGCCACAATTTGACTGACAACAGTCCTCACAAAAGAAACAATGGAAGCCAGAAAATATGGCAATGCTATCTTCAAAGCACTGAAAAACAAAAAGATTAACCTAGAATTTTATAACTATTGAAATTATTCTTCTGCAAGAAAGACATTTTCAGAAATATAGTGAAAAATATAATCATTTATAACAGTAACATACTAAAAGAAATTCCAAAGGGTATTCTTTAGAAGGAAATGGAATGATTCAGTGTATGAAGAAAGAAAAGTACTAAAAGGTAAACATATGGGTACATCTAAATGAATATGAACTGTAAAAATAAAATAAATAATATGTTTGAGGGGTTTACACACAAAGAGAAAATTAAAATATACAACAATTGCAGCTTACAAGACATAAGAATGGCAAACAGAGTTAAAGTGTTTTGAAGCCATTGAAATGCCTGGAAAAAGATGAAAGTACTATCTTATGTCAGCTTTTTATATGTCAAGAATTTATGCTCTAATCTATAGTGTTGTCATTAAAAATAAATAAAGTAAATTATGTCAAGGTAATCGAGAAAAGAAATTAAATAATTTAAAAAATTTTTAATTAATCCAAAATTAGGTAAAAATGAAAATAAAATTTAAAGGAGTGGTACACACATAGCAAATAGTAAGATTTTAGATTTGAAAACAAATTACATTACTTATTGCTTTAAATATAAATAGAATAAATGTTCTTAAAAAAAGACAGAAATGTCAGTCTAAGTAAACAAATAAAAAACACCAAAATGCAAATTAAAAGAAAGTTTAAAGTAAGAACACAGAAAGATGGAAATTCAAAGGATGGAAAATGCATACCATGCAAACATTAAGGATATTATTATCATCAAAGACTTCAAGGCAGAAATCATTCCTAGAGAGTAAGAAGGATGCTTCACAATGGCACAAGTCTCAATTCATCAGGAATGAATATTAATCCTAAATTTGTTTATTCACCTAAAACATAATTTCAAATATCTAAAACAAATAGCTGACAAACTACTACGAAAAAAAAGTCCTAATAAATCTACTACCATAGTGGTACATTTTAACACTCTTCTCTAAATTAACTGATAAAACAAAGCAGAGAATAAAACAGTAAGAAGACAGACTATGGAGTATTTGAAGAACACATTAACAAACATGAGGTGACTGATATAGATATAGAATACTGCATCCAACATCTGTAGAATATAAATTCATATGAAGTGCACTTGGAACATGAACTACAATAGATCATCTATTGATTCACATAGAACGTCTAAACAAATTTCAAAGGATTGTAGTCATGCTGAGTATGTTCCCTTAAAACATAGCAAATTAAGCAAGAAAACAAAAACAAAAGGATAGTAAATTTCCATATGTTTGGAAATTAAGAAGTATACTTCTAAATAGATTTTAAATCAAAAAAGAAATTACAGAGGAAAGTAAAAAATTTATGGGTGATAATGAAAATAGAACTTGCAGATTGCAGCTAATGAAATTTAGAGTAATAGTTTTAGATGCTTATATAAGAAGATAAAATTTGAAAATTACGTGAGCATCTATCTACAGAAATTAGGGCAAAAAAGAACAGTGTGAATCCCAAAGAAAGTAGAATGAATAAAGTGATAAACACAGCATAAATTAAAGAAATAGAAAACAAACATGAAATAAAGCCAAATGATAATTCTTTGAAATGTTTTGAAATGTTTTTGAAATTGATAAATTTCAGTTTTTGAATGAGAGAGAGAGAGAGAAAGAGAGAGAAGAGAGAAAAAAGAGAAAGTAATTGAAATCAGAAATATAAAAATGACATTGCTACATATCCTACAAATAATATTATATTATGAATAGCTTATATTATGAATAACTTAATGCTAGAATTTTGAAAATATAACATTAAATGAGCAAAGTCTTGGAGAAAATTCCTTTTACAAAATTCAGAATAAGAAGAAATAGAAAATTTAAATGTACATAACTCTTCAAAATGACTTCCTTATCAAAAGTCTTGTACAGAACATATAATATACTGCTTGGCTAGATGGTCCCATGGGTGAATTCTACCAGTTACTTAAGGGGATAATCATCACAATCTTACACATCCTTTTCCAGAGTATAGAAAACAAAAATGAAATTAGAGAACATTTCCAACTCACAATCACAATTTATGTGATTGTGCATAACCTCTATACCAAAACCACTAAAGAATTATAAAAAGGTAAAGATGATATCATTATAATCATAAAAATCTGAGAGGATCAGATGAATTATTAGAATTAATAAGTGGGTGTAGCAAAAATAAAAAATCAACTTTATTTCTGTATACCAGCCACAATAAGTTAGAAGAAAATGAAATATATCAAAAGATAACATTTCAATGTGTAAAAATCATTTTATTTAGAGCTTATATAATGGAACATTTAATTGGAGCATGTGTAATGTAAACCATTATACACTATTGGTAGTAATGTAAATGTGTAGGTTTTTTAGAGAGCAATTTGTCAGTTTCTATCAAATTTTCATAGACTTTGACCTAGAAATTCCATTTTTCAGTATTTACTCTTGATCAATGCTTGTAAAGCTCACAAAGAAGCAGATAAAAAGCTGTTCATTGTGACAATTTTGTTTTTGTAGTGGAGGAAAAATTGGGACCTTTCAGTAATCAAATATTTATATGAATGAAGTACATCTGTATTATGGAAAACTTCAGAAATCTCAAAGAATAAAGTAGATTTATAAATACTGAAATTGAGAGACCTTTAAAGGAATTAAGTAGGAAACCTAAATTATAAAACAGTATTGAGTACTATTGTTTATGCTAAGTAAATCATTTATATATATTAAACACATATGTGAATATGTATTTTATGTAAATGAATAGTACAAAGTCAAGAAGATACTGCAATAATTAGTTTTGTGGAGAAGAGAGGTTGGGGATATGTGCCAATGAGAATTTTACTGTTTTACTCTGTCTAGCTACATATAATTTCAATTTATAAAACAAAGTTGTGTATTGTTTGTATAGTTAAAATATGAATAAGAAATATTCTATAACACTCATTTGTGTCAAGGTATAGGAGTTTGTGGTTTTATCATCCCTCTATAATATTTATTTTCCAAGAATGTAAGTTTATACTTTTATGTTTCACAACAAATCATATCTGGTATCAAATAATGAAATTCCAACCAGAAATATTAATTATAAGAAAAGAGTTTAATAGGAAAAAGTGGTAATAAAAGTAGTAAAGAGTTGTAGTAACATAGTAAAACACAAATCATAATAGACTACACCTTTCAGCTGAATTTAGCATTTGAGAGCACTTAAAATATCAAGATTTGTAGATTACTCTCAGAAATATCCCCACCTAATATGTTGATGCAAAAATGGCTGTATATTCAATCTGATATTTATTGCAGAATGGAGACCTGCACAAGTACATTCCATCCTCCACCTCTTCATTCCCCACTTCCTTTACGATTCTGGCTACATGGAAAGAGCATGGACTTCTGTTCCCAACATGTATCTTTCTTAGTGGGACTCTCCTTCTGGACCCTAGGGACCTGGAGCGACTAGATTGTGTGCCAGTACTTCTGTATTTTGGGATGATGAAAATTGATTTTCCTCCTTTTGGCAGGTACAGTCTCCGAGTGAGCCTCTCCCCTTACAACCTGTGCAGATTATGCCATCAGTGGCGGGAAAAGGGATGGGGAGGAATGTATGGAACACTCAACACACAGCACCAAGGGCCCAGGGAAGCCTTGTAACAACAAGGGGCACTAGAAAAAAAGGTAAGAATAAACTTAGTTTGAAACCGTTTCCTTCTTGGTACTTACTGGATAAGTTCAGTATCTATATTTATTTTCTGGGATAATCTAAATGGACAGACCTTCATGTGGGGTTTATTATAATCTATATAATTCTAAATGGCTCATTCTTAAACTTGAGTAATGGGAAGACTTCTCTTAAGGAAAAGAATAATAATCCTTATCAAGAATTCCAATGTAGGGCTGGCCCGGTGGCTCAGGCGGTTAGAGCTCTATGCTCCTAACTCTGAAGTCTGCCGGTTCGATTCCCACATGGGCCAGTGGGCTCTCAACCACAAGGTTGCCAGTTCAATTCCTCGAGTCCCACAAGGGATGGTGGGCGGCCCCTCCTGCAACTAAGATTGAACATGGCACCTTGAGCTGAGCTGCCTTCCGGATGGCTCAGTTGGTTAGAGCGCATCCTCTTAACCACAAGGTTGCCAGTTTGATTCCTCGACTCCTGTAAGGGATGGTGGGCTCTGCCCCCTGAAACTAAGAATGAACACGGCACCTTGAGCTGAGCTGCCGCTGAGCTTCCAGATGTCTCAGTTGGTTGGAGTGCATCCTCTCAACCACAAGGTTGCTGGTTCGACTCCCGCAAAGGATAGTGGGCTGTGCTCCTTGCAACTAGCAACTGCAACTGGACCTGGAGCTGAGCTGCGCCCTCCATGACAAAGACTGAAAGGACAACAACTTGAAGCTGAACAGCACCCTGCACACCTAAGATTGAAAGGACAACAACTTGACTTGGAAAAAAGTCCTGGAAGTACACACTGTTCCCCAATAAAAAGTCCTGTTCCCCTTCCCCAATTAAAAATCTAAAAAAAAAAAAAAGAAAGAAATATGGTATGACTGATTGGTGATAGTTATAAAAAAAAATAATTTCAATGTAGCTTAAAATATGTTTATTTTAACGTTACGTATATATTTTTTCAAACCCGATGAAGTCTTGTGCTTATAACTATTTTACAACTAGGAAAGTCTAACTATAGAGATGAGACTATTTGGTATACATTGAAAACACTCAGATTTTGTGTCAGGAAACAAATACAAAAGTACATTTTGTACTTGCATATAGGATAGATGTGGGGTTTGAGTCAAGAGACAGGTTAACTACTTAGAAAGTTATCACAGTTTCCTACGTCTGGTTTGTTAAATGTCTGAATGAATCTGTATTGTCTGTGGGAGCAGAAGATGGGAAAATGCAGGTAGGAAAACAGGAGTCTTTCTACAAAAGAAAGTTTTTTTACAAGAGAAATCTCCAGAGGAAAGCTTTCTAAAGTTCTTGATATTTTTAGGTTTTTGTTTTAAAAAGATGAGATTGGCACCTTGTAGTATAAGTTGGTGTCAATTGCTAAGACCATGGGAAACTGGAAAAGAAAGATTGTGGTTGGATGGTAGGGTCCCCAGGCTAGTTTAAATAAAAATGTAGCTATTCTGGAGTGAATACACGAGCCAAGCAGATAGTCTGCCATGAAAATTTGTGAGACAGTTTCTAGGGGAAGCCACACAAAATGAGATCATCTGGACATCCAGAAAGTGTGGGCATTGCAGTTATCGCCCTTATATTCTGTGGTGCTCTAGGTTAATTTCCGCCCCCCTTGGGGACTCAGCTGCTGCATGTGCTATAAATAATAGTTTGTTTCCTTGCCAGAGAAAGTAAGTGAGGAAGAGATAAATAAGGAACATTTTTAAATAATTCAGGTAATTACATAATGTGGAGGAATTCAAGAGAAGATGGAGGAAAATCTACAGGTTTAAAGTCCAAGAAAAAGTTTTGGAAGTCACAAAAAAGCAAAATCAGGATTATATACAGAAGACAAAATGCAGAGGATGTAAGAAGCACCTCGAAGATGTCCCATTTTAATTTCATGTGTATCTTACGTACTCATGAGTACAAATCAGCATCAATTTCTGATGATTCAAAATTTGATGGGATGAGATGATACCTGTCAAAGAGCAGGACTTGTTTTGCTGGAGGTGTTTAGGTCATTAAAATTATGCAAGGGATGATATGCTAGTGATTTTACCAAGAGCTCTGATGATAACTTTGAAAAAGAGAAACAAAATTGCCCAGCCAAACCCTAAGGACAAAATACTAAAGACAAGTAAGTATAGCCAATGGGGTGTCTGAGAGAATAGTGTACAGGGTCCCCAGGATTTTCCTATAATAATAATATGGTCTTTTACATGCTACTATTTAATAGGTGGCCTAGTGTGAGTAGCAAACAATTAAGTAAAAAACTTGGTACAGTGACTAAAAACATATACCTCATGTGTGATTTGATACTGGAATATAGAAATACAAAAGCAAATCTACCTGGCTGTAGCTTATGTAAAAAGACTTTTTGGTGTTAATTGATTTTTTTATGAATCAACATGGGAATTGATATATTGAAATATTGTGTATATGTGTGTGTAATATGTTAAGATACATAATATACATAAATATGTATGAAGTTCATGGTACAACATCTGAAGTATGGTTTATATTTCTGGAGCTCACATTTTAAGGACACATTGGAAAAACTAACTAGTGGTCATTCAGAGGAGACAAAACAGAAAAAGTGCCTTGACTGTAGTCATTTAATATAAGAAGTGGACTAGTAAACTCAGAGAAGAAAATTCCTCCACATTACATGATTACTCTTCCAAATATTTGGAGAGCTGTTGCGTTGAGGAAGTACTGGCCCTCTCTATCATCATATGTGAAGGGTAAAACTCGAACCAATGAGCTAAATTTCCACGGCGATGGATTTTAGCTAAGTATAAGGCGGAATTTTCATTGGAACAGTAAAAACTTCCTCACTTCAGAACAACCTTTCTGTGAGATAGGGATGTCTTTGTCAGTAGGAGTGACCAAGCAGAGGTTGGGTGACAACTGCCAAAATTGATGCAGGGGATTTTTGTGTCGAATGGAAGGTTGGACTAGGTTAGTCTTGAGGTTCAATCCAACTCCAGGATTTAATTATTCTATGAAAAATAAATGAAATTATGACTGTTTAAGACTATGGCTGCTCTTCATATGCAGTTTACAACTTGTTTATGAAAGTAAACTGAGGTGAGAAATTAAAAAAATAAAAGTAAATAAGATCTGCTAGAGCAAGGCTAGGGTAATGGGATATACTTCCAAATTGGAGACTTTGAAAGTTACAATACTTGTTTAAACAAACAAGATGATGGATAGATATGCAGGTGGATATAAATATAAGGATGAATAGATATTGTTATTCATTACTATATAAACCTATCTCAAATGCTCTAAAACATCCAGATATTATAAGGCATCTTCCGGGAGCAGTTCTTGAAGTGGCCAGGGAGGAGTTAATCTTTTGTCCTCCAAGCTCACAGGAATGTTTATCAACTCAGAGCAGGCCTCCTTTCTTCCTTTCGGTGAGTTAAGTCCGGCTCTGCTTTGTTTGATGCTGCCCATTTGAGGAAAGCTTATCCCTGACCTTCTGCCAGAGAGACTGATGACAAGGACGGTTTGCACTAACCTTGACATTCGCCAGGGTAAATGGCTTTTTCCACAAGTAGTCGGCAAACAAGGAGAGCCAGTCAGGAGCTAATGAATTTGCACCTGAGAGAAACTGAACAACAATTGTGCTTTTAAAGAAGGAAAGAGTCCTTGGAAGGTGCAGGCCCATCTGGTGCTTAAAGGTTCAAGGGAAATTAACTCTTTTAGCCAAAGCAGTTTGAAATAAATAAAAACAACCCCTGGTCTTAAAATCTGCCAAGAGGGGTCCTCGTTCAGTTTGACTTTCTGGTCTTTCCTGCTGTGAATGAACTGTCAGAGCCCAGGGAAGAGAGTGACGTTACAGTGACCAGGAGGACGAGGCACATTTTTTTTCCAGCCACCACTTATGCCACTCAGCCCAAGTCCTTCTCCACTGAGTTGAAGGGAAATAAATTGTGAATCGTACTTTTTTTTTCTTTCAAAGAGTGGCTTAATTTATCTACTGTATATGCTATTTAAAATTCACAAAGAGCAATACAGATTGGAACGTCCCTATTACAGACTATCAGACAAACTAGTATTCATCCCATGGCCAGATGTAAATCCCACTGGTCAAACTAAAAATTATAGCCCTCTGATATTTTGCATCCAAAGCCCTACTCAGTTTCCTACGAATTCTGCCCTTATTTCTCCAATATCAATTACTCTATTTCATTGTGTCTGTACATTACAGTCTCTTCTATGTAAGTTTGTTCTTCCTACAAACTCACTAGGGCTATTCTGTATTTTGCATATACCCGTATATACCTTGGCTCTTCGCTAGACTTATAAAAACTTTATTCAGATTATTTTTTATCCACTACATACATTCCTCAATTCTGGGATACTTAATAAGAGTTTAACATGGAATTGTATTTTAGCTGGTGCCTTCTAAAAGTTGATCAACTGTATTTTCCATCAGTGTTTCTGCTCATCATAATGTAAAGTCAGTGTTGGTGTTCTCACCCAGATGGCTTTATCCACTACAAAAGCGTTTGTACATTTCCATTATGCTCTGTTCTTTTTTGTTTTTAATTATTACATTATAACATACACAGAAAAAATGTGTAAATTGTAAGTGTACAATGCAAGACAATTTGACAAAGTGATACATCCACCACCACCCAGATGCAGAAATAGCATATTATCAATATACCAGAAGCTTCTCTAATGCCTCGTCACAGTCACCTCCTTTCCAAAGTAACTCCGATGTGTCTAGATTTTTTGCTTAGTGTTATGTTTGTGAAATTGATCCATGTTGGTTGAGTGTAGCTGGAGTTTGTTCAGTTTCAATGCTATATAAATTTCACTGTATAAATATACTACTATTTATTTATCCCATATGCTATTGACAAACTTTTGGGCTGTTTCCATTTTTGTATTGTAGTTTGTTATTAGGAATAATACTGCTGTGTACAGTTCTATACATATATGTATTTTTGTTGGGAGTGAAATTGCTGGGTCATACGTAATGCATAAATCAGCTTAAATAGGTATTATCAGGTAATATTTTAATATATAAGTTTCTCTTGTGCCTAACAATACTTGGTATTGCAGTATTTTCTTTCTTCCTTTCCCTTCCTCGTCTCCATTTTTTTCTATTTTAACTTCTCGGGGTGTCGGGGGAGAGGAATATAGTTAATTTGTGATGCTTATGTCCATTTCCTTAACTACTAATGGTGTCAAGCATTTTTCCAGCTGTTTATTGGCCTTTTGGATATCTTCTTTTGTAAAGGGACTTTTCAAGCTGTTTGATTTTTTTTTTTTTTTTTTTTACTGAGTTATTTGTCTTTTCATTATACGTTCTGGATACAATTCATTCTTCAGATAAATGTATTGCAAATATATTCCCCCACTGTGTGGCTTGCCTTTTCTTTAAACTTGAATTGGTATCTTTTTATAACAAAAAGTTCTTAATTTTAATAAGATCTAATTTACTAATATTTTTCTTTATGTGTAGTACTTTTTATGTCCTACTTAAGAAATTTTGCCTTCCCCAAGGTCATGAAGAAATTATATTTTGTTATCTTATGGAAGCTTTATTGTTATACCTTTACATTTCATCCTAAATTCCAGCTGAAACTGATTTTTCTATATATGTGGGAGGATCAAGATTTATCTGTCTATTTATTTGACATTCAATATTATTTTGTATTAATTTCAGATATACAGCATAGTGATTACACATTTATATAATTTAAGAAGTGATCCCTCTGACTAGTACCCACCTGGCACTATACATAGTTATTACCATATTATTGACTATATTCCCTTTGCTTTACTTTATATCCAGATGACTATTTTGTAACATTACCAATTTGTACTTCTTAATCCCTTCACCTTTTTCACCCTGTCCCTCAACACCCCCCCCCATCTATCACCCTGATAAATCTAATACCCATCTGACACCATACATAGTATTACAGAATTCTTGAATATATTCTTTATGCTACACCCTATGTCCCCATGACTGCTTTCTAACAACCAATTTGTACTTAATCCCTTCCCCTTTTCACTCACCCCTCAAACCCCCTGCTATCTGGCAACCATCAAAATGTTCTCTGTATTTATGAGATTGTTTCTGTTTTGTTTACTTGTTTATTTTGTTCTTTACATTCCACATATAAGTGAAATCACTTTGCATCTGTCTTTCTCTGACATACTCCACTTAGCACAATACCCTCCAGGCCTATCCATGGTGATTTATTTTTTATATGAATACTTAATTGGCCTAGCAATTAACCTTTACATAAAAGGAATTGTACTTCTGTGAGTCTCTTTGTGGGTTCTCTATTCTGTCCCTATTGATAAGTCTGTTTATGCTGAGGCAATATAATACAGTATTATTGACTGTAATTTTTGATAAGTGGTTGTACAAACGTATCCAACTTTGTTTTTCTTCAAGATTGTCTTGATATTCTTGGTCTTTGCATTTCCATATGAATTTTAGAATTAGTTTATCACTTTCTATACATATACATGTACATACGAGGTCGGACAATTAAGTTCTCAAACTCATTCTAGAAAAAGTGCTACATACCTCATTGCGGCATATCACTGTGATAACCCTCAAAGTACTCCCCTTGGGAAGCTATGCACGGACGCCAGCACCTAGTCCACCCTTCGAAGCAATTTTGTTTTCTGGAATGACTATCAGAGCTATCATTGTATTACTCTTGATGTCCTGAATGTCATCAAAATGTCTTCCTTTAAATATTTCCTTTATCTTCGGGTAAAGAAAGAAGTCATTGGGGGCCAGATCAGGTGAGGAGGGAGGGTGTTCCAACACAGTTATTTATTTGTTGGCTAAAAACTTCCTCACAGACAGTGCAATGTAAGCTGGTGCATTGTCGTGATGCAAGAACCATGAATTGTTGGCAAAAAGTTCAGGTCGTCTAACTTTTTCATGCAGCCTTTTCAGCACTTCCAAATAGTAAATTCAGTTAACTGTTTGTCCAGTTGGTACACATTCATAATGAATAATCCCTCTGATATCAAAAAAGGTTAGTAACATTGTTGCAACATGTTAACGAATTTAATAGTCTGACTTCGTATATTAAGATTAAGAGTATTTCTATAAATGTGGATGTGTAAGATGAGATCAAAATTTCCTTTCAATTATTGTCAGAAAAAGAGCTGAGATAGCTCTGTTGCATATCAGAGGACAGTGTGACATAAGAAAATTGATTTCTCTAAATTTCAGTTTATCCACCTGTGAAGCAATTACTAATTCCAGTCCTTGTGCAAAGTTGTCCATGCAAGACATATAAATTTGTTTATTCATGTATAATTCAATTTAATTTTTATTTTGACAAGATGGCAGAAACGTGGTATTATTCATTTTGAGATACCTTTCTTTTCACATGACTGTTTCTAAATTCTAGGAGACTTTTTTAGTGTCATGGCCTCACTGTGAAGAGGAGAGAATTAGGGGATATCTAACTGCGGATGATATGTGTTAATGATGGCTAACACCGAAACATCTTATTTTTTTTCTCCATGTGGTAATCTGTTGACACTACACGGGTTGTAGGTAAAGCACCCTTTGCTTTTTTTTCTGCAAGTCTCCTTTGCTCTGGTGGCTTTCTCTGCTACTTTCATGTTGTAATGTTCACTGCATGTAATGAATTCTTGAAGGCATGACCTAGGCTTTGCCATTCTGTATACAGCATGCAGACATTTCTTTTTTATGATTTTTTTATTCCTTTATTGTACTCTGTATAATGGGAAACAAGTCACTAATGCTTTCAGGTGCTGCAAATCTAGGGGCTTTACTAACTCTCAGGGCTGGACCACTCCACTTTCTTTGGGATTTACCAACTTCTATGCATATATCATTTTCTCAACTCAATCTGTAGGAGATGGACTGCCTTAGGGTATGAGAAGTTTTGTTCTTTTATCATTAAGTTTTTTCCCCAAATTGATAGTCTATACTGAGTCATTTCTGTTGCCTCAGGGGTCTTGGCTTTTGACACTCAAAACCAGAAAAATACTGCCTATCTTTTTTTTTTTTTTTCCTGCTGTCACATCTCTTCCCTGAGGCAGAAGCATAGAATGGTCTAGCTGCCACTTAAATAATGGAGAAAGTAGGGAAAGTTAAAGGGATAGATAGATAGATAGATAGATAGATAGATAGATAGATAGATAGATAGATAGATTTCTCATACAATGTAATGTTTCATCTAGCTATCTATATTTACTTCTAATTCTATCATTCTAGGATATAATAAAAACAATAGTTCCACAGTTCCTTTTGGTGAGTACTTACTCTACCAGGTTACCAACTGAGTACTTTCCATGTATCAATCATTTTTAACCTTCCCATTAATCCTATAAGGTAGTTTTATCTTTAATTCATAAATAAGAAAACTAAGGCTTGGAAATGGTTAACTCAAATAAGATTATGGTGTTAATAAGTGGCAGAGCCAGCGTTCTCATCCAGGTGTATCTTACCTTAACATTGGGCTCTTAGACTCTTTTTAGGGGACTGAAGTCTTGCCATTCTATAACCTGTGTCAGAATATATTTCATTGTGTTTAGCAGATGGAAAGCTATGAAAGAAAATATCAAAGTATTGACATCAGGTATGAACCAGGCCATAACTTAGCCTGTGAAAATTAATTGGCTTAAGTACACATTCATTTAATCTGCACAGAAAACTTGAAAAAAATTGTCCTATCATCATATTAATTTTATAGGTAAGAAACTTAGGCACAGAAAGGATTGGAACCCAGAAAGTTGGGCTCTCACATCCTTGTTTTTAATTACCACGTTTTGTCTCCATAGAAGAGATAAGACAATGGTGGGTACCCCTAGGAAAAGCCTGCCGAGTGGTAGACAAATGTATAACTTCTTTAACTCCTCATGGGATCCCCATATCCATGGCTTCTGCTGCCTGAAGACTTACCAAGCAAAAATGTATTTAGTGGGAAAGATAATATTTCATCTCCCTCTGGGTCAGTTGGTTCTCAGCAGCATGCTCTCTGGTTTGAGATTTGAGGATCTCCAGACAGACAAACTCCACAATCCAGTGAAGGTCAGTCTAAATATCAGCCATGTAAACAGCACCTTAACCGTAAGCACAAGGCTGATTTATAGTTCTCAATTCATTCTCTCTTTTTCATGACAGGGAGTAGCATGGGTAACAGAGAAGGCAGTGTCCAGGACCTGCCTGCCTCCCTGAGCCTCTCTACCTATCCAAAAGTTGTTTCCCTACCTCTTTGCTCCTATATCTCTCTGCAGCCTGAACCTTTCTAACTTTTCCACATGTTGAGTCTTGCATCTTCCTTTATTTTTCCATTTTATATGTTATGGTGGTGTCTGTGTGCATGCGTATGAAAATATATTTATAAAATATAACACCTCTGTTGCAATTTGCAAAATAAAGACATAATGAATAGAAACAGATTTTGATTTTCAATGCACTGGTTTTAGGTTAATAAAAGCATGTTGTTCATGATAAGTAGATCATTACTTGGAGCTCCATCCCTGTAAACTTTTTTCTTCACCCACAGGCAGCTCCTGTAGTCCTTCTCAGAAGCCCACTGGAGATGGTGATTGGATTCAGTAGTAAACTGTTCTCACAGTCTTTTTGACTGTTTACACATTGAAATACAGCAATGAAGAAATAATTTTCTAATTCTGCCAGTAAATCTCAGTTGGGCTGGCTTATTGCAATTAATGAATTTAAACAAAGCTTTGCAAACTTTATAATGAAATTGACTTACTTGCTTCCTGCTTCCTTTTGTTACTAAGTGAACACTAATGCTACTGAGTTGCCAATAAGAGTACCAGCATAGAAAATGATCCTAGATGCTTGGCTATGGTAATTTAACATTTTAGTTAGGCAGTGGGTGTTACTATAGGGAATCAATTCTTTCAGCCATCAGCTCTTAGGTGGAGTCTGTTCGTCATGGGTCCCTGGTGATTACAAATACAGACAAGTCTTAGTTATCTGAGTAGGGATTACTCCTAGTATTGTCCCCGGGGGCTAATATCCATTCTCAAATTGCTCTCTTCTGCTCCTGGCCCCTGGTATTGAGGGACTGCTAAAGAATTCAAATGTTGTCTTAAAGTAATCTGACCTTGTCCCCAGATCACTATGGCCATAATACTCACTGTTTCATAGTAATAATAGAATGCTCGTTTGTTTGCTGATATGCTTGTCAGTATACCTCTGCCATGTATCACCTATATTACTTATGTGGGGACAGTGTTTCCCAAAAAGCTGAGACCAATTTTTACCCTGGGTTCTGACTCTGGATGGATGGCTTTGAGCAAGTCACTCCATCCTATTTAGATCTCAGTTTCTTTATCCTTACAGTAACAGGGTGGTTGTACTTCAGTAACCTCTAAGGACCTTTCCTTCTCTGAAACTTCCCTATTATACACTGGAAACCTCAGTAACCTCCCTGTCCACATTTTCTATAACATGCGTTCAAAACTTGGCCTGCTTAGCATAGCCCATGTTTGCTCACCAGAGGGGTTGAGGAATCAGTTGTACGGTCTGGATGCCTAGCATATGCTAAAAGCATTATGGGGTGTTCTGTACTCCCCCTGCCAAATTGATGCTGAGCTGAATTGGAGAAATTGCCCAGTAAGCCTCTGTCTTTCTTCTTTCCATACAGTGAGCCTTGAATGTTGATTACATTCAGATCACACTAAAATTTTTCATCTATTTAAAGAAATGTATGCTCTCCATTCGAGAAATCAGTATTTTTTTCCACTTGAACTCATTTGCCTTTTCCCAGCAGTTACTTTATTTAGGTAGTTTGTGGAAACTAATTTTTGGTGTCACTGCACATTTGCTCAAGGTATTTATTTATTTTTAAACTATAATAAGCTAATATTTGCCAGCACAGGATCTTGTTTGAGGTTCACTGATGCAACTGGAGATGATGGCAAGGGAATTTGGGTTCTGTTAGCCAGCTCCCTGATGATGGCTCAGGATTCTAAATTGCACAGATTATCTCTCTGTTCTGAAATCTTAATACAAATAACTTTTCAATAATTAGTAAGGTTTTATCACATGTATAATAGACATTGTAAAGTTATAAAAAACACTAATGTTGTTTTAATTGCCTTTAAGTTTCCTCTGGGAGTTATATTTTCATAAAGATACCCCTTACAGTATTCACAGTTGGGAGGACACATCTGAGTCCAGAGAGGAATACCTTTTAATTTGCTTAACTCTTTCAAGCCCTTGCTTAACTTTTCTATATATGATATTCTATCTGAGGACTACCTTAGTTTTTTAAAAGATAGTAAATAGGGGTCAAGTGAATACATCAGGGAACAGCTAAGAACATTTAGGGGAAGGAAAGGTAAGGGACAGTAGGAAGTGTCATCTTCCATGAATGAAACTAGGTATTAGGCATGCAGCATGCTTGCTCCCAGAATACAAGTGCAATCTGTGTTTTAGTGAAAGGATCATGAAACATGCAATTAAAGTTTCAAATCATTTTCTTCAATAACAACGGAGATAACAGAGATTTGTTAGAAATATTCTCCTCCCACCACTGCCACTTTGGGTACAGTGCATTGGGAATACACAGCTGAATTGTCAAGGAGGCATTGAGCATCCCTTTAGGTCTGATATAGAAAGACTCAGCAACTTCCATTTGACCTTACATACAATCCCCTCTCAACAAAACACAACAAAACAAAACAGGGAAGACAAATCAAGACTTGTGTCCACAGAAGCTTACTGTGCTCCAGCCATACTGGAGTCACCATCACCTCTCCTTCCCCAAAGATGCTGCATTGTCAACCCCAAACACTCATCCCTGGGTCCCTGATTCTCACTTCACCTACTGGTGGGTCATGGGACGTCAGCAAGTGTAAGAAATGAACAAAAGAAAAGCTCTCCTCACCCTTCATACTACTTTTCTGAATTCCGAATATGTAAGTATTTTTCTGGGCAGTATTCTTGCTTTTAGATTAACAGTGGTTAGCAAGAGACTGACCTTGACTGTGAAATAGTCCCCTTGGTCTGTACCAAATTCCAGTGCAAAGAGCCTCATTTATCCAGGTCCAACTTGCTACAGATTTCCCCAGAGTATGAAACTGATCTGTGGCTTGGAGCTTCCACTGCTCAACAAGTGGGATGAGGGTGACAGGGAGTATTAAATCCTCCTAAAGGATATTTTGCCAGAGAAGAAGGAGGCATATAAGTTCTCTTAACATATTCTCCCATAAAAATTGGGTGATACTATTTATAGTACTGTGACTAACATCATGTCATAGCTCCATTATTGTAGGATTCAGAAACTTCATTATTATAGAATTTCCCAAAAAAAAAGTATAAAGAATGCATTCCAAGTTCCAAACCACTGAGTTATAAAGAACTTTTGAGCAACATCTTTTTCTAATATGTTTGGGGACAAACTAAGCAGGGATAAAAACAAAATAATAGTTATAATTCATATATTCAGTTGACACATAGTTAGTTTTTTAAAACAGTACTGAATCTTTGAATAAAGTTTTAAACACACACACACACACACACACACACACACATATACATCTATGCCACTTTGAGCTTTCAAACTGGAGGAGGGTCTTACCCCGGAGATATTTAGCCACCTAATAAATAAGGGAAGATCAACTTAGACAAAGCAAAATTTTGTATGTGTAAGAGTTCCAGACTGGGGATAAATAAACTTCAATTCTTGTACTGGCTGCTTTGTTTTCTGGTTTTGTGATCTTCAGCAAGGCCCTTGATCATGCTGGGTTCTTTATAACTTGCCTGGTGATACAAGACTGAGCCCATGACCTTTAACACAGACAATAACATAAAGAAATAGAATACCATAAATGTTACTGCATAGATAAATATGAAAGACATTATAAATGTATTTTTGTTTGTAACTTTTTTCCTCTCTAATGTGATTTAAAAGAACTGCATAAAGGAATAACTGTGTAATACTTTATAATGATATAATTTGTATGACAATAGAGTATGGAAGGAAAGAGGGAATGCAACTATATAGGAGAAAAGTTTTATATACTATTGATATTAAGTTGATATTAATCTGAATTAGTTTAAGTTAGGATGCTAATAGTAATTTTTAAAGGAAACACTAAGAAAATAAAATTTAAAATATAGTAAAAGACACAACAAGTGAATTAAAATGGTATATACAAGGCATTTATTTAATATAAAGAAGGCAGTAATGAAGGAATAAAGTAACAAAAAAGACATAAGATATATGAAAACAATAGCAAAATTGCATACCTTATTCATAATTACATTACATGTAAATGGATTAAGCACTTTAATCAAAAGGCTGAGATGGAGGTATGGATGAAAAACAATCTATGCTGTCTACAAGAGACATATAAGACTCAAAGATATAAGTAGGTTGAAAGTAAAATGATGAGAAAAGATAAACCATACAACCTGTAACCAAAAGAGAGCTGAAATGAATATGCAAATATAAGATAAAAATAGATTTTTATGAAAAGTATTGTTACTAGAGACAAAGAAGAGCACTTTACAATGACAAAAAGATCAGTCCATCGGGAACTCATAACAATTACAAACATACATGCATCTAACAACAGAACCCCCAATACATGAAGCAAAAACTGACAGAATTGAAAGGAGAAATAGACAAGTCAACAATAATAGTTGGAGACTTCACTGTCTCATTTGCAATAATGAAAAATAAAGAAAAATAGGCTGAATATCAATGAGGATGTGGAAGACCTGAAGAACACTATAAACTAAATAGATGTAGCAGACATCTATAGAACATTCCATCCAACAGTAGCAGAATACACATTTTTCTCAAGTACACATGGCACTTTCCCAGGGCAGATCATATGATAATAGATAAGACACAATAAATTTAAAAAGATTGAAATCGTACAAAGTATGTTCTCTAACACTATTATAATTAAATTAGAAATCCACGACAGAGCAAAACTTGAGAAATTTGTATTATGTGGGAATGAAGCATTCTCCTGAATAGTCAATGGGTCAAAGAAGACATAAAAAAGTAAATTTAGAATATACTTTAAGATTAATGAGAATGAAAACATAACATACAAAACTATATGGTATACAGCTAAAGTAGTGCTTGGAAGAACAATTATAGTAGTAAATACCTATATTAAAAAGCAGAAAGTTTTCAAATTAATAACTTCACCTTATGTAGAATAAGAAGAGTAAATCAAACCCAAAACAAACAGAAAGAAGTAATAAAAATTAGATTTGAAATAAATGAAATAGAGAATAGAAAAACTTTAGAGAAAATCAGTGTAACCAAAAGCTGGTTCTTAGAAAAGATCAACTAAATTGATAAAAATTTAGCTAGAGTGACCAAGTAACTAAGACTCATATTACTAAAATTAGGAATTAAAGGAGACATTGCTGAAGGCCCTGTAGAATTAGAAAATATTATAAGGGAATGCTATGAACAACTGTATGCCAACATATTAGATAACCTCGATAAAATAGAAAAATTCGTAAAACACAAAGTACCAAAACTGACTCAAAAAGAAATTGAATTTTGAATAGGCTTGTAACAAGCAGAAGTTGAATTAGTAATTTAGTAAAATTCCACAAAGTAAATTCCTGGCCTGAATATCTTCATTGGTAAATTATGCTAACACTTAAAGAATAATTAATTTCAATACTTCACAAATATGTTCAAGGAATAGAATTAATTCCATGAATTCATTCCACGATTCCAGTATTATCTTGATACCAAAACCAAAGACATTACATGAAAACTACAGACCAACATTTCATATAAACATAGATACAAAAATTCTCAGCAAAATACTGGCAAACAGAATCCAGTAACATATAAAAGGATTATATATCATAGCCAAGTGATATTTATCCATGGACAGTAAGGTTGATCTAATATAAAAATCAGTCAATCAATATATTGTAAAGGCCAAAAATTGCATAATCATATCAATAGACATATAAGTAGCATCTGAGAGAATCCAACACCCTTTCATGATAAAAACACTGAACAAACAAGGAATAGAAAGGAACTTCCTCAACCTGATAAAGGGCACTTAAGAAAAACCCACAACTAACATCATATTTAATGGTGAAAGACTGAATGCTTTTCCCCGCAATCTGGCACAAGACACATTGTCTTCTTTCACCATGTCTATTCTACACTATATCGGAGACTGTAATAAGGGCAATTCATGAGGTAAAAAATGAGGCAATGGATTGGAAACAAAGAAATAAAACTCTTGTTATTCACAGATGATATAATCTTGTATATAGAAAATCCTAAGGAACACACACACACACACATACACACACACTACTATTAGAACTCATAAGCAAGTTCAGCAATGTTGCAAGACACAAGACAGATATATAAATCAATTGCATTTCCATTCATTTGCAGTAAACAATCCAGAAGTAAAATTAAGAAAACAATTTTATGTTCAACAATATCAAAAATAGTAAACACTTAGGAATAAATTTAAGACAAGAAATGCAAGATGTATACACTGAAAACTACAAAACATTGTTGAAAGGAATTAAAGGAGATCTAAATATTAATAAATGCAAGTACATCCCACGTTCATGGATTGGAAGAGTTAATAGTGTTAAGATGGCAATGCTCTCCAATTTGATTGACAGATTCAATGCAATCCCTATCAAAATACCAACTACATTTTTTTTTTCAGACATTCACAAAGCTGATTCTAAAATTCATATGGAAATGCAAGAGACCCAGAGTAACTCACACAATCTTAAAATTAACAACATTGGAAGACTAACTTCCCAATTTCCAAACTTATCAGAAACTACAGTAAACAAAACAATGTGGTATTTGCATAAAGATAGACACACATTAAAATGGAGTAGAGTTGAGATTTGAGAAATAAACCCTTATGTTATAGTTCATTTATTTTCAACAAATTCAATAGGAAAGGAATTTGTTGAGACAATGGGATACACATATGAAAACTAAGTAAGTTGGATCCCTCCCTCACACCATATATGAACATTAACTCAAAATTGATCAGATAACTAAATTTGAGAGCTAAATCTGTATAGCCTTTAGAAGAAAACAGAGGAGTACATTTTTGTGACCTTGGGTTAAGCATGGCTTCTTACATATAACACCAAAATTATGAGTAACAAAATAACAAATAGACAATTGGAACTTCATAAATATTAAAAACTTTGTGCCTCAGATCAGACCATTAAAAAAGACAACCCACAGAATGGGAGAAAATATTTGCAAATCATATATCTGATTACAGACTTGAATCCAACGAATACAATGAGGAATTACAACTCAAGAATAAAAAGGCAAATAATTAAAAATAGGCAAAACGTCTGAGTAAATGTTTCTCTAAAGGAGATATATGAATGACCACAAACCCTTGAAAAGATGATCAACATTATTAGTCATTAGAGAAATTTAAATCAAAACCACAATGAGAGTTTACTTCACACCTATAGGATGATTAAAATCAAATAGACAATAAGATGTTGGTAAAAGATACGGAGAAATTGGAACTCTCGTACATTGCTGGTGGGATTGCAAAATGGTGTGACTAATTTGGAGAACATTTTGGACATTCCTCAAAACGTTAAATACAGAATTATGATATGATCCTGCAATTCCACTCTTAGGTGTATATCCAAGAGAAATTAAAATATATATCCACACAAAAACTTGTACATAAATGATTATAACACCATTACTCTTTTTAAGCATTTATTTGAGGTTTAATGTGAAATCATGCAAATAAAATTTGTATAAACACAAATTTGCATTGAGTCATAACACAGATACAAAAGACAAACTAAAAACAAAGAAAACTAATTGGTAGCTATATATAGATGGACACAGTTGTGTCTTGTACACTAGAAAGTCTTTACAAAATAATCATCTTAGATCAACAGAAGCAACATTATTCTTTTTTTTTTAACTGGCATTTAATTTTTATTGTATAGAAAAGTAGCAAACAGTAATATGAAAAGGTATATGGATTGTCAACCCTGTATGCTACAGTGTACTTCTCTTTTTTTAAATTTACTGGGGTGATAATTGTTAGTAAAATTACATAGATTTCAGGTGTACAATTCTGTATTACATCATCTATAAATCCCATTGTGTGTTCACCACCCAGAGTCAGTTCTCCTTCCATCACAATATATTTGATCCCCCTTACCCTCATCTCCCAACCCCCACCCCCCTTACCCTCTGGTAACCACTAAACTATTGTCTGTGTCTATGAGTTTTTGTTTCTCATTTGTTTGTCTTGTTCTTTTGTTGTTTTTGGTTTATATACCACATATGAGTGAAATCATATGGTTCTCTGCTTTTTCTGTCCGACTTATTTCGCTTAGCATTATATTCTCAAGATCCATCCATGTTGTCACAAATGTTCCTATATCATCCTTTCTTACTGCTGAATAGTATTCCATTGTGTATATATACCACAACTTCTTTATCCATTCATCTATTGAAGGACATTTTGGTTGTTTCCATGTCTTGGCCACTGTAAACAAAGCTGCAATGAACATTGGAGCACATGTGTCTTTATGTATAAATGTTTTCAGAATTTTTGGGTAGATTCCCAGGAGAGGGATTGCTGGGTCATATGGTAATTCTATTCGTAATTCTTTGAGGAACCTCCAAACTGCCTTCTATAATGGCTGCACCAGTCTGCATTTCCACCAACAGTGTATGAGGGTTCCTTTTTCTCAACAGCCTCTCCAACACTTGTTACTATTTGTCTTGTTGATGATAGCCATTCTGACTGGGGTGAGGTGATATCTCATTGTGGTTTTTATTTGCATTTCTCTGGTGATTAGTGATGTTGAGCATTTTTTCATATTTCTATTTGCCATTTGTATGTCCTCTTTGGAGAAATGTCTCTTCAGATCCTCTGCCCATTTTTCAATTGGTTTATTTGTTTTTCTGTTGTTGAGTTTCATGAGTTCCTTGTATATTTTGGATATTAGCCCCTTATTGGAGGCACTGTTTGCAAAAATCTTCTCCCATTCAGTTGCTTGCCTCTTTATTTTGTCAATGGTTTCTTTTGCTGTGCAGAAGCTTTTAAGTTTCATATAGTCACATTCGTTTATTTTAGCTTTTACTTCCCTTGCCTTTGGAGTTAAATTCATAAAATGCTCTTTGAACCCAAGGTTCATAAGTTTAGTACCTATGTTTTCTTCTATGCAGTTTATTGTGTCAGGTCTTATGCTTAAGTCTTTGATCCATTTTGAATTAATTTTGGTACATGGTGACAGATAGCAGTCCAGTTTCATTCTTTTGCACGTGGCTATCCAATTCTCCCAGCACCATTTATTGAAGAGGCTGTCTTTTCTCCATTGTATGTTTTTGCTTCTTTGTCAAAACTATCTGTCCATATTTATGTGGTTTTATTTCTGGGTTCTCAATTCTATTCCATTGGTCTATGTGTCTGTTTTTCTGCCAATACCATGCTGTTTTGATTATTGTAGCCCTGTAGTACAAGCTAAAGTCAGGGAGTGTGATACCTCCAGTATTGTTCTTTTTTCTTAAGATTGCTTTGGCTATTTGGGGTCTTTCGTGGTTCCAAACAAATCTGATGATTTTTTGTTCTATTTCTTTAAAAAATGCCATTGGGATTTTGATGGGGATTGCATTAAATCTGTATATTGCTTTGGGTAATATGGCCATTTTAACTATGTTGATTCTTCCAATCCATGAGCACGGAATGTCTTTCCATTTCTTTGTGTCTTCTTCAATTTCTTTCAAAAATGTCTTATAGTTTTCAGCATATAGGTCTTTCACATCCTTGGTTAAGTTTATTCCTAGGTATTTTATTCTTTTTGCTGCACTTGCAAAAGGAATTGTTTTTTGTATTTCTTTTCCTGAGATTTCATTGTTAGTATATAAGAATGCAATGGACTTTTGTACGTTGATTTTGTAGCCGACAACTTTACTGTATTCGTTGATTGTATCTAATAGCTTTTTGGTGGAGTCTTTAGGGTTTTCTATATATAGCATCATGTCATCTGCAAAGAGTGACAATTTAACTTCTTCATTCCCAATTTGGATGCCTTTTATTTCTTTCTCTTGCCTGATTGCTCTGGCAAGGACTTCCAACACTATGTTGAAAAGCAGAGGTGATAGGGGAGAGCTCTGTTGTGTTCCTGAACGTAGATAGAGCAAAGGGCTTCAGTTTTTCACCATTAATTATGAGATTAGCTTAGGATTTGTCATAAATGGCCTTTATTATGATAAGGTATTTTCCTTCTATACTTATTTTATTAAGTGTTTTAATCATAAATGGATGTTGTATCTTGTCAAATGATTTTCTGCATCAATTGATATAATCATATGATTTTTGTCCTTTATTTTGTTTATGTGATGTATCACATTGATGGATTTGTGGATGTTGAACCATCCTTGTGCCCCGGGGATGAATCCCACTTGGTCGTAATGAATAATATTTTTAATGCATTGTTGTGTTCGATTTGCTAGAATTTTGTTTAGGATTTTTGCATCTGTATTCATCAGAGATATTGGTCTGTAGTTTTCTTTTTTTGTGTTGTCCTTACCAGGTTTTGGTATCAGGCCTCATAAAATGAGTTAGGGAGAACTGTCTCTTCTTCAATTTTTTGGAAGAGTTTGAGCAGGATTGGTATTAGATCCTCTTTGAAGGTTTGGTAGAATTCACTAGTGAAGCCATCTGGTCCCGGACTTTTGCTTTTGGGAAGGTTTTGGATGACTGATTCAAGTTCGTTACTGGGGAGCGGTCTGTTTAGATTTTCCAGTTCTTCATGGTTCAGCCTAGGAAGGCTATATGTTTCTTAGAACTTGTCCATTTCTTCTAGGTTATAGAATTTGGTGGCATATAGTCCTTCATAGTATTCTTGGATGATCCTTTGTATTTCTGTGGTGTCCGTGATAACTTCCCCTTTTTCATTTCTGATTTTGTTAATTAGTGTCTTCTCTCTTTTTATCTTAGTGAGTCTAGCCAAGGGTTTGTCAATTTTGTTAATCTTTTCAAAGAACCAGTTCTTTGTCACATTAATTTTTTCTATTGTCTTTTATCCCCTCTATTTCATTTAGTTTTGCTCTGATTTTTCTTATATCCTTTCTTCTGCTGACTTTGGGTTTCATTTGTTCTTCTTTTTCTAGTTCTTTAAGGTGTAACATGAGGTTATTTATTTGGGAGTTTTCTTGTTTCTTGAGATAGGCCTGTAATGATATAAATTTCCCTCTTAAAACTGCTTTCGCTGCATCCCAAAAATTTTGGTAGGATGTATTTTCATTGTCATTTGTTTCTATGTATCTTTTGATCTCTCCTCTAATTTCTTCTTTGACCTGGTTGTTCTTTAAAAGTATGTTGTTTAATCTCCATGTATTTGTGTTTTTTCCTGCTTTCTTTTTGCAGTTGATATCCAATTTCAAAGCCTTGTGATCAGAGAATATGCTTGGTATGATTTCAATCTTCTTAAATTTGCTGAGGCTGATTTTATGTCCCAATATATGGTCTATCCTTGAGAATGTTCCATGTACACTAGAAAAGAATGTATAGTCTGATGTTTTAGGATGAAGTGCTCTATATATGTCAATTATGTCCATTTCATCTAATGTGTCATTTAGGGCTGCTATTTCGTTATTTATTTTCTGTTTGGATGATCTATCCATAGCTGTCAATGATGTATTTAAGTCCCCTAGTATAATTGTGTTTTGGTCAATTTCTCCTTTAGTTCTGTTAGTAGTTGCTTGGTATATTTCGGTGCTCCCTGATTGGGGGCATAAATATTGATGACTGTTATGTCTTCTTGTTGTATAGTCCCCTTCACCATTATGAAATGTCCATCTTTGTCTCTTGTTATCTTTTTCACCTTGAAGTCTGTTTCATCTGATATCATTATGGCTACACCTGATTTTCTCTGGGTACCATTTGCTTGGAGTGTCAATTTCCACCCTTTCACTTTGAGTCTATGCTTGTCCTTGTAGCTGAGATGTGTCTCTTGGAGACAGCATATGGTTGGGTTTATTTTTTTGATCCAATCTGCTACTCTGTGCCTTTTTATTGGTGAGTTCAGTCCATTTACATTTAGGGTGATTATTGATATGTGAGGATTTCCTGTCATTCTATCTTTAGTTTTCTGGTAAGGCTGTGTCTCCATTGATTCTTTGCCTTTTTGTCGTTGTCTATTATTTCTGTGTGGTGGTATTCTATGATGTTTCCCTCTGTTTCTTCTTTTATTACAGTATATATTTCAGCTATGGATTTTTTTTTGAGTGGTTACCCTTAAATTTATGTAAAAGAAAGTTTGATATTTAGAGTTTTACATTCTCTTCAGCACGCTTACTCTCTCCATTCCCGTATTCCGGTTCAGGCCTTTACTCTTCCACTTTTTATGTTTTGGTTGCCACAAATTTTCCCTGTTGATGGTGGTCGAATAGCCTCCTTTAGTATTCTTGTAGTGCATGTCGTGTATTAGAAAATTCCCTTAGCTTCTGTATGTCTGGAAAGGTCTTTATTCCTCCTTCATATCTAAAGGATATCTTTGATGGATATATTATTCTTGGCTCATAATTTCTCTCTTTCAATAGTTTGAATGTTTGGTTCCACTCCCTCCTGGCTTGTAGAGTTTCTGCTGAAAAATCTGATGATAATCTAATGGGCTTTCCTTTGTAGTTTACCGTCTTCTTTTCCCTGGCTGCCTTGAGGATTCTTTCTTTGTCGTTTATTTTAGACAGCTTCAATAGAATGTGCCTTGGAGAAGGCCTGTTGGGATTGAGGTAACTAGGTGTTCTATTTGCTTCTTGGATTTGAGGGTCCAGTTCTGTCCACAAATTTGGGAAGTTCTCATCGACAATTTGTTTGAATATATTCTCTGTTCCCTTTCTCCTTCTGGTATGCCCATTATTCTTATATTGCTCTTTCTGATGGAGTCAGAAAGTTCTTGTAGAGTTCTTTATTTCTTTTAAATCTCAAGTCTCTTTCTTCTTCTATCCGTGTAATTTCCAGGTTTCTATCTTCGATGTCACTGATTCTTTCCTCCATCTGGTCAACTCTACTACGTAAGCTGGATATTTCATTCTTAATTTCTTCTATTGAGTTCTTAATCTCCAGAAATTCTACTTGTTTTTTGTTTGTTTTTTAAATTTCAATCTCTTTCGTAAAATGCTCATGTTGTTCTTTGATTGTGTTTCTGAGTTCATTAAACTGCCTTTCTGTGTTTTCTTGCATCTTGTTGAGTTTTTTCAGAACTGTAATCTTGAATTCTCTGTCATTTAAATCACATATTTCCATATCTTGAAGTTCCTTTCCTGGAGACTTTTCACTTTCTTTCTGAGCTGTCTTGTTGTCTTGGTTATTCATGGCAATTACTGATTTATTATTTCTCTTCCTAGACATCTACAGGAGTGGCTTCTACAACACGTTGATAGGAAGAGGTCTTTGTTTTGTTTTCCAGTAGGTCTTGGAAGAATGTTTTATTGTCTCTCCGACTGCAGCCATTTTTTCTCTCTCACACGGTAGTGTTATGTTTTAGCTGCACTATTCCAGCTTCTCACACAATGGGGGGATACCCTGGCAGATGAGCTTCTCCTCTGTTAATAGTTTGCCTGGGTCACAGGGTGCAGTGTCCATGTGGGTATGCAGAGAGCTTTTGAAGTTCCCAAGCTCTTCCTGCACCAGATTCAGAGTCCGTATGTTTCAGCAGTTCTGTTTACTCCTGCAGGGACCCGGCCAGACAGGTGGGGCCAGGGGCGGGGTGAATTGTGAGAAGTGGCCCAGAGCAATGGCAGCGACCACCACCACAGCCGGTCCTGCTTCCACAGATCCCTTCCCTTTGCCAGAACTAGTTGGGCTGCGAATCTGTGTCTGCGGTCCACAGTTCTCAAAACAACAAATATTCTGTTCTTTTGATCTGACACTGCTACTGTTCTGCTTCTAGCACCGGGCAGGTGGGGTGGGGTGAGCTCTGGGAGGGGAGGGAGGGGGTGGCTAGTCTCAGTGCCTAAGGCTCCGTTCTCTGTTCGGCAGTGAGGGCTTAAACCACTGTTTTCAGCCTTCTTCCCTCAGTCTTTTCTCTGAGGTCTCTGCCGTGAGCCTTGGGTTCAACCGTGTTATATGCTGCCTCCTCAGCCTTGTGGGCCATAAGCGGAGCCCTAGCAGTCCAAGTTCTTCCCTCTCCCGCAGCTGCGGTAGTTCCGGGAAGCAGCGAGCTTGGAGCACTGAGCTAGGTCTGCGTCCTGCGCCCGCGCGCCTCTGTCTCTGCACTTCTCCCTTCCCTCCTCCCCCCGCTCGTGCGATTCACCCACCTTTAGGTGACTTCGGTAGTGGGCCTCTTCGTCTTGCCTGTCTGCTGTGCAGGGAGTCCTTTGTGGAGTTATAGTTGTTCGATTAGTTGTAAATTCCAGGGGAGATTTACAGAGGCTCACCTCATGCCGCCATTTTGATGACGTCTCTCAAGCAATATTATTCTTAACAGCCAATTTGTTGAAACAACTCAACATTTCATCAACTGCTGAATGGATTGTTAAAACATGGTATATCCATGCAATGGAATATTATTCTTCAATAAAAAGAAATGAAGTATTGATATATATGACTATGTGGATAAACTTTGAAGACATGATAAATGAAAGAAGGCAGTGACAGAAAACCATATACTATATGATTCAGTTTATGTAAAATAAACAGATGGGACAAATCCAAAGACACAGAAAGTAGATTAGTAGTTGCCAGGGTCTGACAAGAAGGGGAAATGTGGAATGACAACTGATGGACACTAGGTTTCTTTCTGAGGTCATGAAAATGAAATATGAAAATATTCTAACATTAAATAGTGGTAATAGTTGCACATTTCTGTGAATATTTTTTAAAGCCCCACTGAACTGTGTATTTTAAAATGGTGAATGTTATGACATATAAATTGTTTCTCAATAACTCTATCATTAAAATATATATATTTAGCTTGTCCCACCCCTGGTTTTGTCATACCCAGAAATGACTGGAGATCTGAGTTCACAGGGAGTAACCTTTGTCGAGGACACATAAGCATATAGAATGCTGCCATCAAAATAACAGAAAATTGAGGTTCACTGGGTTCTAGTTTATTCTGCCTTTATCCCAAAGTAAAACTTTTTTACAACTTGTTTCCCAAATGAGGGAAACAGAAATAATTTTCATTGCTAGTCATCAAATTGAATTGACTGGGAGAAACCAAATAAGTAATCATACAGCATTGGCCTGCTGAAGAATGTTGCATCTCTTGCAATCCATTGGGGATACAATCCTAAGTTTGTGATACCTATCTACTCTGTCCAAAAGTAACCATAATATCAAATATTTTTACTGCATTTCTGTTAATATAGTATATTTCAGACTATATCAAAATAGTTTCTATTTCCCCATCTCCTACTAGACTGAGAGCTTCTTGAGGATAGGGGTCCTATGTTACTCACCTTTGATTCTCTGTACCTGACAATGACAGGCACATAGAACATGTTCAATTATGTTTGTCAAATATTTGAATGAAATGACATTTTAGATCTGATAATTCATTAAGGGATCATTAAATCCATTTATTCCCAGACTTTAAAAATATTTCATAACCTAAAAGATACTAGGAGGAATGAGGATTTCTACTTTTGCAAATGTCAGGTTAACTGGTACTAGACCCACTTTCTTGATGTAAAAGTTATAAAACTGCGCAAAATAATGAAGAAAATGTTTTTGTACTTTGGACAATAGGCAGCACAGAGCTTTGATCCCTAAGAAGAGAGAAACATATGAGTTGAACCCTATAATTACTCCAGTTATCTGCCTGGAAGTATTAGGTTGGTGCAAAAGTAATTGCGGTTTTTGCAATTTTTTTTTTTTTTTTTTAACCTTTTAAACCATAATAACTTTTGTACCAACCTAATACTTTCTAAATCAAGGCACATTGAGGGAGAGCTCAAGCAGCGTACTCAGCTATAGAGGCAGAGATCATAATTAGAGGTAGCAGGAAATTTGCTGGGTAGCATTACAGAGAGCAGGGAGTTGTATAGAGAGGGTTCACCATACATCTTCATAGAGATCCTTTGAAATCTTTGGCTTAATACTACACTGCATTTACACAGGAAGAAACTCCACAAGAGCTGGTGGAGAATGGCTTCTGAATAGCTGTGGGTTGAACAGACATTCGAAGGTTTACTCAGTGGTAGGATTTCTGATCAACCAGAGTGAAGAGACATTGCTAACCACCCCAGGTGTTCATTTGAGACCTTAGAAAGGCCACAGATTAGGAGTAGGGAAATTCAAACTTACTCTAACAATACTTTAAAATAAGTCTTGAAATGATCAAACTGATCTGCCAGAAAATCAAATACCGTCCAGAACAAAACTAAACACTCTTTCAATGAAGTAAGCAAAATCTAAATTTTCAACAATATAGCAATCTCAACATCCATCAATTAAAAATATTGCTAAACGTATGAAGAGTAGGAAATGTAATATATTTTCAGGAAAAAATTGAATCAGTCAATAAAATAAGACAAAGTACTGAGTAGATGAAATTAGCGCTCATGGGCTTTAAAGGAGTTCTTACTAATATTCCAAAGAATTTAAAGAAAAACATAAATATAATGATGAAAAGGAATGGAATATATAAGAAAGAACCAAATGGAAATGATTGAAGTGAAAAATGCAATGTATGAAATATCAAATTTACTAGTTTGATTTAAAAGCAGATCAGGTATTGTAAAGGAAAACATTGTTGAATTTGAAATTATTATGATAGATAGTATCATAACCAAAGCACAAAGATTATCTGTATGCACTAATAACAGTACATAAATACATACATGTTTAGAAGAAGTAGGCAAAAATCATTAAGGATATAGATGATTTGAGAAACTATCAACCTGATTAACATAACTGATATATAAAACACTCCACACAACAACAACAAAATGAACAATATTTTCAAATGGACTATTCACCAATATAGACCACCTGCTAGACAATAAAAAAGAAGTCTTAATAAATATTAAAGGATTAAAATCATATAGAGCATGTTCTCTGAACAAAACACAACTAAATTGCTAATTAATAACCAAGAAATTTGGAAAATCCAAAATTCTTGGAAATTGAGCAACACAATTTAAATAACCCCTTAATCAAAGTAAGCAGAAAGGAAAATATTTTTTTTAAATGAATGATAATAAAAACATAACATTAAAATTTCTGGGATGCAGCTAGCACAGTAGTAGAAAGAAAATATTTGACAAATAATTCATAAAAGATGATATATTATGGCCAAAAAATACACAAAAAGGTGGCAGTATCATTAATCATAGGAAAATTAAAGTTAAAATCACAATGAAACGTTATTTCATACCCACCAGACTGATTAAAATTTCAAAGACTGATAATACAAGTGTTGACAAGGATATGCAGGAAATGGAACTTTCACACCCTACTGCTGAGAATACAAAATGGTACAACCACTTAGGGAAATAGCTTGTTTCTTACCAAGTTAAACACACACATACCATATGACCCATCAATTCTATTTTTGCATATGTACCAAAAAGAAATGACAAACATGTCTACATAAAGCTTTATCTATAAATGTTCATAGCAGCTTTATTCATAATAGCCCCAAACTGGAAGTGATACACATGTCCAGTAACGATGAATAGATAAATAAACTGTGCTGTACCCATCCAGTGGAAGACAGTTAATATAAAGGCAGGAACTCTGATGAATGCAGCAACACTGATGTATCTCAGAAAATGCTGAGTGAAATAAGTCAGATAAAAGAGTATCTGTTACAAGTTTCTACTGCTATGTCTAGAACAGACAAAACAATCTATGGTGAATATTTTTATAAAAAATAGAGTAGTTTCATTATTGATTGACATGCTGTAATAGGCCAGCTATTTGGAGAAATGGGTGGGAATTGCAGAAGGGACATGAGTAACATACTCTGTGTTAAATGTTGGGTGTATTCATTTTAAAAATCTTTTTGAGCTGTATAACGTAAGTCATGTTCACTGCACTGTATACAAATTGTACATCAATCAAAAATTTAACATATTATCTTGCTAAGAAAAATTAAAAATTAACAAAATGTCAGCAGCAAAAAAGCTTATATTATCATTTGATAAAAAATAAGTATTCTAATTACAGAAAAAGACAACACTTTATGAAGAAATAAATCCTTTAAAATGAACGATTTGGCAATGTCAACAACTAAGTTCAGTGCCCCTGTTTTCTCTCATTTCACTAATGACTTGAAAATTTCATTATTGATTGACATGCTCTAATAGGCCAGCTCTAACCATTTGATCTAGTCAAACCAGACTTGCCAGATATTAGCAAATAAAGGTCAGACACCATGTTTGTATAGGACAGATACTGTCAAATATTGCATAGGATATAACTTATACTAAAATATTCTTTATTGTTTGTCTGAAATTCACATTTAACTGGATGATGTGTAATTTCACTGGACATACGGATATCTAAGTCAACCTCTAAATGGAAGCCCAGAAATATTGAGAGATTTTGCTGAGATGTAACTATTAATAATAATAATAATAATAATAATAAAAAGCTGCAAATAGTGCCCTGGCTTTCTCCTCTGCAGCTTACTGTTTGGAGTTGGTAAAATGAAGGTTCAATTTTTTGGAACAGAATTATGAAACAGTAGTTCCCTTCTGAAATTATGCCAAATTATGTTTTCCACTCAGAGGTACAGTAATGTCATCAGTCAAAAGTGTGAATCCAATGGCACCATGGAGGCATAGTCAATAAGCACTTTTCTGTATTTCATTTCCTCCTGCTAACGGGGGAGTAATGGTAGCATCGAACTCACAGCCTTATTGTGAGGATTAAATGAGGTACTACATGTCAATCATGCCACAGATGGTGTAGTTCTTGGCAAGTGCCCAATAAATAGTTATGACCGCTACTTTTCCAGTTTAACTCTTTAATGTTCGTGTTATTATTACCTGTTTAAAAATGTACACATTATTCAAAAATTTCACCCTACCTCAAAATACTTTTAAAGTACTCAGCTACATGGGGGGTATATCTGTGGATTCAAAGTGTGGTAGAAAAATTACATTAATTAGAGAAAATATCGCAACATGTCATACTCAGATAATGAGCACTATCTGTAGAACTTTTGAGTATTCCTTGTACTTGTAATAAAAAACAAACTCTCTGCCATGCCTAGGAGAGTTAAATGCTCTTTTTTTGGATGTGCGTCTATTTCCGCTTCATTCTCATTCTCCTCCTCCTCACACATTCTTTGCAGCCACTGAGTATGTTTTTTTGTGTCACATAATATTTGTTCATTCTGTTCCCTCTGCCTAGAATGCTTTTCCTTGTATTCCTTGTGTATAGGCTCTTTCCCATCCTTTATGTCTCAGCATAAATGTCACCTCCTCAAATGGACCTCTTGGACTACTCTAGCAATCCTCCTGTGTTGTTCTCCCTCTCAACCCCTTGTTTATGTCCTTCAGAACACATGCTATAGCTGAAATCATTCTGTTTATACATCTGTTTGCCCATGTGTTGCCATCTCACCCACTAGAAGGTGGTCTCCATGAAAGTTGGCACTGGCCACAGTGTCTTCTTGGTCCTTGACTCGTGGCATAGAACTTCATACTATCTGAAGGGGAAATGACAGCTTCCTGCTCTGTTCCTCCACCCACCCCTCCTCCTGCTCTCTGCACTTCCTCAGTGAGGCTCCCCTGACCTTCACCCCCAGGTCTGACCTCTGCTATAGACCTTCGTAGTAAATTGCTCACATATATTACAGTTTGCAATCACACAATCATTTGTGCAATATGTTGAGTAACATCATCTCTCCCATGAGGCTGCGTGTTCCCTATGGCTCTGCTCAGGGTCCATTTGTTCACCTCTGCAGACTTGGTATCTTCCATGTTGCCCAAAATATAGAATTTGAAACATGAGGTTGACACTGTTTGCTTTCAACCTGCCAAAATGACAGTTTCATGTGGCTCAATCTAAGTCCTTAATACATGCCTTTTCCTTCTGAAATTATGCTAAACTCTGCTTTCCATTTGGAATTCTGGCAAAACCCTTTTCCTGGTGGGCATGGATCACCTTGTGCTATAGAGAACTGAGTTGGACACAAATAAACAAACAAAAAAGACTGACCAACATCCAAACAACTCCTTTATCCACACGCTCATACCTGCATCCCTTCGCCTTCCACCTGCTTCAAAAGCAGAAGCAAAGAGGAAATAACATCTGTGGAATAGTCTGGGGTGGGAGGTGTCTTTCTACACCTGATTGTAGAGAGTCATCGCTGGGACAAGCTGTACTTTTCTGTGAGCTTTGTTATTTTGTCCACACTGTTGCTATTACAGGGGTCAATGATATGAGAAAGCCAGGGTGCCTGGAGATTGGTAAACACCAAATTCTGTTTAATATATATTTCAGATGGGTATATTTCTTGCGTCTAAAAAAAGTCAAATGCCATAACAATCACTTTAGTATCCCACATTTCCTTTTTGTGGACTGTGTTTGTTCTGTTACCATCTTTATGCATACTTCCTACATATATTTTCTCAACCATCACTTGCTCCTCTCCCATTTTTTTTCTCTCTCTCTGCTGTTCTCCCCTCCCTGCTAGAATAGAGAGTTTTGGGATCATAGTAAGTTTCCTAAACTTTAATCTACAGGACTACTCACATCAATAAGGAATTTTCTTACTCTCAGCTATACCATGGGATCAACCTGTTGCCCTCTTGACCTCTTCTGGGAGTCGAATTAATAACACACATTCCCCTATGATGTTTTATCTTGGGGGTTGGATTGGTGGTATATTTCCATTCTTCTCTGTGGTGTCTGGTTCAATGTCAGTGCCATTTGAACCATGGGATATATCCCTGCCTGCTGCTATTTGTCAGGATCTGTTTGGAATGAAACGGCCAGGAAGAGAGGCTTTAAGTGAGCAAAATGAACGAAGGAGGAAAGAAGCCAGTACATAAACAACAGAGATTTTGCTGTGGTTAAATGGGGGACTGTGATCAGATGGAAGCTGATTAATATTTTCAATGTTTATCAACGATGATTAGTGATGGGATAATAGTCATGGAGAAGTATCTCCAGCCTAGAATCCTGGCAGCCCTGCTGCAGACAACAAACATTCACTACGATTACCAGATTAATACAGTATATTTCATGAAAATCACTGCAGGCCTTATGCAGTGACTTTAATACTGTCAGAAAAACAAACAAGACAATAATTTCACTGGCAAGAGAAATCTCCAGTTGCCCTGTTCTGAGTTAAAAATGCTTTATTCCTTTGAATATCCTCAGGATTTTATACTTTGGGGATGAAGCTTGGAGAAAGCCATTTTCCAAAACTAACTTGTGAAACTAACTCCTTTGAGTTAAAGTCTTACATTATTAGAAGATGATGTGAAAACTTTGGGAGACAGGGAAGCATGGGGAGTAAGATACTTAGTAAACGCTTTGTTCTTTTTGGCCTCCTAGCATCTAAAACCATTTCCCTTGTTTGAGGATTACCCATCTTTCTTAACAGAGCCTTCATCCTCATATGCAAACTCAAAATCCCAGATGCCTTCTTTCTTAAGTGCCCTTGCAACTAAGTAGAGGGCCTCTACCTTAGGCATGTGGCCTGGGCACTGCAGGTCCCACATTTATTTATTTATTTTTTTATTTTTTTAAGCCAGTAACACATTTATGGAAACCCTGGGAATGGCAGATGCTATTCTCATATGGTTGGCAGCACTCGGTGGTTACCTGTGGTTTCCAGACACAGCAGTGGCCTTAGCAGTAGACTCCCATGTCCAGCTGGAGTGATGCTGATGGTGTGAACTGGGGTCAGTGCTGCCCAGTGGCTGAAGCTACGGTATCTCCATGGGGCCATTCCTACTGTGTGACTTAGAGAATTGTGCCTACCTGCACGGACTCCAATCCTGGCTTCCCCCAGACCTTTTGGAGATTATCTGAGTATCAACATAACCGTTAACAAAGTCACCAGAGTTGACTTTTGTTGCTTATAACTAACACCTTGACTGACAAAGAGCCAAAGATAGACCCAGGAGTGATTTGGCTGGTGCATTAGCTTTATATTGCTGCTTAACAAATTAACACACAATTAGTGGCTAAAAACAGCAAACATTTATCATCTCATGCTTTCATGGGTCAGAAGTCGGTACAGTGTAGCTCGACCCTGTGCTCTGGATCTCAGAAAGCTGTTATCGAGATGTTGGCTGAGTTGCATTCTCATCAGAGTTCCGACTGAGGAGATTGTTAGCAGAATTCACTTCCTTGCAGCTGTGGAATTCGTAGTGGCTTGTTTCATCAAGTTCGGCAGGAGAGAATCTGTAACCTTTAGACATTCTTTTGAGCAACTCATCTGATTTGGTCACACCCACTCAAGATAATTTCCCTTTTGAATTACTTAACATCCATTTGTTAGGTGCTTTAATTAAATTAGTAAAACCTGCCCACCTTTCCTGTATTTCATTGGTTAGAAGCAAGTGACAGGTCCTGTGCACTCTTAAGTAGGGGATTATACAAGGGTGTGGGTCATTAGGGGTCATCTTAGAATTCTACCTTCCACAGTTGTGTTTCATACACAGGCATCTCTGTACAGCTGAACTTAACCATTTCTAGTTGAACTGCATTGATAATGATTCCTAATAAAATCCTCCTTGGGAAAAGGGCACTCTGCTAAATCCTACCTTGAAGCAAGATTTCCTTTAGAGTTGATGGACTATTCTCTGAATTTGATGATGCTTTTGATCCCAACTTCATAAAAAGATGACACGGTTTTGTTACATGGCTATAGATTGACTAAGCCTGTACTATGAATTATCAGAGAATAATTAACTTTTGGTTATAATCTCAGAGAATCTGTGGGTTATTAGTACCTGGGGATCTTTGTTGTGACTGCCTGGTTGTTCTCAATAAAAGGCCCTTCTTTACAAAGTAAAGTCCTTCCCAAAGATGAAGCCGTCTTCCTTGAGCAGCCTGTCAGGTTCTGTTCTGTATCCTGGGACCTGCTCTCAGAATTGCATTCTGATTGGATAAGGCTGAAGCAGTGCTGCTCAGAGAGGGACCCATTAGGCTGCTTGGATATTACCTCCCCTTCCCTCACCCCCCACACTGTAGTGATATCTTAAACTTGAGACTTCAGCGTGAGACCTGGAATGTACAGCCTCAAGCCCTTGCTCTCTTCTGCAATGAGAACCTTCCCTTCTTCATGAGATGTAGAGGTGGTAGGACCTGGACAAAAGTGTTGGTTTTTACTTCTTTCTGGTGAATTCGTATTGACTGTTTAATGGCCCACACCACTAGAGCAAAATTACTTTCTCTTAGTTTTACCTTTAGAAATGGAAGATCATTTTTTTTTATCCAGGTTTAGATAGGAGTCAAAGTTGTTTTCTGGACTGTGATAGCAAGTGCAAAACACTAACTTAGATTGTCACAATTGTCTTATTGTGACAAAACACTTAGACTATCACAATTGTCTTATGTCTGCCTCTAACAATTTCCTCCCACTACCCCTCACCTCATGTTTTTACTCCATAGAATCAGGACTTTGTCCCTGTCTTTTTATGCTGTACAGTCTTTGGGCTATTTTTCACATATTCACTCTTATCAATCACATTTTTACCAATGACTCCCTTCCCCACCAAGAGATATCTGCTACTTAAATTTTGTCTGCTTATTTTCCTGGCCTTCTGTATAGTTTTCCACCTTTGCTTATATTTCTGTATTAGGTTTCTCAAGCTGCCATACAAAGTAGCATAGACTGAGTGACCGAAACCACACAAATGTATTTTCTCACAGTTCTGGAGGCTAAAAGTCCAAGATCAAAGTGTCAGCAGGTTGGGTTTCTCCTCAGCCCTCTTTCCTTGGCTAGCAGGTGACTGCCTTTCCTCTGTGTCCTCACATGGTCTTTCCTCTGAGCATATCCCTACTGTGTGTATATGTGTCCAAATTTCCTTTTCTCATAAGGACACCAGTCAGATTGTATTAGGACCCACCCTAATGACCTCAGTTGAACTTAATCACCTCTCTCAAGGCCCTGTCTCCAAATACAGTCCATTTTGAGGGTAGGGCTTCAAAATATAAATTTTGACCCTCTTGAGAGGTTCATCTACTCAGTTCTTATCAATCACCTTTTACCAATGACTCCCTTCCACACCAAGAGCTAACTGCTACTTAAATTTTGTGTAAATATTTTCTTGCTTTTCTTTATAGCTTTGCTCATTTGTTTATATCCTTAACTAATATTTTGTTTACTCTTGAACTTTACGTATATGGAATCATATTGTTTGTATTCTCTGGTGACTTGTTTCTTTCCTCTAACGTTAGTTTTTAAAGATTCATACACACTGATTCTTATGGCTGTATTTCACTCATTTTCACTGTTATCTGATTACACAAATATCCAACAGTATATTTATTCGCTTTATGGTCCATGGATTTTCTTTTTCCCGTACTTTTTACTATAATGAACAATACTGCTGTAAACATTCTGGCATATATCTCTTGGTGCCCAAGAGTTTCTCGATTTAAGAGTGGAATTCAAAGATTGAACAAGTACACATGTTAAACTTCACGTGATAATGCCATACTTTTCCAACTACATTGAGTCCATTTAGTCTTTTTGCAGTAGATTTTTTTATTTTGTTCTACGTCCCCACCAACTGTCCAATATTATGACTTTCCCATCTACAGTATAATGTATTTTGAACAAAGTCAAACTGTTGTTTAGGTAAAGATATTGATCTTACCACTGAAACTAGGATTCATAGGGATGCTAAGGACCCCAATTCTTTCTCCGACAATTTATGAAATACCAAATTAGGCCTATCATCCAGGTGGTTTAACTTAATGTAATATGTTTGTCTGAGATATCCTACTAATGGGATTAAAATATGGTTCAAATCTTACTTAATATATTCAGCTAATTGCATAAGTTCTCCGAAACACTTCTCATGGGAGGAAAGAGTTTTTGATAATTTCTTTTCAAACAAAATTTTGCTGGTTAAATTTAAAGACACATGTATGTTGACAAAGATTATAATGGATAGCCAACATTTTTGTTTTTCCTCTTCCTTTCTCAGAGGTCTTTGGAAACAGCTAAATGCAAACCCAAATAATAGTACTTTGAGAATAATTATCAGAAAAAATGTTTATCAATAGGATAAGTAGACAGTTGTAAAACAAATTTTTGGCTTGGATCCTAATTCAGATAGGAAAATGTCCAAATGACTTAAAACTTCCAAGTAGGATAAAGTGATTCAGTGGAATATAGTGGAATATACCACCAGTGGTCTTACTTGTTTTCAGAAGGAGACTTGCAATGTAAACCACAATAAGCTGCATTACTATTTTCTAAACAATTTTATGAAAAATGACGTTGAATGCGTGGCTCCCTCCTTTAGTTCTGAAAAATCTCTTAAAAGAAAAAGAAACTATTAATTTTACTCTGGTTTTTACTTTGATGTTTCCTATTCTTATTTATTTCTTTACTGGAATATTAACATATTGATTTTTCTGTTTCTCAAACAATTACTATTAATGGTAATATCTCCTTAGTTAAATGTTGTGATTAAACAGTCGTAATATCAACCAGTTTTTCCTTTTATTCATTTGTATTTTGCAGCCATGTAAATGTCAACCTTATACCTAAGTGGTCCAAGAGGGTGACGATGTTGATTAGCTGTTCGGATAATATTACCATATATTTAATATGGTACTTTACCATTTTCAAAATACTTCCATATACAAGTGAGGAAACTGAGGTCAAGAGAGTTTAAGTGACTTGCCAGCTGCAAAGAGGCAATTTTTACTTGATAAAAAGTTACAGATTACAGCAATGTTAGTAAGTGCCAAGGCCAGAACAACATTCTTGTTCTCCTGAATCCTTCACTGGAGCATTTTTTCCTGCCATTTCAGGCCATTCTTGTGAAGCTGATGAACAGCATATTGGCTGGTTGTATTTGATAAAAATTATTACCCACTAGCTAAAGTTTTCACAATGAAGTGGACGCTTTAGGGGGAAAAAAGATTACTGATACCATATACTACTATACACTTCTAGATAAAAGTGTATTTTTCAGCTTAATCAATTCTCCATTTCATTTTGTATGGGCAGAAATGGCCTGAGTCTGCCCAGGACACAGAAATGGAATCATTAATTCAAATATAAACAGTTCTAGTGTAGAAAAAAATGACAGTGTCTAGCCTTTACTAAGTGTCAGACGCTACTGGGTAATGTGAGTTGTAAGAATAAAACCTCAAGATTGTAACACACTGGGATATATGCTAAAGTGTAAGGGACCATAAACAAAGAAATTTGTTTGTTTCAAATTCCAAATTGCTTTTGGAACTGGGTTTCCAAATTTATTGCTGTGATAACATGTAGTGATGGACGTACTCAGAGACTTCTACAGAAATGTGTTTCTTTAATAAACTATCAATTTGAGCAGGGTGGCATCTATATCATATACTTGTATATGACAGAATATACGTGTTATGGGGTAGGGTGGAAATGGATGGGGCATTAAAATTGGAGGAGAAAAGGCAAAGCAAATAAAAAGGGGGTTGAAGAGGAAGTAAAAGATAGGGGTTATTCCATCAGCCATTACTTTCTTCCTCTTCCTCCCTTTCTTCTTCCTCTTTCTTCTCTATTCCATTCTTCTCTGCTAGGGCACAGGTTTTGCAATTTGACTCACAGTCCTTGACAGCCATGTCACACCAGATATGCTCCATTCATCGCTGTTCCTGTGGACCTTTGAAAACAAGCTCCATAGTCCTGGCTCTGTTTGTTGTCAAGAATGAAAGGCTTGGAGTAGGAATGTTTCCCAGACGGGAGGTGAAGGGGTCAGTCTGGACCTCTGGACATTCGCAGTGCTTAACTTGCAAGCATGTCATGTGAAAGGGAGGGTGACTTCCAGTGCTTCTGACTTCAGTTAGTATATATGCCACAAAGCACAGCTCAGATCATGAGATTGCCTGTCAGGTCATCTGCTGTGAAATCCATTATGAAAAACACCCAGAAACTGATGCCTGACTTGAAATCTTTAGTTTACTAAATTGCAGAAATTATCTTTAGAAGGTTTTGTCACTTTTATATATAGTTTTTTATAAAAAATTAATGTTTGCAGTAATGCCTCATGCAAAGTGCTATTTGAATGAATCTGTCACTAAAACTTCAATTCCAGATTACCCCACGGTAAGATCTGCTATTATAAATGAAAACACATCTTTAGAAAGTTCACAACAGTTTGAAGTAGATGAGCTATTGAAATGCAATAGAAAAATCTACCCTTTACAGATTAGTCAAACAGTGATTGTAGTCCAATATGTAAACACAGTCTCACTTTATTGTCAAGGTAAAATGGTCCTTAATGTGCTACTCCAAGAGCAGGTTAGCATTACCTAAGCCACAAATAATGATATAAATTATCTTTAAGAATTCTTTGCTTGTGAGTATGGCACAGAATTCAAAACCCATAGAAAAATCATTGCATTGCCAAACTACTAGACTTCCTTGATCAGTTTTTTTTGTTTATTTGTTGTTTGTTTGTTTTAAATCTCTGCAAGCTCTGAATCATAATTTACTCAGAGAATGTTACTGAGCATTTCTTAGTGGATGTTAGTGGATGTTCTTAGCGTTTCTTAAAAGTGAATGTTATCAAAAGAGGCCTCAAAAGGCCACATCTGTGAAGTGACAAGATCAAAGGTGACAAAGTTGGTGTCACTTCCAGTGTGCTGTTAGTGTAATTTAGGGGTACAGTCTCCTTTCTGTTTATTTATTGTCACTTTAGAAGATTATTTTATGGTATTTTACTACAAATGTAAGCTATGCTTTTTTATAATAAAGATAACATTTACTAAGTTTTGCCAAATGACAAGACATTGTGCTAACGAAGACGTGGGACTTAACAATATGGAAGACTGAAGAAGAGAACTTTGAGATCCTGGACAAATAAATCTTACTGTAGTTGCAGTTTTTACTTTAAGAATAGCTATCTACGAAATATTATATTGAGTGTGCTTATAATGAAAACCTTGAAATGATTATTCAACTTCTGAAATTAGTAGAGTTTGGGAAGAAAGGAGTTCTAAAGTTCTTTTGTATCATGTCTGTCCTGAAACAAATGCCCTCAGAGGGGACATGATCGTGGCTATTCATTCAGATTTTAAGGCTGGCCATGGCACGTATCACTACTGTACCTTTTTTATTTGCATAAAGCAATTACCCTCATGGTCAGTGTTTTCAGTTGTCTCGACAACATGCTTCAGATGATATCAATGACCCCAGACACACCAGGCTAGCTCTAAATTAGTGATGAGCAGAGCTGGAGGGATGTATTATAGTAGTTATAAACCATAAGAAGGTATTTAAATAGATAGATAAGACACATGCAAATCTTTTCATTGCCATGACAACCATCTTGATATAGGTTTTCCATATGTAGCAAGAAGGGCAGAGCAAAAGGCACTGGAAACTAGCAGGAACCTGTATTGAAAATGAACCCTGGCAGGGGATTTGTCCAGATTTTCGTCATTTATTAACTCTTAATAGAACACAAACTTCTGTAGTAATACACTATTCACTTGGTCAGAGAACCGCTATTTCCAACCCTCAGCTGTACAGTTCTCATCTATATGATTATATCCCAGGTCCCAGGTCTTTACAAATGGCTCTGATTTATGCAAGAAAAAAAGGAAGGAGGTATACCAGTGTGCTTCTAAATGCAAATTCTTTGGAGTCCCAAAGAGCCTTTCACAGAAGAGCTCATCCAAAACTCACATGGATAATTGTAGACATGTCTTTAATTGTCTTTTGTTGATCAGAGAACCCAATGAATGTCTAAATAATCATATAATAGGGCACTACACTTCATTTCAAAGCAGGATGGTATTTGTTCTTGTACAAATACCTTGAGGGAGAAAAAAAGAACTGCTGCTTGCCTCCTTCTTTCTCATTTTCTTTCCCTCCCTTCTTGTCTCTAGCTCTCATCTCTCTCTCTCTCTCTTTCTCCTCCTAGAGTTGTTCACCTCTTCTAAGTGTCAAAAGAGTTTCGGGGCCAGCTCTAGGCACTAACGATCCTGCTGTGACCTAGGAAGCTCCCTCCAGCAATGCCTCCTCCTGCCGTCATCTGCGGAGTGACTCCAGTCCTGCCAGGCATCTCATCCCAGCCTGCTTCACCTGGAGCACCTGTTCAGAGGTAAATGATGAGGGTGGGAGAACACACGTGTACTTCCAGCTCGGTGTAACATTTTCCTCAGCAGATCACAGACCTCCATAAGACCCTTGACTCTTTTGAAATATAAATGGCAATTCTACTTGCTACTTTTAAGGCCAGGACTGGCACGGTCGGCGGCACTTGCAGAGTCACTAAAATTCTTCAATCAGATGTCTGTATGTGGAATCAATGTATGGATTCCTTTTGACACACACTGGCATTTCAGCACACAAGGGAACATGGGTGAAAACCAGCTGGTTTACTAATTAACGTGATAATAAATAATTCCACCAAAAACCTTCAACATGTTTAGTGCAAATCTTGGCTCAGTCATCTGTGTTCTGAGGCTATTTTAAAACTTGGACTTGTTTTGTGCTCTTTCTAGCATGAAACCAAATCAAAGCCAGAAAGACCCTTTCCTATCACAAAGTAACTTAAATGCTAATTTGGTAGGAGCCATGTTAAACCAAACTCTACAGGGTATTATTTAAATATGGTTGCTTTAAAAATTCTTTCAGTGGCAACAAAGTTTAGCAGGAGGCAAAGACAATAAATGGTTAAACCAGAAGTGCCCTTCAGCAAAGCACAATTTAAAATCTCATTCATCAGATTCCACCTGTCCTTTGGAAAACATTCTAAGTTTATAGAAATTGAAGCCTAGCCATAGCCCCGAAAACTGTTGATATTAACACTGTAGGGCATCCTGTATACTGACATCTCAGTTCCTTATCCAGGATACGTGTTCGGTCTGACGAATTTTGGGGGTGTTGCTTTGCCTTCAAGATAGTCAGATATTCTTTTGTTGACATTTTGGGTTTGAATTAACAGTCTCTCTGTGTATGTAAAGCAAAATGAACTTGCTCTGGTCTGGACAATCCTGTGAAGCAGTTTTATTTATGGACGCCATCACTGTCATGTTAATTTGTACCACGTTTGTGATTTATCCTAAAAGAACACATTACACAGTGGATTTGGAGAAGTTAAGGGGAATCTACAGGGTGACTTTAATCTTTATGTCTTTATATACTGGAGGGCGTTTTACTGCACCTCTGCACTGCTCTCACGACACAATCATTTTCTCCTTTAGAAATGTAGCCATTTGGATCAATAGTTACAGTACAATATATTGTACTTGTGATGGGGGGCCTCCTAGGACAGTTAAGAAGCACTGTGGCGATTTCACCAACTACTTGGTCATAGTCTGAAATTTATTTTTAAACCGAAAGTTAGTACAACAAACGTAGAGCCAAATTTATGGGCATTCTAATGAAATTTTACTTATTCTACTTACGTATATTAAAATAAAATTAGGAAAAATGGAGTGCAAAAGAACATTTTGCAGCTTGAAAAATAGAGATTTTTAATGGGACGCCAGAGCAGTAGCAGCTAGAAGTATCTGTCTTTTGGAATTCGTAGCTGCTGCTACCAAACACTGAGATTTTGGGTTTGGCATCTATTTCTAGCTGTTGTGATGACTGTACATTTCTAATATTGGAAAGAAAAGGGGGGAAAAAGCCCTGAGATGGCCACAGATGTTTGCAGAGTGCACAGAAGATAGAGCAAGCCAAGATGTAAAGAAATTATATGTCTCTTAAAGTGTTAAAAGTAGGCTGCACGTTGAGGATTTTACTGTAAATTCTTTATCTATAAACAAACTGGGTTATCACAGCTGTTTATTGTACTGCTAGCCCTGGTCCTAACCTTTATGTCTTTATTGCTTACATACCATTCCCTTGTTTATGCGTCTGTACCATTCGGTGCCCTTGAACTTGGTCCCTCTGAGCCCCGACCCCTGCATGCTTGCTCACTCACTCCACTCACGTCTGCAATCAGTAAATCTGAGACAGGCCCTGGCTGATAGCCGAGCTGCAGTAGGGCAATTAACACAGAACTAAAGTGTCATTCCTGGCAGGGTGGGGAGAGTGGCAGACCGCAGATGACAGTTCTCAGTTCTGAAGCTGTGACATCCAGGCCAGACCTGGGATTATAGGGAACAAGGGGAAGAAAGGAAAGAGGGAGCAAGGGTGGGGGTGGGTTGATTTGGGGAGGGGGGGAGAGTTCCTCAAAGAAAAGCTCTGAGTGGCTTCTCTTTGAAGAATTGTTTATTCCCTGTATCAGATTCCAGCTGTCTGACCAGTTAATTGGATGAATACCTAGAGGAAAACATTCCGTGCACTAACTGAATTGGGGAAAATGGGCGTCTTTCTTTCTCTTCAGAAGGAGAAAGTGCTTTTTCTTTAAAAAAAAAAACAACACCAACTCTCAATCACCTTTTAATGGTGTTCCTGCCAGACTTAGATTAAAAAAAGGAAAAGAAATATCTTTTATTAAGTGCCTGCCTCCCCCCACCTTTTTGCCCACTCACAGTTTCCCCTGCAGCCACCTACCTGCTCTGGCTCTGATATCTTAATAAAGTTGGTGTTGAATAGAAACAGAGCGCCCAGGCGGCTGCGTGCTGAGAAGCAGCTTCTATTTCAGCCCCTTCCTCTAAGTAGCTCTGGAAACTCACCTGTGCAATAAGAGAAAGCTGTCCACAGACATCCGAAGTCTCAAGGTCTAGAGCCCCCACCCCCCCAAGGCCACCAGGGGGCATCATGGATCCTGAGCTTGGGCAACCTGGTGTCAGCTTCTTGGAAGTTTTGCAAACCAGTTTTGAGAGCAAAGTCAGTCCTCCTCACATTCCAACTCTCTCTCTCTCCTCTTTCATGCCACTAGAGGCCTTCGCCTGCTCTTCTTCTCAAACATTTTCACTATTCATGGGATTGCTTTCGACTGTCAGGAAACCATACTTAGTAACAGCAGCTATCATTTATTGAGTGTTTAATTGATGTCAGGAATTCTAGAGACTGTATCTTATTTATTTCTCACCAAAAACAAAGGAAACAAGACCACACAACACATCGGTTATTAAATCCACATTCTGATGAAAAAGCTGAAACTCAGAATAGTCAAATACCTTGTCCAAGGTATATGGCTGGAAAGAGTAGAACCAAATTTCAGCCTCCACTGAGGTCAGAAAATATGTCTATGTTTGAAGCACTGGAGCTCTGTCTCAGCTCTGCTCCATATTGATTGTGAAAGCATGGGGGCAGTCCCGTAACCAGTGTCAGTTTCCTTTCCTGTACCATGGGGTATAAACCTTGTCGGATTGTGGGGAGGACGCAGTGAGTTGATGTTACGTACATGAAGTACGCGGAGCGAGTGACTAGTACATCCTAAGAACCCTGCAGATGTTCACTTCATCACCCCATCACCTTGTCTCCCTGGTTGGTTATTGTGAGGTGGTGAAAGGTTGGTCGGTTGAGGAAGCAAGTGGGGTAAGTTGCACAAAATAATTTGCAAGCTATAGAAGTAAGGAAGAAGAAACAGGAGAATTTATTTGTAAAGCATCATGTAATCCCTTCCCAATAAATGTAGGTGATCTAGCTGTGTACTGGGTTCACACAAGGCTGGGTGGTTCAAAAGGAGCTCCCAGGCTAACTTTTTCACATTAACAATTTGTTAGTAATGTACCTGATAAGGCTTTGACATTACTGTATCTCATACTGTACAGTCTCTCATGTGATTGTAAAATGAAGGCATCTTTTCAAACCCTGCTTTATAAACATGATATATCAACGTCTTGTCCAGGAAGATAAAATTTAAGTCCTGAGTATACTCATATACATATATTTGATAGTGCAATGCTCCATATTCACACTAAAATTGGCTTTAGAATCCATTTTAAGGATGAGATGATGGAATAGTTAAATGAGATAATGGCTTTCCATATGTGCCAGGAGTGGAGTCCAGCTACCTTGCCTCCTGGCTCACCACATTTCCTAGCATCCCACACCACACCACATCACCTCTGTATTTTCTAATGGTATGTAGAACTCAGGAAGTGACATGTGTGCTCAGTAATTATTATAATATCAAAATTGGTGTCATGTGGCATTCAGAATGAAGGGGAAATAATTATTAGTTACTGTTCTGTAGCAAAACCAGGTAAGAAATCCTGAAATTCTGATTTCAGCATTGAAATCATTAAGGGCTACTTCTTTAAAAAGTGGGACTGCTAGGGATCTGTGCTCTGTGCATGTGTTTATATTTGTATTTGTAATTGCCTTTGAAGCGTTCTGGATAGGGTCCATGGTTTAATTGAAGAGCATCAGAAACAAACATCCCTTTACCTCATCCCTGTGTCTCCATTAATTCCACTCTTACTTTTGAATGTTTCTGTTTGTTCTATCATCTCAACAGTTAACCACTGCTTCCCACACTGTGTACTACGAAACTCTATTTTCTTGAAAGTTGGTAAGATCTTTTTCAGGAAAACATTTCTGTGGCTAAACGAGTTTGGGGAATTCTGAATGGTTTAGAGCCTTTTTAGAGACTCGTGACAAACCTTATTATATTTGAATTGTAAAATGATCCAAAGGAAGCATGATCGGTAATTTTGCTTGGCCTAGCGTTGCCTAAGCTTATTTAACTATGGAATGATTTTCTGGAATAACAGTATGTTACTGTAGCAGAGCTGTCTGCTGAATGATCTATCTGCATCTAAACACAGTCATGGGAAGGATCAATGTGGATTATGTAGGACCTGGAAGGTACACAGCACTCTGCCCACATGCCATTGGCCAGAACTCAGTCACATGGCAACACCTAACCACAAGGGAGGCCTGGACATGTGATCTAGCTGGTGCCCAGAAGGAAAAGGACCTGCATCTTGGGAACAGCTAGTTGTTGTCACAAATACCAATTGTTAACATCTGTCAGAATGAGTGTTCCACAGTCAGAGACTGAATGTTACTTTTTCTTTCACCTGCTTGAAGTAAGACTAGAAGCTCTCTAAATCTTCTTCAATTCTAGAACCTACATACAAGTGTGTCTTTAAGGTGTGCTTGGAAATGGAGTACACATTTCTGCTATAACTTGATTAAGTAAAATACATGTTCTGATGGATCTTATTTCTCTTAATGACAACATCAAAGAATCAATATTAAATCTTAATTCAAAAATAGAAATGAGGGGAGGTGAGGTTATGTGGCTCAGACATAGATCTTTCTACTGTCCTAGGTTAACAGAGGGAGAGAGTTGGAAGGAATGGTTGTCATGACCCATTTGGCAGTCTTTCTTATACATCAGATGTCTTAGAACGGTTTGGGACCAGTAATGACTCACGTTCAATCCATGGTTGAATTGTCTGATAAACATGTGAAATGTTGATATCCTGTGCTTTGAGTGAAAAAGGATGCACATTGTTTGGAGTTTAGGCAGGCAGGGAGGAGACTGGAATGCTGGTGCGATGGTCTGAAGCCTGGCTTGCATTTTCTCCAAGGCACATGGTCAGCTGTTAGCCCACAGAAGTGAATCATAGGGCTGCTTGAGATTGAGACCAGGATTTTTCTGGAAAAGAAGTAATGTGTTAAGTCTAGCACTGTGGCGTCCACAGAGGTGCCATCCCAGAGCTCTGAATCCTTTGCTTAGATCTGAAAAATACAGTAAAGACAGTTTTGCTAATAGTTGTTTGACCACAATTGAACCTCGGTACATGTGAAATAAATGTTTTTTATTTTGTAAAGAAAAGTCGTATCCATATGGTCTCTCTAGGTTAAGCCCATCTTGAAAAGTTTAACTGTGCTCAGGTCATAATCATTCCATTTATTGAGTTAGAACATATTTTTAGAAATAATCTAATTTCCTAATTTCATAGGAGAGAAACTTAAAATCCAAAAAAACAAAGTGACCTGGCCAAAATTGCATGTAATTTGTGGCAGAACTGATCATAAACCTCATATATTTAATGGAATTATTTCAAAATATGTAAATAATCCATTTACATAGCTATTAACAAAAATAAACATGTAAGACATCGTGGATTCAGTTAATTTTTTTCAGAACGACTTATTATTTAGTGCTGTGGTAGGTGCGGGATTTACAGCCTGTAATAACAAAAAGAAGTCAGAGGTTGTGAAGAATAAATGAGCTACTAAGGTATGGATTTAGAGTGGGATTTGACAACTAGTAAATGATCAATAAATGTTTGCTGCTGTTGTCGTCATTTTCGTCATCATTGTTATTCTTGCCTTTATGGATCTTCGTAAAACAAGAAAACATTTCCCCATTTGGTTTCTTCTTTGTACAATCTCATTCACTGTGCTTGTGGCTTCAGGAAACTTACTCCATGAGAACCCCTCACACAAAACCCTTAGTCTTCACGGACTCCATTCCTTGTTATTCTGAGACAGAGCTTGTTCTGTGAGATGTTTCTTGGGAATATTTATAGTTAGCAGCTGATTTGGATCAGACAAATGATTTAAGCTCTATAAGCATCTTGTATTAATACTTTTTCTGTATTACTTTTCCCCCCTGAATTGACTAAGTTTGCAGTTGCAGCAGCTACTACTCTTTCCAGCAAGAGACAAGAAGAGGAGGGTGGGGAAGGGAAGAGAGAATGAGAATGGTGCAACTTTTAAGTTTATAAATGCTAAGGAAGTGCTATTGGTGGTGTTGCAGAGGTATGAAAACGAGCAAGATCCTTCTTTGTTTTTAGAGGACTTTGCCATCTATTAATGGGGATAAAGAAAGTGCACAAATAAGAAGACACAAGGGGGTGGGAGATGCATGTCGCTCTGTAAAGGAAACAGAAATAGACATAAGGGAAATCAGAAGAGACAGAAGACACTTGCTTTTGAAATCATCAAGAGCAATGACCACTGGGCCAAAGAAGGAAGTTGTTGAACTCATGACAAAAAAAGCTCTTTCTCCAGTGTTCTAATGGCACAGGTTGTTTGTTTGTTATAAAAATATAAGTTTCAAATTGTCTATTGTTATATTAGTATTTATTTGTTGATAACTGAAAGTGCATCCTGTGCCTGAGGGAATTTCTCTTCAAGTGTTTCAGGTAAAATATTTCCGTTATAACAAAGGTGTGTGAAGGGGTGTAAACTCAGAGGCAACATTGCTATGAAATGTAAAGCTTCAAAGCTGAGTGACGAGGAAAGATTCAAAAGCATTGAGATTGAAGAGACAGAAATAGAGCTTGAAAGAAGGGGCTTATTTTCTGCATAGAGAGAAGTCCTAGTGATGAGTACAGTTGTTTCAAGCTTTGGAAATTTTTACTATAGTAAATCTATGTTCTCAAACTTGGTGAATAAAAATATTAAACAAAAAAAAAAAATTTCTCCACTAAAATAGGAAGCAGCCTAGATACACTTTGTTTAAAATATGCCATCATCCCCATCAATCAGCACTTGAGAGGCACAGAGTTTTCCTCCCCGCAGTAATCATTGTAAGCCAATAATTCAGTCCAAATTATTGTACCTTTAAGTCACATGAAGAAATGGACTAAGGAGGGTGCTCAGTTGAGATCAAATATCTATTTAAAAAGCTGGGTCAAATGGCTTTGATCTTCAGCTAGATGCTTTTTTGGTTTGTTTTCTGTTCAATTTGCCTGTCTGGATCCTTGATAACTGCTAATTGGTTATTTCGACTATGTTAAACCCCACCCTTGAAAAAACCTTATTTCACACTCTTATTAATTTCCTCCTATTGTGAGATCTATGTTAATACCATGAAAACAGTGTCCACACATTTCCAACTATCAGGGTATTCTATATTATTAGACAACTTATTGCGTTTTCATTCATTCATTCATTCATTCATTCATTCATTCATTCAAGTGCCTTTGATTATTTACTATGTACCTGGTAGTCTTAAATCTTGGAGATTAAAAGATTGACAAAGACATGTGCTGGACATCTTTGCTACCCTTCCAGACCCTCTACTTTCCTTCTCCCTGCTCTTTATCATGGAGCCTGATCTTTATGAAAGTATCAACAGGCTCTTTTGAGCTCTGAGCCAATGGGATGCACTGGAAGGAAAGAAAGATTGGGTGCATTTTGCCTCTGCTGCTCTGCTAGGTTTTTCTGTGCGGCTGTTTATCACCTCTGAAAGTCAGGCTCCTCTCAGGAGGTGCTTTCCATATAGCTACCCTTTCTAGGTTCTGACACCTGCTCCTTCCCCAGGCCCTTTTGGGCCAAGGGGTGTTAGAGAAACTGTGGTTCCTACGCCCATGATACTGCACTATCTTTCTTGATTTCCTTAACACAAATTTTAAGTAATCCATTTTAAAAACTCTGCTCAAATACTCAATTTGAAAATGAACTCTGTTTCTTTCAAGGACTCTAACTGATATACCATGTTTTTTTCCTTCAATTGATATTCGTGAGTAAGAATAAATTCTGAATGAACACCTATTAACATTAACAGTAACAAATTTTCTGGGGTCCCCTGGATTCAGATTGATTCAGTGGTGGCCCAACTGATAAAAATGATCTTAAACGACACTAACTCTTCTTCTGTTGCAAATGTGCTCAGATTTTTCCATCTTTTCTGGATGCAAAGGTATTTTCTGTCAAGCATTCCCATAGGATTTTAATGGTTATAAATATACTGTATCTAAAAATGCCCTTTCTTTTTAGAATACATAACAAAGACATTACAATGGTTTACAAGATTTGGAGCAGGAGTGTCACTTAAGACTATGTGTGTGTTCTGATCTCCAGCTCAGCTTCCACCCTATCACCATAAGACCCATAGTAAAAAGCCATTCACCATGTCCCAACTTTTCCTGCCAGCATACTTGCACATCCACATATACTTAGAAAACAAAAATCCACGTTGGCTTTTTTTTTCTCATTCACAGTCTTTTATCACTTACTGTTTTGTTTCGTCTGCTGAAGACATGACATCTCTCATGCTTTCTGTATGGAATTCTAACAATTTTTTTGGATGGTTTTACTGTTCTCCTTAGGTTTACCCCCACATTTCCCTTTTATGTTTTTAAAAAGATAAAGTCTTCCCAATTAAAGGCAACATTCTAGGTGACTTTTTAATTCCGTATTTCCGGAATGACTGTTAAGGTGATTAATACATAAGAAAGATGTATTATTTTTCATTGTCCGCGATTTCCTTCTTATTACAACCCAATACTCTATTTATTTTTTCAATCTTTTCCTCTATGTCAAGTCAACATATTCTTTGAGCTGTCAATGGTGGTATCTCAGTTTCTTTCTTGAGAGGCTGTGGGTAATTCAGAAGCCATTAGTGTACTGTGTATGAGTAGTTTGAATTGCTTCTTCCACTAGATCTTACCTTGAACTTGCTACACTCAATTCCATTCACCATTGTGGAGCTTGATTACTTAACTGCCTTTGGTCTTTCTGAAGTTCTTCCCACCCCTTATTCCTGACTACATCTATGTTTAGTATCTGAATAATAATGTGGTTTTGATAAATTTGCTGCCTTATTCTTTACCCCATTTTTCAAGTTGTTAATAAACTTATAGAACACCTGTGCCACCCACTCATGATTCAGAGGCCATCAACTAATTTCTGAGTTGATAACTAATGATTTATCTCAGCATTCTTTCATTTAACTAGTTTTCAATACCATGCTGCTAGAATTCAATGATTTTTTCAGAAGATACCGAAAGAGTCAGTTAAACTCTTATTATTCATTGAAAATAAAAATAAAGTTATTATGAAGATGAAACCTATGTATTATCCTGACTTAATATTCTACATCCTCTTTTGAATCTCAGCCCATGGCTCCCACTTTGTAAAAGTGAAAATGAATTATTTTCCAATTGGTTAGTTGGTTCTTCCTTTTGAAAAAAATAAAAGACATTTAAAAAAATCTTAACAAGAAAGGCATTATGGGATATGACTTAATATTAAATGTAATTTGCCAATCTGTTGTGACGTATCAAACTACTCATTTATTGAATGTGTAGATGTGGACTACACTGTACTAGGTACTAAAGGGCAGATAAAGAAGTTTAAGGCTTCCTTTCTTACTTCCTTTAGGGGCACTAAAACATAAACAAAGATTAATTACACGAACCTGTAAAGAGTTATACAATAATACATGTAGCAATAGGACAGTGTTCCTGAGAATAAATTATAAGCAAATTTGTATTTAATTGTCAAATTAATGTTAGCAGTAATAAACACTAAGGGTCCTCATAAAGTGAAATCTTATTTGACTGGTTTCATGGTAGAGTGGAAAGAGCATGGACTTTGGAATCAGAGTTGGGTTTGAATTTTCTTTCTGAGTGAGCTCTGGGCTCACTCATCCAACTTCTTACTTAAGATCACAATGTAGGTGGCTCACAGATGACACACCAATGACTTGTTCAAAATTAAATGTTTGATTCAACCTATTGTTTCCTTCATCCACTTTCTCCCAGCCTTCCCTATATTAGCAAAAACAACTGTGCTTCCAGTGGCTTACGTTAGAAATTTAGAAGTTATCCCTGATTCCTCTTTTTTTCTTCATAATCCTAACATCTTACTAACTCTTTTAGCAAATTTATCAAGTCCACCTCCAACATATATCTTTAGATTGAATCACTGTCTGTCTTTTACATGCCATCACCCTATCATGGCCACCATCATCTCTCCTGTGGAACATAACCATAGCCCCCAAAATGTCTTCCTACTTCTACCCTGACCCTACTCACCCACTCTCCACACGGCAGCCATTGTAATTTTCTAAAAATTCAAATTGCAAAAAGTTCATCTCTTGATTAAAATCTTTTGACTGTCACTATGCGTAGGAAAAAAAACACACACAAAAAACTAAACTCACTTCCAAAACCTATGACATCCTCCAAGGGTCATGTCCTTCTAACCTCCCCAGTTCCACCTGTGCCATTCTGTGCTCTAGCCGCACTGGTCTCACCTCAAATCCTTGAATCCGCCAATCTCATTTCTTCTCATGATCTTTTTACAAATTGCCTTTGTCTAGAATATTCTTTATATCATTTGCTCCTTTTCATTTAGGTCTTAGATTTCCTTAGAGATGATTTTTAACCACACTGTTTAAATTTTATTTTCTGCTTTATATTGCTTTCCCTTTTTTTCTTATATTTCTTTCTATTACTATTACTGTTATTATTATTATTTATAATTTGCCTTTCTCCTCCATTGGGGCATAATTTCAGGAGGATAGAAACTTTATTTGTCTTGTGCACTGTTCCATCCCTAGTACCTGTTATATAGTTGGTACTCAACATTAGTTTACTGAATAACTGAAGAATAATCACATAAAATTCTTATGTCGCCCATTCTAATTCATGCGGATGGTTGTCACAGTTTGCAGCTTATATTAACATTCCTCCTTAACTTTTCTAACTTAAAGTTCATTTTCTATGACCCCAAATTATTCTCATATCTTAATTGGAAGATCTTTACTCATGGACAACAATGACCAAGGAGGTCAGACTGAGAAAACACAAATGCTTCTTAAGATTTCTGAAATGAGAAGTTTAGGTGAAGCTTAAGTGGTATTAGATTAATGATATTAAATAAAAGCAGAGAGACAGTGACGAGAAAATTGCATTGTAGGAATATGGGCCTCAAACATTTCTTTGAGGTAAGTAAGGTCTCATCTTAATATTTACACTAAAATTGTTCCATGTGTGAACTGGAATGATGTCATATATCTTTGTACAAAATATGAGAAAGTTCTGAGAATGCTTTCTGATGGGTTTGCGCAGTCCTCTCCCAAAGAAGAGAGAGCATGCAGTGTCACTACAATAAAAGAGAGACGCTGTGAGGGAAATGTCTCCTCACGGTTCTGTGAAACCATGTGCTAGTGGCTAAAGTGTTAACATTTGATGTAATTTACTATCTGCCACACCACACTGTTTTAATCATTGACCATGCTCTTCTTTTCTTCAGTGGAGTTTCACCTAGAAATGGAAGAAGTCACTGAATTTCTCTTCTGTAAGTTAAGAGAGACTTGTAAATCCCAGCGTAAACCTTAAAACCTTGAATCTGCAATGAGACCTCATTCTCTTCTTCTCGTCACTGCCCTGGCTAGTACCTCTTTCAGAGGTTGGTTCTCTTCCGTTTAGTTTTGCCAAGGTCTCAGCAGCCTCATGTTGCAAGGAGATGACATCCAAGGATACCGAGGTAGAGTTAGAGCGTGACCAGGAAAATTAACAACGTGCAAACAAACACTGCCGGCTGGCTGCGTGTGTATCAGCAACACCCAGACACCATCACACAATCTAATCAGCAAATCACCTAAATACAAGTTGTCCCATTGGCCGCCTCAGGTGAAAATGAAACAGCTGTTTAATTTAGCTTTTATGAAAGAAACTCATATCCTGAACCTCTGATATCTTTATTACTAGTGCAATTTATTTATTTATATTGTGGTTATTTGATCTTCCTTGAAATCATTATGCTGTTTTAGAATTGTGTTTCTCCACGTATATGACGTGCCTACTGATGGTATGGACGACGATTTTAAGGGAAACTTTGATGAATTTAAAATAATGTTAACGGTGGTATATTTATTTTTGACTGTGTTAGAAAACATATGCATGTCCCTCGAATCCCTAATTTATTCCTTAGAACAAAATTAAGCAATGCAATGGGAGGTGATTTAAAGTACTTTTTCTTATAGAGTAAATAATACAAATAATACAAATAATGGTCAGATATGGACATATATGATAAAGGTGGTAAGTGACTACCTAAACTTTGGGAAGCAGAGTAATTTTCCCTACTCATAATCTAACTTAGTTTATGACAGGGATGAAATAGGTTGAGCAATTTCCTTCTCATTTGGTGACTTGGCAAAAAAGAAAGTTTTGCCTGAATGGAACCCCAAATAAAAGTTTTTGCAGAAAAAAATGCTAAAGGTAAGAGTGGGGAAAAAGAGAGTAGGGATGGGAAAGCAAAAAAAGAAGGACAAACATGAAATTGGGGTTCTGGTTGTAATATCACACTTGTGTGTTAGGCTGGTAAATGGAGGAAATACCATTTTGGAACCTGGACTACTCAAGCCCTTAAAACTTCCCAAGAAAAGAGCTTTGGTGGGTCTGGGACTATGCAATTGCCAGCCACAACTGAATGCTTTACTGCCGTCTGGAAGTGTTTATTTTCTGAACATAAATTCAGGGGACAGATTCAAGGCATGTCTAGAAATAAAGCATATCATCATGTGAGCTGAACTGACAAGGACAATTTACTGTACCCTGCATTTGTTCTGGGCCAATCGGAGGAGAGCCGGCGATTAACATTCTAAAAATCAGTTGATTGTCCCTTCACTGAACTTTGGAATGGAGTGGATTAACCCCTTCAGGGATTCCAGCTCAGAGCTCACAGCCCAAGAAGGGACACTGACTTGTTCCACCCCAGAAGACACACGCAGTGTCAGGTTGTTCCTGTAGCAACAGACCCATGCTGATCCTGTGCCTTTGAGAACCCTGAGAAGGCAGGGACAGCCACTGTTTCATAAAGGCTTTTGCTGAGACACTGAGGTTTGGGATTTATTGGTTAAATTTCCATTTGATTCTGCAGTAAAGATGGGGCAAGCGTTCATGCCGATCATTTGAACAGGGGCTGCAAACCACTTAATTTGGAGAGGCAGGAGAATATAGTGTTTAATAGCATGAATTCCAGAGTCTGATAGGGCTGGATATGAATAGCAACCCTTTTATTTATAGCTATGAGCAAGTTATTATCTAGCCTTTTGTTTCTTATTTACCAAGCAGAGAGTAACACAGATATCATCAGGAAGCTAGGAGAATTAAATGAGATAATGTGTGTGAAGTGTCTGGCTCAATAAGTATTGTGTCCCATAATTGTTGTTACTTATTATTATTATTTTGTTCACATGATGAGCAATAAGGAGCTGAAGGGAACATTTCTGCTATTTTCCTGAAGGCATAGGTGTCCTTTTACACACCATTTTTAGAAAACCCAATCTTAGCTATATGTGGCAATGTTTAATTCAGTATAAAGATTGTACAATTTTAAGACCTTTTTTAAACCTTACGGACATTAAATTGGAAAAAAAAAACACCTTCAGTTTCAAAACATCTCAATAGAAGAAATTTTAGAATAGTATATAGAGACAAATCACAGTCAAATAGCTTGCAATAGCTCTGATGTGCAGAATATTAGAAAAATGAGCCTAGAATTAAGTTTAAGTTGGAAAAAAGAAATTGGCTCAGGTAGTTTGATATACTTGAGATTACAATTTTAGTATATTTTCCTTTCCATTATACAAATGTAAAGCATTTAAAGTTTGAATGTGTTCATCATAGGAAGGCATTTTTCTACCACTTCCATTTTTCCATGTTGGGTTTTCTTCCCCCAGATCCTTCCCTTCTGCTTCTGGTTCCTTGCTCTCACAAGGAACAAACATAAGCAGTGAGACGGGAGTGGGGTGGGGGGGTGGGGGGTGCAGAAGGATCGCAAGGAAGCACTTATCTGAAGGGAATAACTTACATTCTTGTATAATTTTTGCTGAGAGACTTCTAAGCATCCTACTGAGTACCGGGTAGATGACAAAGATTAGAAGTATGGATTTTATTTTACTTACTGGTAACATTAATATTTGGTCCTTAAACATTGACCTGAGAGACAAAGAAAAAGTTTATTGCATTTTTTGGAAAAAAAACACCCCACAAGTCTTATCGATTTTAATGGTGCTATAAACAGACATTTTCATGGCAAGTTGATTTGTGAGCTGAGAGTATCCAGGGAACGGAGTTTGCCTGCTTGCCTGCCTTCCTTCCTTCCTTCCTTCCTTCCTTCCTTCCTTCCTTCCTTCCTTCCTTCCTTCCTTCTCTCTTTTCCTTTACTTCCTTCATCTTCTGATGTTACCCTCCGTGAAGGTGCACCTACTTTTTAAAACATTCTATTGATTGTTCTTTATTTTCAATTTTGCCTCATTCAAAATAAGGATCGAGGTAACCCAAATGGGATTCTAATTCCTAGTGTTGCAGGCCTACTGCCAATATCCTTACTTATGACATCCGAGTTGGTGGTGTATTTCTCAATTATCTATATAACTTAATAAGGCTATTATTAGAAATACACAAATGGGGGAATTAAAAAACTGGCTAAATGGCACATTCCATTTCTCTCACAGATAACTCCATATAGTACTACTTCTGTTTAATAATTAATGCTTTTGTTTTTAAGATATTAACAATTTAGTATTTGTCCTGCTCAATCCACCTTCGTAATGAAGAGCTCAGTGTGGTCTATGGGACTTCTATCACTTCCACACTAATTGTGATGAAACGTTTAGTTAAATGCACCAATAAATATTTGAAAATTGGGTAGAAGGAATGTGGGGAAAGCACAAAGTGCTTTTAACTGATATGCTGAACAACATTGGTTGTAAATAGAACTAATGCATTTGATTTTTTCTTTTCTAGATGTAATTTAAAAATTGTGTTGCCTGAAATAACCTGGGTTGCTTGTTCAAAGTCTAGAGTATCTGTGTTTATGTCAGCTGTTCTTGCTTTCTTATTCTCTTTTTCACTAAAAACAAAACAATTTACTAGTAATATATTCAACTTTGTGACCAAAGTTCATTCAGACTAATATAAAGGTTTTTCTCAAATCTGGTTCACCATGACCCCTATATCCACCCTGCCCACCCCCATCCTGCCCACCTCTGTATTTTTTTCCTTTTACTTCTCTGAAGTCTCCTTTGTCATTTTTCCTGAATCAGTTATGTTTTCCTGAATTAATCTCAGGACTGAGGGCCACTGGGCATTTTCACTTTTATGTAATATCAAAATTGTTAAGTTTAGTTTTGAGTATTGGAACTGTGCTGTGCTTTAGCCATTGTATTTAGTTCTTATTTATATGCATGTCTTTTTCTAGTTAAGAAAGAGCTTTTCATGGCTTCCTATCCTTTCCATTAAAATTTTCCTATTCGCAATTTTAGTGGCAGCCTCACAGTCATAGAAGTCGTTGTACCCAGGCCACAGGACACTACATGCCCCAGACTTTTCAGGATTTAACATCCACTTCCCTGGCCTCTTTGGCTACCAATGCCTTCACTCACACTCCAGCTTTTGTCCCCTGTGGCCACCCCACTTACTCGTCTGTTCTCTCAAGATTCTGTCTGTGCTCTGGGTACCACAGCTGCCTTTGGTTTCTTTAAGGTAGAAGATGTCACCTGCTGTACCCTTCTCCAACAGCCCAGGCAGTTCGGTTTGCTTACTCACTGACATCACAGAGCCCCTTGTGTTATCTATCACACTGTACGGAAAAGACCTGTTGACTTGGCTGTCTTTCGTGTCCCAATGGGAGACCCTTGAAGGAGAGATCCTGTCTTTCTTTCAGCCTGTATCCTCAGTACTCAGCAGAGGGCTTGGAAATGGTAGGATGTATTCTTTGGTTGAGTGAATGTAGGAGCATACTGGAATTGAATTAATGGATTCTCCTGAGCTAATTCCATACCTCCAAACTACTACTAGATTATAGAGTCCGTGGAATTGCTTACCGTGGAGATGATTGTTTTCTCTTTCTGTCTTCCTAGGACCAATTAAAAAAAAAAAGCTAATGACAATTTTCTGGTACCCAGTAAGTGTGTTCAGCAGTCTTAGCTATAAAAAAGAGATAAGAGATAAGAAATTATTTCTAGAGAGCTTGAAGTTCTAAAATATATCAGATTACTTGCTGCTATTGGTACTGTTAAAAACCGGCACAATTTTCGGGATGTTTGGTGGATGCTCAACCATTGTTTAAGAATTGACTGAGTGGCTAAGACAGAGTGGGAGGCTTTTGATTAGAGGTGAAATGGAGGTCAGAAAAGACCTGAAATGGGACTCCCTACTCCATTTCTATAGCTCTGTTAGTTACTCTTAATTTAGGAAAACTGACAAAAAATGTGTTGTCTCAGGCCCCTCCCTGAAGTTTGTAACCCTTCTCCCCACTTTCTTCTCTCTACACACATGACACTTTATATTTTCTCCTGCCTGTTAGGAAGTTATGCACATGAAATTTTGGGAATTTTTTTTAATGTTATAGTAATGTAGTACGGCTATCCCAGCTTTCTATCAGAAGTGGCAGGCAGCCAAAAACTAGAATCATTGTTTGCAAACTCTAAATATAGAGTCAAGATTTATATGAAGAAAACAGATATGTCTTGTTATAAAACCATGAATAAGCATTGGCACAAACATAATAGTTTATTCTTTCTTGATATCGCTTATTTTAAATAGCTATCTATCTTTTACTAAGATACTGTAGAAAGATACATTACAGAAACATTTGCTTCAGCTCAAAGTACAGGAGGGTTGGTTGCTCTTTTCTTCATGCAGTTAAGACTTCATTATTTCTAGGAGGTGATGAGGGAAATAAGAGCCTAAAGGGAATTTGGTCTCTGAATTTCAGGTAGCCTGTGGAGATGTTATTATTAATAATGCATTATATTCATCTTTAGGTCACTGTTGATGTGATTTGCTTTTTTTTCCTTTTTTTTTTTTCCTGGATTGCTGTAACTTTGCACAAAGGTTGCCTTAATCCTGAGACTTCTTTGGCCTTTGGTTTGCAAAATGTCCTGTTCCACAAAGAATGGAGGCTCTCCCATGCCCCATCTGTGCCTCTCTCTGCTTCCTTCCCATCCTGGCCCCTCTCTTTTGATTTCCATCCCCTTTAATCATTTCTGCCTGGTCCACAACAAATGGGCAATAGGGGAAAAAAAGACTTTCAGAAAGAGTTAAATAGGATGGATGAAATTCATACAATGTACACCATATGGCCTGACATTTTCCAGATTAGGTAAACATTTCTGTTGGGGATAAATAGTCCTGTACATTGATGTTAAGAAATTGCATCAGACAAGGACACATTCAGCATAGTTATGTTATGGAGTAATGTTTGCTCAGTAAAAGAAATATGAAAACTCAAGGGCAAGTGGAAGGGGTGGGGGCCTTGGTACAGTCCAACTTCTGGAAGAAAGGGTTAAAAATCATGAGTTCGTGGCCAAAGTAAACACTGTCTCCTCTAACTTGAATGTTAGTAATTGTTTTCAAATGCTTGTGCACAGACACACAGACACACACTTGCAAGAAATTCCCAACAGTCCATCATCAAACCTCGCTGAAGGATTAAATTTTGTCAAAATCCATTTCTGAGGGGCCCATACCTGCACAGAGACACTCACAATGGCTGGCAAATTGATTCTAGGCGGGTTGTCACCGGTGTATATGCCTGCATTGGGTGTAGACTGATCTGCTCCTTGGTGAACAGCCCCAGAGCCATAGATTTCATTTGATCTTTGCAAAGGCTAACATCTGTCTGCTGTCATTTTAGTAAGATTGATGACAGGCAAGAAAGAAGAGAGGGGAGGGAGTTGAGGAACAGAGACCAGGAGAAGGAGCTCTGGGCGGCCCCAGTGGCGGTGGCCAAGGCTGCCAGGGGTCACTGCTGCAAACTCTCTGGCCTGTGAGGCTGGGTGGGAAGCAGCCAGGCCCCACACTGTCAGTAATTGCACTTGGTTGTTACAGCTGATAGCTGGAACTCCAAGACACAAAGGCGGCATTTTGCACCTTATATATCTTAATAGATTACTCACATTGCAAACAGCACCAAGCTAAATGTTATGACAGCCATAAGAATGTAGTTTACTGTTATCTTAATGTAGCTGGGCAGCACAGGGTAAAGCCATCAAAAAAATATTATATATTTTTTAAAGTTTCCAAAAGGAAACTAACTGATACAGACATGGAGCTATTTTTACACAAAGTCCTGAGTTTTGGCAAATGCCTCTCATAATTTTAATTTAAAATATATACACACATATTTTACATATGCATATATATATATATATGCATGTATGCACATTTGTATATACATTTCCTCCATTTGTTAAATATTGTTTTTCTTTCACTACTTCCCTTAAATGGTTATATGAACACCATTTATGGGAGATTCACTTTAGATACTTTTAAGAGATGATCTTATAGTTGAAGTTTGTCTAGCAAATAGTAAGCATTATTTTTTAAAGATATAAATGGCCCATTTGGGAGATTTGGCACAAATGAATGAATGAACAAATGAATGCATGATGACATAGGCCTTCCGTTAACCTGATTTAAATACTCTACCTGCATCGTTTCTCTAGGTACACACACCTAGCAGGAAGAAGCATGTACTAAGCTATGAAGCAAATGAAATTTGATAGAGTTAAATACCCCACAGAACTGGGGAAGTCCAGGAGTAGCACTAAGACCTATTTCTGTGCATTTGATTGTTTTTGTACTGGTGTGGTTGAATGTTTGATTTGAACGTGCTAAAGCACTGGCTGCAGGGAGTTTTAGACTTGTTTTTGCCTTTATCACCAGGAGGCAGATTCCATGAATAGAATTTCATCCAGACACATGGAACACTTTCCAAATTTAGCTGGAAAGTTAAACAACTTGACTTTATTTAATGGGAGCCCTCAGGGCCTTAGGATTCCTTGTGACATCATGCTGATGACTTGATAGAGATAGAGTGGCTGAGTTCCAGGGGCCAATTTATGTAAATTCTGGGACACTCCAGAAAACAGCCTTAAAGATCAAATCATTGAGTCCAAAACAGTTATCTATGAATGAGAAAAAAGAGTATTTAAAAAATATCAATCTCTAAATATCTCGCTGGAATTCTCTTTAATTTGATAAATAAAGTTGTGTTTTGAATGTGTTCATCATAGGAAGGCATTTTTCTACCACTTCCATTTTTCCATGTTGGGTTTTCTTCCCCCAGATCCTTCCCTTCTGCTTCTGGTTCCTTGCTCTCACAAGGAACAAACATAAGCAGTGAGACGGGAGTGGGGTGGGGGGGTGGGGGGTGCAGAAGGATCGCAAGGAAGCACTTATCTGAAGGGAATAACTTACATTCTTGTATAATTTTTGCTGAGAGACTTCTAAGCATCCTACTGAGTACCGGGTAGATGACAAAGATTAGAAGTATGGATTTTATTTTACTTACTGGTAACATTAATATTTGGTCCTTAAACATTGACCTGAGAGACAAAGAAAAAGTTTATTGCATTATTTGGAAAAAAACATTTGAATGTGTTCATATAGAGCTGGTCAAATAGAAAGAGAGAGAGGATAATTGTTTAACATTAGAAAGAAGTGAATACACAAACGAGTGTAGGTTGCTTGCTCTTTCCACAATATCAAAGAAATTGATTAAAAATTGTAAAAGCCAGTAGGTTGTAGTAAATTCAGTGATTGATTTACATGGTGCCAAACAATTAGTTTTACTACAGTTTGGTTCACCGAGTTGTTCTGTTATTTATGTAAACATGTTCATGGAAGTTCTTTATGTTTTAGTGGAGGATAGGGAGAGCTTCATTCTAAAGATTACTCCTTTCTTTCTACAAAGTGCCAACATTAGAAAATATCTAGCTGCAGCACTACAGCACAGAGGAATAGTTCCTCTGACCCAGTGGCTTCTTTGTAAGTGCGTTCTCAAGTTTTCAGTGGTGAGTACTGCTGGATGAATCAAGGGAAATATAGTCAGTCAAGGGTGGAGGAGTCTGTGGCTGAGATTGAGAATTCATGTCAAAATTTTGGTTGATAAGGTCACATTTAGGTTTATTAGAAGACATCTTTGACACAATAATACCTAATTTATAGAATTATCTTAGTCAGGGTCCATGTACATTTAAAAAGATAATGGAAGCAAGTTGAATTCAGGGATTCTTTTTGTAGCTTGGGCAGGGTTCAGGGGATCCCCAAGGAATGGTGCAGCGTGGAGGTTCTAGCAACTGGAGGAAGCCTGAAGGAGAAGAGGAGAAAACAATAAGCAGGGTGCCTCAGAGCTATAGCCATCTTTAGGTTGAACGATGGTCCCTCAAAAGGTGTACCCACCCAGAGCCTATAAACCTGACCTTACTTAGAAAATGTCTTTGCATATTGAATTAAGTTGAAGATCTCAAGGTGAGATCATACTAGATTGTCCAAGTGGGCCCTAAATCTAATGACAAGTGTCCTTATAAGAAGGGAAGACACAGACGGGAGAAGAGAAGAAGGCCATGTGAAGAGATTGGACTTCTGCACAGCCACAGGCCAAGGAGTGCCTAGAGCCACTAGAAGCTGGAAGAAGCAAATAAAAATTCTCCCCTAGCGCCTTCAGAGGGAGCATGGCCCTGCTGACACCTTGATTGGAATTCTGGACTCCAGAGCTGTGAGAGAATACATTTCTGTTGTTGTAAGCCTTCCAGTTTGAGGTAATTTGTTATGTCAGCCCTAGGAAACTAATACATCATTGGAGAGGGGCCTCCGGATAGGAGCCACTGCCAACACAGCTGCCAACACAGCTCATGGGGAAGAAGCAGGGACAACATAACATAACCTGCCCTCCTCCCATTCTTTGATCTCCCACTGGGACCTCCCACTGGCCGAACTGTATCAGAAACTGGGAGTTGAAGAGAGCCCCAGGAAGGTGGTACAAGGATTTGGGATATGGAACAGAAGAGAAAATTTGGAGGAGAAATGGAGACTGTTGGGTACAACAATGATACAATATGCATTCTTTCATCACTCAGTCTCCAAAAGTCAAAACTTTATAATGTTTCCTTACTCATACAGAGGCTTAAAAGGTAAACTCAAATTCCCAGTTATCACTGATTCGGGGGAGCATGCCCTCAGTGTGTGTGTGGGGTGATGGTAGTCATGAATATTGGGGATTTGGTTAGAGTTGGAATTAATACTGTTAGGCTCATCAAAAGCATGTCTTTAAAAGGTAGGAAAAAATTAGATAGTCACTGAAATATATAGGGAACTCCAAGCAAATATGGAATTTAAGAAGATATTAATAAAACAAATTTTTCTAGTTGCTCTGCTCCATTCTTCCATGCTGTGTTATATTCTGCTTCTAGTTAATCATCTACAAATTTCTGTAAGTTCAGGTTTCTAACTGTCTGATCAAGTTAGAAAGGGTTTGAGCTTCCTTGTGAGAAACTCAAACTTCTAATAATTAGATACTTCTGGGAAGTGAGACATTTCATAACTTTTATCAAATCACTACCTATTCACCTTGTATTTCAAGACTTCAAGCCCACTGTAAGACAAACCATCCCAAAGTATGGGTTTGTTTGTTTTTTTTCAAATCTCTGCAAGCTCTGAATCATAATTTACTCAGAGAATGTTACTGAGCATTTCTTAGTGGATGTTAGTGGATGTTCTTAGCGTTTCTTAAAAGTGAATGTTATCAAAAGAGGCCTCAAAAGGCCACATCCGTGAAGTGACAAGATCAAAGGTGACAAAGTTGGTCTCACTTCCAGTGTGCTGTTAGTGTAATTTAGGGGTACAGTCTCCTTTCTGTTTATTTATTGTCACTTTAGAAGATTATTTTATGGTATTTTACTACAAATGTAAGCTATGCTTTTTTATAATAAACATTTACTAAGTTTTGCCAAATGACAAGACATTGTGCTAACGAAGACGTGGGACTTAACAATATGGAAGACTGAAGAAGAGAACTTTGAGATCCCGGACAAATAAATCAGAATCTTACTGTAGTTGCAGTTTTTACTTTAAGAATAGCTATCTATGAAATATTATATTGAGTGTGCTTATAATGAAAACCTTGAAATGATTATTCAACTTCTGAAATTAGTAGAGTTTGGCAAGGAAGGAGACAGTGAAGAAAGGAGTTCTAAAGTTCTTTTGTATCATGTCTGTCCGGAAACAAATGCCCTCAGAGGGGACATGATCGTGGCTATTCATTCAGATTTTAAGGCTGGCCATGGCACGTATCACTACTGTACCTTTTTTATTTGCATAAAGCAATTACCCTCATGGTCAGTGTTTTCAGTTGTCTCGACAACATGCTTCAGATGATATCAATGACCCCAGACACACCAGGCTAGCTCTAAATTAGTGATGAGCAGAGCTGGAGGGATGTATTATAGTAGTTATAAACCATAAGAAGGTATTTAAATAGATAGATAAGACACATGCAAATCTTTTCATTGCCATGACAACCATCTTGATATAGGTTTTCCATATGTAGCAAGAAGGGCAGAGCAAAAGGCACTGGAAACTAGCAGGAACCTGTATTGAAAATGAACCCTGGCAGGGGATTTGTCCAGATTTTCGTCATTTATTAACTCTTAATAGAACACAAACTTCTGTAGTAATACACTACTCACTTGGTCAGAGAACCGCTATTTCCAACCCTCAGCTGTACAGTTCTCAGCTATATGATTATATCCCAGGTCCCAGGTCTTTACAAATGGCTCTGATTTATGCAAGAAATAAAGGAAGGAGGTATATCAGTGTGCTTCTAAATGCAAATTCTTTGGAGTCCCAAAGAGCCTTTCACAGAAGAGCTCATCCAAAACTCACATGGATAATTGTAGACATGTCTTTAATTGTTTTTTGTTGATCAGAGAACCCAATGAATGTCTAAATAATCATATAATAGGGCACTACACTTCATTTCAAAGCAGGATGGTATTTGTTCTTGTACAAATACCTTGAGGGAGAAAAAAAGAACTGCTGCTTGCCTCCTTCTTTCTCATTTTCTTTCCCTCCCTTCTTGTCTCTAGCTCTCATCTCTCTCTCTCTCTGTGACTCTCTCAAGCCCCACAAATCCAAATTATCCATTGTTTATGATAATGGGAAGTCTGATAGTTTTCTGTTTTTCTAAGGTTTTCACTTATCCTCCTCTTTCTTCACTTTTTAATTTTATTTTTTATCTTTTTGAAAAGTAGAATCTTGTTTGAAGTTTTGATGGGAAGTCTTATTAGGGAAAGGAGAAAGTATTATATACCAGTGGATATGTGTAATAACACATATGTGTAATAACACATATGTGTAATAACACATATGTGTAATAACACATATGTGTAATAACACATATGTGTAATAACACATATGTGTAATAACAAATCCAGTCTCTTTCATCCACTATTCATAGCTGCTCCTCAGGTGACTGGCATGATGGTAGCCATGGGTCGCACTGGTGAACATGACAGAAACTAGCTCAGATTTTGGTGAGGGAGAATACTGAGGAATTGGAGAATTAAAACAAAAATTGTGAGAGAATAATAATGGCTAATATTTCTTAAGCATGATAAGCTAGATACTAGTCTAAGTGTTTACCATGTGCTAATTTATTTAATTCTCATATAGAATGGTAAGAAATGCTTGGAATGGTCAAGATAGGCTGAAATGGGTGTGCACGATTGGGGAGCAACTTACCCAGGCACTGGGGGGACTGAAGATTCCACATTAAAGTGAAAGTCTAAAGTAGCAGTTAATCAGGCCCCCAAAATGTCCATTCCAGACAGAGAAACCAGTATAGCAGCATTTCAGGGACTGAGGGCATGACATATATTTGGAACCGAAATTACTTAAATGTGACTGGAACCAGATGGCAAGGGGGTCAGGGATGAGACGTGAAAGTAGAGAGGTAAGCAGAGTTGGTTTGATTTGCCAAAGATAATGAAACCCTTCAACTAAAGGGCATATTGAAGAGAGAATTTGTTTTTTCCTCCCCCCTTCACAAGTGCTCAGGTGCACCCCCCCATCTGTGCACAGTGGCCTCCAGGAGATCTCAGAAGCGGAGGGAAAAGGTTCGTCGGTGACCTCTCCCTGTTCTGGGCATCACTGCTCTTGCGGCTGCCATTGGTTTGTCTAGAGCGAAAAAACAGAAATGATTCAGCAGATTCTAACCTGACTCTCTCTCTAGCTAATTTCAGATGGTTAAATGCACCCTCTTAAACCTCTACTGGTTTGTTCTCTCGTCTCCACAACTTTGCTCTTTTCTCCCCGACTTTATTATATAAGACACACAAGGTTGAGAATTAGATCATAGACTTTATTTGTAACTCAGCTTATTGTAGGTTCTCCAAAAATACCCATTAGTTTTTTGGTCATCATGCACCTGGAAAAATTTGTTATGAATTGCATGTTACTTTCTAATATATTTTAATATTTAACCATTCTAGCATTTTTATCCAGTAAAATTGTTTTAATCTTTATTTAAAATGCACTTGCCTAAAATATAAGCATTGAACTGAATACACAGAATGCACTCAAAAATTGTACTCTAAATTGAGAAATAAATTTTGGAATTTAGGGAGTAGGGAGTAATGAGGCATGTTGTTACTGAATTATCTATAACACACACATATATATATATATATATGCATGTATGCACATTTGTATATACATTTCCTCCATTTGTTAAATATTGTTTTTCTTTCACTACTTCCCTTAAATGGTTATATGAACACCATTTATGGGAGATTCACTTTAGATACTTTTAAGAGATGATCTTATAGTTGAAGTTTGTCTAGCAAATAGTAAGCATTATTTTTTAAAGATATAAATGGCCCATTTGGGAAATTTGGCACAAATGAATGAATGAACAAATGAATGCATGATGACATAGGCCTTCCGTTAACCTGATTTAAATACTCTACCTGCATCGTTTCTCTAGGTACACACACCTAGCAGGAAGAAGCATGTACTAAGCTATGAAGCAAATGAAATTTGATAGAGTTAAATACCCCACAGAACTGGGGAAGTCCAGGAGTAGCACTAAGACCTATTTCTGTGCATTTGATTGTTTTTGTACTGGTGTGGTTGAATGTTTGATTTGAACGTGCTAAAGCACTGGCTGCAGGGAGTTTTAGACTTGTTTTTGCCTTTATCACCAGGAGGCAGATTCCATGAATAGAATTTCATCCAGACACATGGAACACTTTCCAAATTTAGCTGGAAAGTTAAACAACTTGACTTTATTTAATGGGAGCCCTCAGGGCCTTAGGATTCCTTGTGACATCATGCTGATGACTTGATAGAGATAGAGTGGCTGAGTTCCAGGGGCCAATTTATGTAAATTCTGGGACACTCCAGAAAACAGCCTTAAAGATCAAATCATTGAGTCCAAAACAGTTATCTATGAATGAGAAAAAAGAGTATTTAAAAAATATCAATCTCTAAATATCTCGCTGGAATTCTCTTTAATTTGGTGAATAAAGTTGTGTTTTGAATGTGTTCATATAGAGCTGGTTAAATAGAGAGAGAGAGAGGATAATTGTTTAACATTAGAAAGAAGTGAATACACAAACGAGTGTAGGTTGCTTGCTCTTTCCACAATATCAAAGAAATTGATTAAAAATTGTAAAAGCCAGTAGGTTGTAGTAAATTCAGTGATTGATTTACATGGTGCCAAACAATTAGTTTTACTACAGTTTGGTTCACCGAGTTGTTCTGTTATTTATGTAAACATGTTCATGGAAGTTCTTTATGTTTTAGTGGAGGATAGGGAGAGCTTCATTCTAAAGATTACTCCTTTCTTTCTACAAAGTGCCAACATTAGAAAATATCTAGCTGCAGCACTACAGCACAGAGGAATAGTTCCTCTGTCCCAGTGGCTTCTTTGTAAGTGCGTTCTCAAGTTTTCCGTGGTGAGTACTGCTGGATGAATCAAGGGAAATAGAGTCAGTCAAAGGTGGAGGAGTCTGTGGCTGAGATTGAGAATTCATGTCAAAATTTTGGTTGATAAGGTCACATTTAGGTTTATTAGAAGACATCTTTGACACAATAATACCTAATTTATAGAATTATCTTAGTCAGGGTCCATGTACATTTAAAAAGATAATGGAAGCAAGTTGAATTCAGGGATTCTTTTTACAGCTTGGGCAGGGTTCAGGGGATCCCCAAGGAATGGTGCAGCGTGGAGGTTCTAGCAACTGGAGGAAGCCTGAAGGAGAAGAGGAGAAAACAATAAGCAGGGTGCCTCAGAGCTATAGCCATCTTTAGGTTGAACGATGGTCCCTCAAAAGGTGTACCCACCCAGAGCCTATAAACCTGACCTTACTTAGAAAATGTCTTTGCATATTGAATTAAGTTGAAGATTTCAAGGTGAGATCATCCTAGATTGTCCAAGTGGGCCCTAAATCTAATGACAAGTGTCCTTATAAGAAGGGAAGACACAGACGGGAGAAGAGAAGAAGGCCATGTGAAGAGATTGGACTTCTGCACAGCCACAGGCCAAGGAGTGCCTAGAGCCACTAGAAGCTGGAAGAAGCAAATAAAAATTCTCCCCTAGCGCCTTCAGAGGGAGCATGGCCCTGCTGACACCTTGATTGGAATTCTGGACTCCAGAGCTGTGAGAGAATACATTTCTGTTGTTGTAAGCCTTCCAGTTTGAGGTAATTTGTTATGTCAGCCCTAGGAAACTAATACATCATTGGAGAGGGCCTCGGATAGGAGCCACTGCCAACACAGCTGCCAACACAGCTCATGGGGAAGAAGCAGGGACAACATAACATAACCTGCCCTCCTCCCATTCTTTGATCTCCCACTGGGACCTCCCACTGGCCGAACTGTATCAGAAACTGGGAGTTGAAGAGAGCCCCAGGAAGGTGGTACAAGGATTTGGGATATGGAACAGAAGAGAAAATTTGGAGGAGAAATGGAGACTGTTGGGTACAACAATGATACAATATGCATTCCTTCATCACTCAGTCTCCAAAAGTCAAAACTTTATAATGTTTCCTTACTCATACAGAGGCTTAAAAGGTAAACTCAAATTCCCAGTTATCACTGATTTGGGGGAGCATGCCCTCAGTGTGTGTGGGGGGTGATGGTAGTCATGAATATTGGGGATTTGGTGAGAGTTGGAATTAATACTGTTAGGCTCATCAAAAGCATGTCTTTAAAAGGTAGGAAAAAATTAGGTAGTCACTGAAATATATAGGGAACTCCAAGCAAATATGGAATTTAAGAAGATATTAATAAAACAAATTTTTCTAGTTGCTCTGCTCCATTCTTTCCATGCTCTGTTATATTCTGCTTCTAGTCAATCATTTACAAATTTCTGTAAGTTCAGGTTTCTAACTGTCTGATCAAGTTAGAAAGGGTTTGATTTGCCAAAGATAATGAAACCCTTCAACTAAAGGGCATATTGAAGAGAGAATTTGTTTTTCCTCCCCTTCACAAGTGCTCAGGTGCACCCCCCCATCTGTGCACAGTGGCCTCCAGGAGATCTCAGAAGCGGAGGGAAAAGGTTCGTCGGTGACCTCTCCCTGTTCTGGGCATCACTGCTCTTGCGGCTGCCATTGGTTTGTCTAGAGCGAAAAAACAGAAATGATTCAGCAGATTCTAACCTGACTCTCTCTCTAGCTAATTTCAGATGGTTAAATGCACCCTCTTAAACCTCTACTGGTTTGTTCTCTCGTCTCCACAACTTTGCTCTTTTCTCCCCGACTTTATTATATAAGACACACAAGGTTGAGAATTAGATCATAGACTTTATTTGTAACTCAGCTTATTGTAGGTTCTCCAAAAATACCCATTAGTTTTTTGGTCATCATGCACCTGGAAAAATTTGTTATGAATTGCATGTTACTTTCTAATATATTTTAATATTTAACCATTCTAGCATTTTTATCCAGTAAAATTGTTTTAATCTTTATTTAAAGATTTAATCTTTATTTAAAATGCACTTGCCTAAAATATAAGCATTGAACTGAATACACAGAATGCACTCAAAAATTGTACTCTAAATTGAGAAATAAATTTTGGAATTTAGGGAGTAGGGAGTAATGAGGCATGTTGTTACTGAATTATCTATAACACACACACATATATTCTTTGAATGAATAGACATTAAATGAGCGGTGTTATTTTATTTATTTTAATGCTATTAATATTAGTTTGTGGAGATGGAGGGTTGCATGAACCACTTTTCTGCTAACAATTCTTACACCTTTTGCATCTCAAAGGCAAGCTTTATGAAATGGTAATGAGATGCAAATGTTTCATGTTCTGCTTTATATTTCAAATAACACATGCTTTTGGATATCTGTTACTTCACAGATCAAAACTATCTAAAGACCATCGGATCTGGAAAAGGGCACTTGAAGTCATTTGGGGTGCCACATTATATAAATGAGCTTCAGGTTCACATGAAAGAGCTTATCAGAAAACCTTATGTGCCCCAAACTGGGGAATGCAAGATTTTTACCTTACAGATCTGGTGTTTTTTATCCTAGATTTCCAGGATGGGGAGATGTAATAAAATTTTATATATATATATATATATATATATATATATATATATATATATATATATATATGTAATTTTTTTAAAGAAGTAAATAGCTTCAGATCTTTCCATATTTCAAACGGGAAAAGAGAGAAGGATTTGCAGTCCTCTAGGCTAAGTTTTCTGAGTTTCAGAGGACAACTGAGTTTTCTAAAATTGTTGTTTGATGTTTCTGAAGAAAAAGGTAGGGAAAACAGTCCTCGACATTGTTAACAAGGAGTTACTGTGGTAGCAAGAATGATGCTTTCTGACTAGGATTGCTGTTGTTGAATTGTACATTGAGCATTTGCAAATGTTTCTAGTAGATAAATAATAGTGATACAGATTACAACATCAGGCTCTGGAATTTTGGTTCCATCCACCCCAAGCAAGCCTACAGGAGGCTGCAATTAGCTGGTTTTAAGGTCATGATCTTTTTAAAAAAATATCTATTTGTGTGGCCTATGTTGAAAATCCACACGTGCCGTCTGCTTTGGACAGACAGAAGCATACGGTTTGTAAGGGGTCCAGAAACTGTGATTTACTTTTCAACTGTTAGGACTAGTGAAATGTTCTAGGAGGACCATAGGAATGGTACAGGGCCCAGGCAAGAAGAAATTAGTGGCCAGAATTGGTTCTGCCACACTCACCAAAGTGCGCATCCTCAGATAGAGACCCACGATCGGCTCTTTCAGATGCTATTTTCAAAACCTTCACAAAGGACTGTGCAGTAATTATATGTATTCATGATGTGCATATCGTGTGCTCAGCTCAAAGGATATTTGAATGAGGCATTGAGAATTACTCCTAAAAAAGAATTCAGCATCTGTAAACTGCTTCATCTTTGAGAACAGGAAGGAAAAAAAAATACAGCTTGATTGTCTTAAAAAAAAAAAATCCCAACTCATAAAACAGAGCAGCTTCTGTGAGTTGGTGGTAATGCCCCACTGCCCCCCTTTCACACACACACACATACACACACGGAGGCATAACCTCAGGCAATCACGTGCACACAATCACATACGCACATAAACAGCCATGTGGCATTGGTGCTCCCTGATTATTTTCATTTTGTGATTCACTTTTCAAATCAAAGGTGCCCTCAGCATCGGCGTACAGGCTTTGCCCCTTTGCATGCCTCTCTAGGCCGCCTCGGAGAAGTTTGAGAAAGGTTTCTCCAAGAACAAACTCAAGACCAAGCTTTTTTACTGTGGATCGATTGATTGGATGCTTGTGTGTGTGTGTGTGTGTGTGTGTGTGTGCGCGCGCGCGCGCGTGCAATTGTATGTAAATATATGATGTGTGTGTACATATACATTGAAATATGGGTAACTTCGCATTGTCTCCTCCTTAACACCTCAGACCTGTCTTTGATGATGTATGAAAGGGGGAACACAAGAGTCACATCTTGCTTGTTCTCTGTCTTCACTGACCTGGCAATTTGAGGACTTGCAAATTCTGTGACTTGGGGCTCCTGCCCTGGTCTGGGCTGTTACGTCATTGATTTCTTAAGAGGCTCCGAAATCATATTAGTAACTGGTGCCTGATGACTAGGAAGGTCCATTAACTGGTGTTTTGACTGCCAGCTGAGGTTCATTGCCCGATATAGAGAGAGAGAGACAGAGACAGAGACAGACAGAGAGAGAGAGAGAGAGAGAGAGAGAGAGAGAGAGAGAGAGAAATTAAGTGTGCATATTGATTTCTTAGATATTTAAATTGTCTTCATTTTCTAGCATATTCTAAACATTAGAGGATTGTCACCCAAAAACAATCTTATGGCGCCTAAGAAAACTTTTGCTATCTGACAACCTCATGCTCTGTTTAGCTTTTATCCTATCATTGACCAACAAGTGTCCATTGAGTATATCTATCACTGTGCCTAAAGCACTGTCCAAATGACGCTTGCTGTCTGCAAACTCATGGGATTGTGAACTGTTTGAGAACAGGGACTGTATCTTAATCACTTGTGCCCCCAGTTTGAAGCTTGAAACGTAGTAGACAACTGGTAATGTCAACTGAATAAATGAATGCACAATTGTTCCTTCTCTCTCCCTCATTCATTTGCAATTTATTTAAGAGGATTGGTTCTATTTTTTTCAGCTCTCTTTTTATCTACCTGAATTATTCTGTTAAAGAAGTAAAGGTTTTTGTGCTAGATTAAATTGATTAAATAAATTAAGTTGTTGTGTTAGATAAATTGCTCTATAAATTTCCTCTGCAATGGGACTTTGCACCTCCTTTCAACAGGAGATGAGGTCTATTACCTTTACTCCTTGAAATGAGGTTGGTCTTGTGGCTGCTTTGGGCCAGTAGAATGTGGTACCGATGACAGTGTAGGTGTGCCTCTTGTGGGCTTAGGCCTCGAGAGGACTTATGTTCCTTCCTTCTTTGTCTTGGAATTCTGCCCTTTGAGGATGTCTCCAACTAATCTGTTGGAGGCAGAGAGACCTCGAGGATTGGAACCAGGTCACTGCAACCAAGTCCCTGCTCAAGCAGTCAGTTTCCCACTGACCTGCCAGTTTACTGCAGGGGGATGAGCAAGACCAGCTCAGAGAGACAGAGCAACCCAACCAAAATACCGCGTTTCTCCGAAAATAAGACCTAGCCAGACAATCAGCTCTAATGCTTCTACTGGAGCAAAAATTAATATAAGATCTGGTCTTATTTTACTATAAGACCCGGTCTAATAATATAATATAATATAATATAATATAATGTAATGTAATGTAATGTAATGTAATGTAATGTAATGTAATGTAATGTAATATAATATATAATACTGGGTCTTATATTAATTTTTACTCCAAAAGACTCATTAGAGCTGCTCATCTGGCTAGTTCTAATTTTCAGGGAAACACGGTACGGACCGATAGCAAAAATTCGTATTTGCTGTTGTCTGCCTCTGAACTGCTGTGCTTGCTTGTGATTATGGTGAAGAGATAACTGGTAAAGATACTTTAAGTTGGCTTTCCTCCTGGCTTTCTCTTTACTCTCCAGTATCTATTAGTCACACTTTTCCAAAATCTGCTCTCAAGAAAACGTCTGCTTTCAATCACTTATAAATAAATGTTAATTTAATTTGCAAGGTATTACTATGTTAAGCATACTCATATACTCTGTGAAATGCAGGGTCTTAAACACTCTTAAACCAATTGATCCTGTTTGTTGATCAGAGAGTGGACAAATGGCATTATTATAGAAAGAACAGGAGTAGCAGATGGGCATTTTGGACAGCTCAATTTTAAATACTTCCAACCCTGAGACACGGAAGGAAATTTTTACTCTGTCTATGGGTAAATAAAGTTGTGCTCACAATTCCTGCCTTCTGGGAGCTTTTAATCTAAAAATGTCAGCAGTGGGTCAATAAAACAGAAGAGGTGATAAAGACAACTAAATAGAAGTGGGCCTGTTCATAAAAATAAATTTGTTCAAGCCCAGAGAATGTAATGAAATTCTAAGAAGTTGTTTCAAACTTTCCGGCTGAAATCACCTGATCATAAAATGCCTAATTTGAATGCCCTGTTGATTGCACTGATTTGGATATGAATGAACACTCTCAAGAGAGTGTGTAAAGACAGCAGAAGTGCTGTGGGTAGACTTTATTAGCAACAACATAATACACAGAATGTTAAAATATGAGGATAAATATGAAGACTACTTGTAGAAAGAAGCCCAAACATTTTGTGAGTGGAGGATTATCTGGTACAACCGGGAAAAAAATAATTGGGAGAAAGTAACAAGTGAAAGGAGAACAACTTGTTTCATAATCTAGAAAGTTTTCCCAGATGAGTTGGAAATCTCTAAGCTTTTGAAGCCAGGACTGCAGGCCCCAGCCACAGGGATGTTATGGGGTTGTAAAGAATTTTGCTCATCTGTGTGTTCCATTAACCTTTAACTGAGAAAACCATTGCAGAACTTCAAGAATTACAAATCTTAAATGGTGACTTGCTCTGCACAAATCTTTGCATTGTTTTTTTTTTTTTTCGTTTTTTTTTTTCATGCTATCAGTAGTCATTTATGAAGCATCCACAACATGCATGAAGTATCAGAGGTGATAGGGGGTTTACAGAGTAGAGAAGATGAGGTTACTATCGACATAGAAGTTGGTCTGTAGGAGTCCATTCATTCACTTAGTTCAGTTACTGAATCAATCAACCAATCTATCCATCAGTCCATGTACAGCAGGTGTGAAACATCAGAACCTTGCAGTTCATTCAGCTTCTCTGGGCCTTAGACAGGAGCCTAGTGCTTTCAGATAGTAGGTACCAAGCAGTTATTTGTTGACTTGATATAATTGCTCCTTATATTTTGATGGACAGCTTCCTGGGAGTGCTGCTAAGAAATCAGGAAGGAGAAGGCATCTGGAAAAGGATTTTTCTCTTCCTGTGGTATCTGGACCTCTCTTTAGAACTGACTCTTGAGCTAAGAATAACAACAGGAGATGAGAGCTTCCTTTATGTTGCATGATTTGAGCTTTCATCCAAAGAGAGATCCAAGAAAGCCTGCATGTTTCTCAGTTTGTCTTTCTTTATCCTTGTGGTTTAATGTGTATGTGTAGGTCCCAGGAAAAGTACTGTAGTTCAGAAAAGGATTTTGGTCACTGGTTTGATTTGGTCTTCATTTTTATAAATCTCAATTGTGTCTATCGTATTCTTTGCTTCTCATAAATGTTTAGTTATCAGATCTTCTGTCCAAATTTATTTTAATTTGACAAACTTATTTCCAGTAGGTTTACCCCAGTCCAGTGCCCAGCCATATCAAGTCTGTGATGTGCAGAGAATTACTGAGCTGTCCCGTAGAGCATACACTGTTTCTTGTCCCTCACTGGCCCTCCCACTCTGTTGCATCCCAAAGGGTAAGGGTAAGCTCTGAGGTGTTCTACACCAATGACAGAGTAACAGCAAGCAAACTGGTCACTTTTATTTTGCATCCAAGATATAATGAATGGACTAGATTAGGTGAGGCAATCTCCACAATAAAAGTTAGTATTGCTCAGACACAATTAATTTGGGGTCAACTTTTATAGCAAGTACTTGGTGTCCAACCCAAATTGCCTCAAATACTCCCCATTCTGAATATTTTTATTGTAAGTACCCCCCACTCTGCCTGAAGGCTTTCTCTGGCTATTGGAGCCCAGCCTTCATGTGGGATAGACAAGAGTGCTAGGGAGCCAATATCGGAGTGCACGCTTGGCCAATGACTGACAGAAGTTGGTAGATAAATACAGCAACTTTTTAGCCCTCAGATGGGATAGCTCTGCATGTTCCACACTGTCATCCAGTGTTCTCCAGCAGGATTGAGCTCCAGTTGATCACAGTGGAAATCTACTCATCAACACATCCTGTTGACCTCCTTCCCTTTCCTGTCTCCTTCTTCATTCCACTCCTAGGTGTTTTTGGAACCATTATTGAATAAATCCTTATCTCAGGCTTTAGTTCCAGGGGAATACAACCAACACAACTTATAGTAGGAATTCTGCATTTAGAGAGGTTATATCTCAGGTAAAGCCTGGCATAATTAAAAAAGAGCCATGATGGTGATTGTTGCTTTCCTTTCTGATTAGCTTATTCCATATCTGAAACATAGAAGACCTGCTACAAAACCTTAAAAATATAATATTTACATTTAAATATTAAATTAAAAAATATTTAAAATAGTGGGCCTATTCCCTCCCTCCCCCTTTTTTCCTTCCTTCCTTCCTTCCTTCCTTCCTTCCTTCCTTCCTTCCTTCCTTCCTTTCTTCCTTTCTTCCTTCCTTCTTTCCTTCTTTCCTTCTTTCCTCTCTGTATCTAGTTTCTAGCTGATAGCCACTATAATGAAGGTCTTATATCCTTGAGATGAACTCAGTACCATCCTCATTGACCTAGCAAGCCATTTTTTTTTCTATGATGACAAGCTAGGATCACGCCTTGTAATGACGGCTGCAAGATTGTCTTGTTAGGAGAAGGGCTAAGGTGGGATCGTCTTTAATGACAGTGAAAGCACCTCATAAAACCTGACTCCTCAGTTTTACAGGCATGAGTCTGGAATTTTAGCAGATGTAGACTTACTAAATCAGTCAGTCAAAAATTACATCAGTTGAAGTGCAATGTTCTCGGCAGTCCAAAAATCCTGTACATGTAGGTGATTTGGAGGGCATTTCGTTAACTCTTTAATTGGTCATTTCAGTGCTAGAGGCAGTAGCTAATTGCCTGTGGGTCACTGTAGTCCTGGAGCTTAGGTAAATGTATATTGTCATATGTCACATTTTCATATGGTTCCTTTGCACAGGTTGGTAAAAATGATTGCTGCATAATTAAAATTAAGACAAGGTGGGGAAAGTGATTCAATTAAAGCCCCGAAGCCATTGCACAAATTATCTGATGTACCAAAAACTAATGAATAGTTATAACTACTTTTATCTTTGGCCTCCTTGTTCTTCAATCCTATGTAACTCACGGAATGCCAGGAACTCTTTTCAAGGTCTCTGTGGCTGGATGTTGGGTGGGCAGCTGGTGCCAGGACCAAATGCCCAAGAAGCTCAGTTTTAAAAGGCACATATATAGAAACTTTGTGGATGAGGATTTAAACTGAAACTAACCAGATGAAAAATTCAAAAAGTCCTTCCATAGCCCAATATTATTTTGAAAACATCTGCAATATTTCAGTATGCATGGAGCAGCTATTACATACGATGGTGAGTGATGACAGTGAAAATAAATGAGATTTGTCATACCTAAAACATCCCATGTTTTACATCATTTATTTTACAAATCTCTAAAGGTTCTTAGGAAGCATTAAGTTGAAAGCAAGGGCGAGAACTTTGTGATGTCATGTTTAACAACAATTTTAATTACTTAATGTTGCTATAACAACTGAGTGTATATCTTGATTATAAAAAATAAAACAAGAAGGTTGTTTAAAAAAATACGGAAAATACCAGCTAGGGCTTTTATCTCCTGGATTCTATGTGTGGAGAGAAAGCTGTTCACATTCAGTTCTGATTTGATCCACATACAGAGAGGAAGACACCTTCAGTCAAATATGAATAGCAGCTTGGGGTAAACCTCATGGTTTTCAGGATCCTGATTTAAGATAAAAATCCTCCTGGGAATGTGTCAGGAAACAAACAAACCTCTAATTGCTACCATTTATTAACACTGGTTTCCAGGAGTTTCACGTATGTTGTATCTGACACAACAGCTTTGCGAAGTATTGCTGTTGTTCCATTTTAGAGTTGAGGACATTGAGCCTCATGAAGGTTAAATTATTTCAGCAAGGTTATTTATCTATATGTGGCAGGGAAGATATTTTCATGTGGTTAGTCTTTCTAATGATACATAACAAACTATCCTGAAACTGTATGGCTTAAAACAACCATTTTATTGCCTCTCATGATTCTGTGGGTTGACAGGATGCAGCTGAGCTGCTTTTGCTCCAGGTCACGTTGGCTGAGTCTGTGTCACCTGGACTTGTGACTGAGCTGGAACATCCAGGATGTTTCATTCACATGTCTGTGGCCTTGCTGAGGTTGGCTGAGATGTGAAGAATAGTTAGGGCTCTCTCTCCATGTAGTTTGAAGACCTCTCTCTCTTCACATGGCCTTTCCATGGGATCTCTCCAGCTGGGTAGCTGGACCACTTACATGGCAGCTCAAGGCTCTCCCTAAGCAGAAACTGGCTGGCCTTCTTAAAGCTTAAACCTAAAACCAGCATGGTGTTATTTCTGCCATATTCTATTGGTTAAAGTGGGTCACAGGCATCCTAAGTTCATTGGGAATGGGGGTAGGGGTGACTGCACATGGTCGTGAATACCTGGAGGCATAATTTATTGGAGACCATCTTTGGAGATTCATTACAACACTGTACAGTTCCAAAGCAGACAGCATTTTCACTAAGCATCTGCAATATTTATTTTTTTCATGAGAACAAGGATTGTGCCTGCATTTCCTTTATTTTTTCCTCATCATTGCCTCTCTAGCAGCAAGCACAATATTTAGAAGACAATAGATGATTAATAAATTTTTTTTCAATGAACTGTTGTTGAAAAGTTAAGGGATCATCATATTATGGACCAGTCATAGGCATAAGTTGCCAAGATAATTTCCTTGGGAATGGGTTTGGGTAGACTTGAGTTAAATATGATAAAATTGTATCAAATAATCTGTTGATGAGTAGGGGTGAGCCAGAAAGGGATAAATCATTCTTTTGTACTCTGGAATGTCAAGAGCAACAGCAACAATAAGATTCCAAGCCTTTTCTATGTGCTTGATTTGAATTAATTCATTTAATTCTTTTTTTTTTAAATGCTGTGAAGTTTGTACTATTATTTTTCCCATTTTATAATGAGAAAACTGAGGCACATAAAGGTAGAGTATTAGGTTGGTGCCAAAATAATTATGGTTTAAACCACAATTACTTTTGCACCAACCTACTAATATACCCAAGATCATATACCCTAGCTATGTTTGGCATAGCCAGGAATCGAATCATTGCATTATCGTATGTCTTTGTATTATCAGTCATGACTGCCCTACACTTCAAAGGTGATTTTTTTCAGTCTGGAAACTAGAAATGGTATATGAGAATTTCTGGTCAGGAGGGTTGAACCAGGACAGTGTTTCATTTCGAAGAGTTTAAATAGTCTCACCCTAAAGATCAGAAAATGAAACAGAACTTGTAGGCAATAGGCCCAGGAGTCTGGGAGGGAAGAAAAGGTATCTGGAGTGACACCAACAATTCAAGTGTTCTTATCTAAGGAGGAGCCCTTTCTTTGTGCTTAGTAAGAAAGATCCTGTTCTTTTTTTATTGAAATCCTTGAAACAAAAACCATACATATTTAAAATGTGGCTATTTTTTAAGTTATCTATATTTTCTGTCATCGTTTTCTTTCATGTTTGGGGGAAAGTTGTGTTGAGAGACTGAAGCTGCCTCTGTTGTGCTAAGAATAACCATGAATCTTTCTCTCTACTTGGGTCAGGGAGAAAGGGCAGCAAAGAACCCTAGTGAGAGAGGAGAGGTGGGACCACTCGGAATAAGAGTGACAAAACTCTAGAGGGAAAATGAAAAGTGTAAGAAAACCCAAGAGAGGTTTTTTGTCCTCAATGTTTTTTTTGTGTTTTTTTTGGTGTGTGTTTTTTTTTGTCAGAGACAATTTAGATAGGTCAGATTTCTGTTGTGTTTTCAAAACTGAGACAATTTAGCACTAGCTAACACAGTGACTTACATAATAATGTCCATTATATAAATGGACTGTATCTCTGAAAACAGGAGAGGCCCCATCATGTCCAGGCCACTTCTGAAGTAAGAGATATTGAAACGAAGGAAGCAGAGAAGGAACATAGGAGGGGGCATTTCACAGAAACTTCATCGACTTCATGATTTTTCCTATGTCTAGTTAACTCATTTAACCTTCGCATTGAGTATATATGTATATATGCATCTATGGCACACATCCTTTTGACCATTGGGAAGACTAAATGTGAGTAGGATGCTTCATAATCCTTGAATTGAGACTATTTTTTGAGGTGATCTCAGAGAGAAAAGGGTAGGTATCTTGGGTTTTGTTACCAAGTTGAAGAATTTATCCATTCAGGGAGAAACAACCATGAAAGTGAAGAATTAGACAAATAGAAAAAGTGAACCACTAAAAATGCTGAAAATTACAGATGTAAATATTTATGGATTGGCTTCTCAGTTCTTTCTTCCAAGAGCTAGAGTCCCCATAAACCAATCCAGAAGAGCCCACTTGTAATTCGCAGGCAGGATTCCCAGGGAAGGAAGATAGGTCATTTGTATACTTTTATGTCCTTCTACCACTGCCAAGAGTGCAAGTTAATCCCTTGCACATCCTCTGAGGCCGTCCTCATCTGAGCTTTGCCTCGTTGACATCAGTAGGCTAGAAATTGGATGTCCACATGATTATTCATTATAAGAGTTGTGGTGATCGTGACAAACTGTTTATGGACAATTATGTAAGGTGAGGGTTGTAGAAATAGATAGGATTAAGGATGGAAACTGAAACTTTGGTCCATATGAAACACATTCAAGGATGACAAACTTATTGCAAGGATATCATAGATAGTATTTTGAACAATGGGTTGGTCAAAAAAACAGCCAATGGTATAAGCAGTCATAAATCTTTACTCTTAAAAAGTTCTAAGACTCTTTCACCAAAAATAAATACTATGAAAATCTACTTCAGTCAAAAACATTTATTGAGAAGCTATTTTGGGCCAAGCTAAGTTTTAGTCAGGCACCAAAGTCCTTGTACAAAGCATGCATACTTTTCAAGTTTTATCCCCCAAGTCTTTCTTTTCCCTTCTTGCCTTAAAAATTCAGAGCCAGAACATCTGTTTAAAAAATGAAGTTGATTCTTTTATTGCTGATGGTGACAACAGAAAAGTAATCTACCTAGCAATAGGTGTCTTTCTAAAATGATTCTCTCCAGAGCACTGAGAGGCCCCCCAAAAGTAGTAAAGCTGTATGGACATGGGATGATTTAATTCTTCCTGAAGCTAAGGTGATGAAAGGGATTAGATGTTACTCTGATGAGGAAATTCCAGATAATTTAATTCATTGGGTAAAGGTCTCTAGGGAACATATTCTAATATATCAAAACCATACAAGGAACAATCAAAAACTAGTATATATATATATATATATATATATATATATATATATATATATTTATTTATTTATTTTTTTGTCTGCCCTATCCTGAGATGTCTAAAATTCAGACATGGCAATCAAAGTTTGGTGAGATTTGTGGGGTGGATGCAGCAGAAGAACATCAGGAAATGGAAGGAGCTCTATTTGCTATGATAGAAGCTGATGCACAATGTAAAAGATAGTCAATCAATTCATCCAACAATGAACATGACAATCTTCCTGGAGAACATTCTGTAGTGCCAGAACCATGCTGCATGTGATTGGCAGAAAGACAATGCAAGTTTGTCTAGTAGTGGAGACAAAACAGAAAAGCTTGAGTGTTAATAAATAGAAAATTTTGATAATAATAAATAGTATAAGGGACCACGTAACCATTTACTAAATTTGGAGCGAGGCAAGGATACTTGAAAGAGTAGGCATTCAAATTAGGCTTTATTCCTATTGACCTTAGAAGATTGGTTAAAAGAGGGTAATAATCCTCAAAAAACAGATGGCCCTTCACGTCCTGAGCATCTCTCTAAGTGATTTCCTCCAGCTCCACCTCCCCCTCCTCCCCCTCCTCCCCGTCCTCCCCCTCCTCTTCCTCCTCCATCTCCTCCTTCTCCGTTTCCTCCTCCTCCTCCTTCACAGTAAATGACTGTATGAATTATTCTAAGGGTTCTTCTTTGCTTTTAGTGCTTTGGTATTTTTAAGAGGCCTAGAGTAAATGCAACAGGAATTCCTGAATTCTAATGGATGCCTGATGTTTGCTGTTGAAAATCACAGTTTCCATGGCTATTGAAGGCATTCTGTAATATGGAGTAAGTGTGGAAGAGGGACTGTCCTTGAGAAATGCATTTCTCAAATGGGGAAATTGGAGTTCAGAGAGTACACATCTGATAAAACTTCCCAGTGATCATTATAATGAGACACTGTGGTTGAATACAAAGGTGTTATTTGGCCCTGCCATATATGAGGTATTAACAGTTAAAAACCTCCTGGTGAGCATCAAGTACTCTTAGGACCATGTTCTTTTTCAGAATCAAGAAACTTTACTGTGAGTTTAGAGGTGATATAACACTAATGGCAATGCTTGTTAGCCCCTCTACTTGGAATCTATTGATGCTGCATTTTGACAGCGCCACTCCTATTTATCCTCTTGATTAAACTCATAAATTGTCCTTTAATGAAGTCTGATATACTGAGGTGGAGAAAGGTTGAGAGTCCTAGAGTTGCCCAGGACTCTTGCTCTCTAAGCTCCCGATCTATCGTTTAGACTGGACACATTATTCTCAATTATAATGTGATCTTATAACTATACTTTTTGAAATCAATTTTTTTTTTGTTGTTTTCATATTTAGGGATGGGAATTTAAAAGTAAATTCAGGGAAAATAACAAATGATTGTGATCTCAAAATGACCTCAATCCCCGTTAGTTAGACATTCTGATTGCCAATTTACTCAATTAGACAGTATAGCCCCATTAGACTTCATGCTCTACATATGTTCAGGGAATTGTATCAATTATTTATCAAAGGTTTAATATGGCTCTTGGAGCCATTCCACATTTCTTAAATTTCTGTATTTAGCATTATATACATTTTTCTATGAATCAAATTGTGATAAATGTTGAATTCAGTTTCTGACTCCTTTGGGTAGTTTTCAGAGTTGAATATCGTAGCTCTAGACTTTAATGATCTTTGACTAGAATGTTTATCATTACACTTCAGCTCAAGAAAGCTTTTAAACTCGTGTTACTCAATCATTTATTTGGAGGGAAGTAAAAATACTATGGAAGCATAAATTTTGCTATTGGTTTATTTACTAATGTGACTTTAAAATTTGAATATTTGAGTCCTGAGACCTAAGGCAGAAAAGGACTCTATCCTATCAATATTGCTCTGTAATGGGGAAAACAGGAAATAAATTCAAAATAAATAATTTCAGATATCAATGAGTGCTACAAAGAAAACAAATCAGTCAATGAGATCAAGAGTAGCAAGGCTGGGGGTGGGTAGGCTATTTTAGAGAGGATGGCAAATGAAGGCTTCTACATTTGAGCTGAGAAGAAGTCAGCTAGAAAAGTTAATTTCAGGAAGAAGGAACAGAAAAGCCTGATATAAGTCATTACTGAGAAAATGTTCTATGACATTATTTAACAAGAAATCTGAAGTGGCATTGGAGAAGGGAGTGATCAGAAGAGAACCTCTCAAAGAAGTGATGGTTGAACTGAAGTGTAAAGAATAAATGGAAAGGCTCAGCTATGTGAAGAATGGAATGGCAGTGAGCGACTCCAATGAATGACTATCCAAAATCCACTCCTGGCCCCCTTCTCCCTTGTCTCTTAACTATAGAGGAGAAAAACCCAAAACTTACTTTCTCACCTTTCCTTATTGTAGGGAAGCCATGTAATTCACTTTTGGCCTAAGAGACAAAAAAGAAAGTATTTCCAGGGACGTCTCAGAAAGGTTTTGTGTTCCTATTAGAAAAAGAAACAGTCTAGGCAGCAGTGGCTCACCCATTCATTCATTCAAAAATATTAATGAAGGGCCTACTGTGTAAAAATAATTATCTCAGCACTGGAGATATAGCAGTGAACAAAATGAAGACCTGCCCTTAAGGAGATTATATTCTGGTGGAGGAAGATGACAATAAAAAGATAGAAACACACACACCCAAACTATATGAACGTTAAGTGCCATGAAAATTTGAGGAGAACAGAGAGAGGAGAGTGGATGTCATTTTATACAGCCAGTCAGAGATGCTGTCTCTCATAAGGCACAATTTGAATAAAGACCTAGAGGAAGTGAAAGAACAAAACATTTTGGTTTGCTTGCTGTTTGCTCCAACTGTTATCATTATCCCAAGCACCTTCGATGTTAAACCATTGCTACTGGTTGTTCTCAACTAACATCCCAAGGCAAGGTTGTTCACACAGAGAAGCTCTGAGTCACGTCAAGTAAGACAAGCATTGCAAGTTGGGTTTCCAGATAATGCTAAACAGTTCAAATAATAATAATTATCTGAGATTGAAGCTTTTGAAGAGTTTCATCAGTGGCTACAGGGCACTGTTTTAGCCATGATTGTGAGCTTGGTTTTCAAGGTTATAGCAGTAATAGGGTGAGGGCGGACAGCAATCAGGTAAGTAAAAACATTACAAACCTTGCTGTTCTTACCAAGATTCAGTCATTTTAAAAAAGAAATAATGCCCAGTGATTTTTGCAAGCCTTTGGTTAATTTCCACAGTAATGAAAAAGTTGATTTTGATAATTTTCTTTTTTTTTTTGGCCAGTGTTCTTATTGCTTTTATGTGGGAGGGGACTTTTGGATGTCTTTATTCCACCATTTCCACTGACCTCAATTTCCAATTGATTTATGACTAAGGTGCAAAAGCAATTTAATAAAGGAAAGATAATATTTTTAACAAATGGTGCTGAAGGAATTGGGCATCCAGAGGCAAAAAGAAAAACAAACAATGACCTAAATCTCACACATAATGCAAACATTAACTCAAAAATATCTCATGGACTTAAACTATAAAAGTATAAAACTCTTTTAAAAACTGAAGAAAATCTTTGGGATTTAGGATTAGGCAAAAAGTTTTTATAGTTGACATCAAAATCACAAAAGGAATAATGGATAAACTGGACTTTATCAAAATTAAGAAATCTTTGCTCTGGAAAAAACCATGCCAAGAAGATGAAAACCATTGGTACAAACTAGAAGAAATATTTTCAAATCACAATTCCAACAGAGGAGTGGTAGCTAGACTAGAAAAGGACATTAGAAAATTAACAGTAAAACAAACAATTCAATGAGAAAATGGACAAGAGACATTTCACAGAAGAGGATAATAAAGATGGCAAATAAGCACATGAGCAGATGTTTAAGAACATTATTAGCCATTGTGCAGATGTAAACTAAAACCACAGTGGGATATCACTATACACCTATCTGAACAGCTGAAATAAAAAATGGTGACAACTCCAAGTGCTAGAGAGGATACTGAGCAACTGGTTCACTCATATATTGCTGGCAGGAATGTAAAATGGTACAGCCACTGTGAATAACAGTTCTGCTGTTTCTTAAAAAGCTAAATATACAACTACTAAGCCACCTATCAATTGCCCTCCTGGATGTTTATCTCAGAGAAATGAAGACATATTCAAAGAGAAACCTGAACATGAATGTTTATAGCAATTTTATTTCTGATAGCCCCAAACTGGAAACAGATGTTCCTCAACAGGTGAATGGTTAAACAAACTGTAGCGTGTCTACAGTTTGGAATAAAAAGAAACAAACTACTGATACACTTGGCAACTTGGTTAAATCTATAGAGAATTACACTGAGTGAAAAAGTCAATCCCAAAAGATTACATACTACACGCGTGTGACTTCATTTATATATAATTCTTGAAAAGGCACAGTTGGAGAAATGGAGAACAGGTTCATGGTAGCCAGAGGCTAAGGGTGTTGGGTAAAGGTGAGTGTGGCTCTAAAAGAGCAGCATGAGGGTACTGTGGTGATGGAAATGTTCTGAATCTTGATTGTATCAGTTTCAGTATTCTAGTTGTAATAGGGTACTATGGCTTTATAAGATGGGACCATTAGGAGAAATGTGGGAAAGGGTACATGGGATATCTCTATATTATTTCATGTGTGAATCTATAACTATGTGATTCTATAGTTATCTCAAAATAAAAATTTTAAATATAGGAAAGAAGCCATCTCAAGAAATGTGCTGGAACAACTGCATACCTATAAGAATATAAAAAGAACATAGACCATTATCTCATCCATACACAAAATTAAATTGAGATATGTAGTGGTTCTGAACGTAAAAGTTAAAGTTATAAAGCTTCAACAAGCCAATACAAGAATATGTTCATGATCCCAAGGTAGCCAAATAATATTTAAACAAAACTATACTTTATTAAAATTGAAATTTTCTGTAAATCAATATGTAGACCATTAAGAAAATGAAACACAAGCCACCAATTTGGAACAATATCCCCAACACATATATCTCAAAGAGGATCTCATTCAGAATATATAAAAACTATGGTATTGACCAATAAAAAGACAAATCATGTAATTTTTTAAAATGGGTAAACTACTTGAACAGATACTTTACAAAAGAAAATACATAAGTGGTTAACATAAAAATGTTGCTCAGATATCATTAGTTACTCATCAGAGGAATATGAATGAAAACTATAATCATATTTAATTGTACATTACTTGGAATGGATTTTTTTCATAATAAATACTGGCCATACCAAAAGTTGGTGAGGATATAGAGCTACTGGAATGCTTATAAATCACTGATAGAAGCATGACATGATAAAACTACTTTGAAAACTTGTTTGGCAGTTTTTAAAAAAGTTAAATATACACATTCCTTATGACTCATCAATTTTAATCCCAGGAATTAACCCAAGAATACTGTAGTCATGTTCACACAGACAAAGGCTTGTGTAAGAATATTCACATCAGCCTCATTCATAACTGCTAGAACCTGAGCAAATCACCCTATCAACAGAATTAGATAAATTATGATACATCCCTACAAAAGAATACTACCTAGCAAGAAAAATGAACATACTACTGATACAACAAAATGGATGGATTGCTAAAACATTATATTGAACAGAAGCCAAATATAGAAGAATACCATAATCTATTGCATTACAATTTAATGAGATCAGAAGCAGGAAAAACTAATCTAAGCTGGTAGAAATAAAAAGGTTATTTTGGAAGTTGGGGAAAATTGACTAGGAAGGGATGGGAAGGACTCGTTTTTCTGATAGAATGTTCTATATCTTGTTTTGGATGATAGTTTTACAGGATTAATAAAATTGTCAAAATTCATGGAACTGAAGAGTTAAGATCTTTGTTTTTTAATTTATTTATAAATTATACATGAATAAAAAAGGAAAGTTTAAAAATACATCAGTGTTTGGTGAAATTTCTCTAACAGCATAAAGATAATGTTAATGTATCCTGCAATTACTAATTTAAGAAAATTGCATGCTAAAAAATGTCTGTTGGATGGAGTTCCACTTGAACCCCCATGAATCTAAAATGTAAATATTTTCTCATTATTTCTCTTGTTTAATTCCCCAAAGATCTAGTTAGTTGATGCAAACATACAGGGTGGAGAGCTGCTAAAAGAGAGAAACAACTTTAAAAGAGAGGTGGGGGAAAAAAAAGAACCCAGAAGTTCTTGGTTTCCTTTCCCTTAAAAATGTCCAAACAGATTTTCTTTCAATTTGTGAAAAGAAGTCTCTTTTCAGCTGAATCTTATTAAGGCACCAAAGTATTGTGTAGCCAGATGAGAAAGCTACGAATCAAAGGGTTCATAACAGCTATGCTGAAAAGCCTCTCTCCAGGGCTCAACATGGAAAGGGAAAGGTGATGGAGACCCGCCTCTGCATTGGACCCCATCACCGGGCCTTACTCCTCTAGCCTTCGGCCCCACCCACAGCTCAGATGTACCTTAGAACAAGGTGAAAGATGTGACTTTTAGGGGAATCCAGTTCATCTCAATTCATAACCTCTAACTGAAGATAAAATTAGGAACTAAGATGCCTTTTTAACTCTTGTGGAAGTTGGGTACGTTGAAAATCCCATTCACTTTATACTGTGAGCTGGCCAGTGTGATATCTTTACATTGATTGTATCCCACAATAGAAAGACATCATATTTTTTGGAACTGGCTTTTCTCTTGCATTCATATTTACTTCTTCCATAAATATAATTAAGCGCCTACCATGAACCAGTCACTGAGCCAGCATTCAGGTTTAGTCTAGAGGATGAACTGGACACATAGGGAAGAGATTATGACTGGAGCTTTCCAGAGGGCTCATTGGTGGATGGTGGGGGCTTCAATCTGAATCACACAGGATAACAAGCATTTGAGTGAAGTTTTTACTGCAACAAAAATACAGGCCCGGAATCCCTGCTATGATGGCACTTTGAGATCATATTCATAATGTTTAAACACACATTATTATTTAGTGTTATGCCTTTTACAAGTCCTATATATTAATTCCTGGACAGATAGCTTGACTGCCCAACATATCTGAAGCGAGGATTTAACAGACAGTGTTTCGGGAGGTTTTGCCACCTTCCTTGGATAGGATGGAAGGCTGCTGCTTTTTAGGCTGAATATACTTATTCCTGTACTGGAGACAGATGTGACCCATAAATGGCTTTATATAGAATGATTCCAACAATGTCCAGACATCATGTTCATTGCGAATTTAGTTATATGTAGACATCTTTTCAGGGATGGAAAGGATTCTCTTTACATAGCTACTAATAGTTTCTAAGGGGAAAAATAACTAGATGCAACAACTCAGCTTGGGACCAAGATGATGGGAATTTCAGATCCTCACCACCATTCCCCAAAATATCTAACAGCACAACTGAAGGGGATGGAATCTACCTAAGGACAAGAAACAGACTACCTGAACTTGCAAAAGGGAGAGTAGCTGGTTAGAGAATAGAATTTATTTAGTTTGATTCTGGTATTGTGCAGTGTTGCCTAAATCTTTTGTCTTTAGGCCCAAACTCCTAGGGACTTTGTTACAATCTTCGATGGTGGTGTCTGTCAAGAGCCAGTCAAATGATGAATTTTATCTGTAAGAATCTGAGAGCTCCAGCACCTCTGTAGTCTACTACAGAGTATGGTTAGGGAGAGTATTTGCTCTCACTTCATTGTGAGCCTATTTGAATAGAAAAGAGGAGTTCCTTAGTATTAATAAGCTTATGAGTTACCCCCAAGCTAATACCTGAATAACAGGGACATTGTGTATATAGCCTTTCAAAGTGATGTGAGAAAAGAGAACTGAATACCCTTTGGAGGAGCCTTCGGGACAGTACAACACAAGCATCTAAGATGAGCACGAGAATGACCATTACTAAAGAGTACTTATGAGAAACTTCAGGTGCTCCTTGATTCAAATGTATGGATTTGGGTTTCAGAAACGTCATTAATTCTATTATTGTTTGTGAGGCTGGTATCGTCTGGAAATGAGAGTTGTACTTGCACTTAGGAGGCCCCAAAGCCAGCATGCATCAAGCAAGCTTGCTTGCTGCCCTCTTGCAGTTTCCCCATCCTTAAACAGCAGCCCCCACTGGAGGCTCCTTATGCCGTCTCGGCAAAGCACTTAGAATCTCTGTGGATGTCTGGGCTTCTGTTTCTTCATACCTGTAAAGTGGAAGATGTCATTCCATGTACTTCCTATTGTTGTTGTTGTTTTAATTTGGATTCTACAGAGAATGGAGGGACAAAGGGGAGAGAAAAGATGGAAGGAAGGAAGGAAGGAAGGAAGGAAGGAAGGAAGGAAGGAAGGAAGGAAGGAAGGAAACAAGGAAGGAAGGAGTTCCGTTAAAAGGAGTTCCTGAAATCACAGTTGTGAGGATTAAAAAAGAGATGATAAATTTTATGCCAGATATACTGTGTAAAATATTAGCATTATTCAATTATTTGTGGACTGTTATTGACTGAATTGTGTTTCCTTCAAATTCATATATTTAAACCCTAAATTCTAGTACCTAGAATGTAACCATATTTGGAGATAGAGCCTTCACAGAGGTGATTAAGTTAAAATGAACCCAATAGGCTGGGGCCCTATTCCAATAGGACAAGTGTCCTTATAAGAAGAGGAAGAGACACAGGGGATGTTCATATACAGAGAAAAGACCCTGTGAGGACACTGTGAGAAGGTGTCACTCCATAGTAGGATCACATCTGATTCCCTTTTTTATGCACTTCGATTTTTTACATAATAACATTCAATGATCAAATGTTACTGATAATTATTGTTTTATTACTTAAAGGTAAATAAAAAAGCAAAACAAACATACAAAAATATCCACTTATCACCTCTATTTTTTTAATCCATTAAGAGAGATGGCTAGTTCTACAAGTCAACTTCCTACGGTATATTTCTATACATAAAAGATTTAGTGAGATAAAAAGTAATTTCCATATGAAATTTTAAAGTTTAGAATGCATGATTTTTGAGCAGTTAGAGCAATTCTTACCTTTGTTGTTTTTTAATGTGTGTGTGTGTGTGCATGTGCACGTGCGTGTGTGTGAAATTACCTTTTTGTTATTGTCATTAAATAGATAAGGGGAGGAGGAAAGAGGGAGAAAAGAGGAGAATCTTCAAGGCAGAGAAAAAGTACTTGCCATTTCTAAGCTCAGAGAAATTTAATTTGAAGAATCTGTATTTTAGTGACAGTTCTCATATTTGGTCAATACAGAATATTCTTAAAAGAACAAATACTAATCAGGACATGCTTTGCATCAGTGGCATATCGCTTCTACCTTGGACAAATTACTCTATCTCCCTTATTGACCTGCTCTAAGCAAAAAATAAACATTGTTGTTTTAAATCACAAAGATTTTGAGTTGTCACTGCAGCATAAGCATGACCACCCTGATTGATAGACTACACTTCTTAAGAATGGCCTGAATGTAGAGTTAAGAGACTTCAAAGAAACTAAAGAATTCTAACTTCTGGGATTTGGGGGATGCTTCATGGAAGGGTGACACTTCAGATGGACATTGATGAATGGATAGGACTTAGACAAGGGGATATGGGAACAAGGTCACTCCTGATGCAGGGGAAAAAGCAGAGCTAAGGCACACAGGCAGGAAAATGTGGAACATTATGAGAAAGAATAAGACATTTTGTTTAGATGGAGCAGAAATATATGATGGGATTAGTTTGTAATTAATTTGGAATGATTCGTGTGCCAACAATTTTCCCATTCTTCAAACATACCTGGATATTATAGTAAGCTCATTCTTATTTGAGCTTGAAGCATTTTCCCAGTTTCCTAACTACTCCACAATTACTGTGTCCTACAATGTAAATTGATATTTAAAAATTTATAAATGACCATACTATATCCAAGATTCTTTTATTGAGAGTAACTATTAATATATTGTTTGTGTTAATAATATTATTCCACTGCACCTTAGCTCAGTGCCAGAATGACACCATAAAACCATACCCAAATACATGTCTGTCATCTTTCATCCAAGAATCTCAAAGTGCTTTACAAACACAAATTAATTAAGGTTTTAAAATTAATCAGATGTTTTAATTTTTCATTGTATTGAATATACTTTACAGTTTCATTGATTTTTTTTTACGTACTAACAGTTTCACCCAAGTCTGTTTCTGTTTTCATTTTTCCCCCCTTCATGTATAAATGGGTACAAAGAGGAGAGGGGAAAGACTTATGGCATTTGGAACAGTGCAATTTGATTTGAATTTGGACTTTTTAGCTGTCCGTGTGTTTTTTAAATGCCGTCCCTATCACAGTGAGGACTGACTTTGTGGGGTCACTTCTAACTTTCTCTGTGTGACACTGGGGAGCTGTGCCAGGAGCTGAGTCTGAGTTCTGCCACTTTTCCTTTCTTCCTGGCTTGCCAGATTTTTAACATTTTGCTATTTCCTTGACCTAGATTCGTATGGAAATAATGATGCTGATGTCTGGACAAGACATGGACAGTTTGTGATTGTGTGGCTTAAGTGCTATAAAATATGACCCGAGTGTCTGAAAGGGAAAAGAAATGCTGACAAATCAGATCTTTTCATCTTAGAGCTCAGTTTGATTAAATGCACCTAAGGATCAGAATTTTTTTTTCTCTGGAAAGTAGGTGAGAAAAATAAAAAATAAATAAAAAATCTAACGAGTATTATACTATCCATGGGAAGTAGAAATTGGAACACTCGTCTTAAAGGATCGTGTTTCTTCTTTTGCTTCTTTTGTTTTAATCATACTACCTTCCAGCAGCAGATCAGGATTTGGGGTTTGTTTGTATTTACAGTTGGTGTCTTAAAAGATTCATTATGAAATGTTTTGCAGTTTCAAAAGAGGAAGCTGAGGCCCAAGCTGGTGCGTCCTGACTGGGCAAATGGAGACTCCCCCATCTGCATTCTGTTAGGGAGAACACTGACCCTGTGTGTCGAGTGGTAGGTTGGGGGTGGTATTGCTTACACATGTGTCTGGGAGCTGAGCGGGGGCTCGGCTTATGAAGGTTTCCTTCTTTCAGGGTCAGACACCGGCCAGAGCAGATTTAGCCATCTTGGCCCTGATGTACTCCACATGGCTCACATTCCCAGTCCGGTTACCCACGCTGGAGCTGAGCTGCCAAGTCTCTGGCTCACTTCTTCCTGTTCTCCAAGCTGTTCTGTCCTGCACACAGAGAGTGCAGCTCGTTTTCCAACACTCACACTTCTCTGTTGGGGAGTTTTCTTGGATTGTTATTTCCACAGAAACACAGAAGCAAAATTTGGGGGATCTGGTTGTTTGCTGGAAGCTGCCACCAGTTACTGGCTTTGGAATAAGGACTCCAATAGCCAAGGTGAATTTAAAGGCAGAGAGGTTAAAAAAAAAAAAGAGGTTTATATGAAACTGGTCTTCTCTTTGGGGAGCCAAGAACATTTTTCATTTGAGAGAAAATGCTAAATTATTTTCTGCAGACTAGAGCATTCTTTGTTGTCACTTCTACCCATCATGCAGCCTTCTCAACCCAAGATTATTGGGCTTCTGGGCTCTAAAATTCCCCTACCTAACTGCTTTTGCTCATGGGGGACCTCCCAGTGGAGGACGTCTCACTGCCTTCTCATTCCTGTCTGGCTGTACAAACCCTGACCATTCTTCAAGCTCCAACCTTGGTCCTCATTCCTTATTGAAGTTTGCCTGTCCACCAAGCCCTTGGCTCTCTTCAGCCTCTGAACTCACACTTGATTATTGTCTGAACTATTTGACAATTAATCATGTGTACCATTGCCTTGTGACATCTTCCGTATCACATCATTATTAAATTCACATGATTTAACTTTTCAGGTGCCAAAACAGCTCCTAATCCTCTCTGTGGCTGGGACCAAATGTTACATAGTCTTTGAATTCTCCTTGATGCATATCAGAGTTTGGGGTATATTGTCTCAGGAAGTATTTATTGGTTTAAAGTACTTGGGCAAGGGAAGTGAATTATTTCCATCACTTATTTATAAGAAAAAATATGATAAATTTTCTGTCATATTTGTATAATATATGTATACTTGTATATAAATTTATTTGCATATATTACATTTTGAAAGTCATATTTAGAAAACAAATTAATCAAAGAGAAGAGAAATTTGTTCGAAGAATACTGGATTGCTGTATCCTGGAGTATCTCTAGGAAATCAAAGGCAGCTAGGTTTCTGGGTATTTTAAGTAGAAACTGAACAGTCTTCAGAAATGCAGACAGCTGTCTTTCTCATTCAGTGTCTCATTTCTGTTTCTCTCTACATATCTGATTTTCACTCACTTGGTATATAAACTGACTTTCTATGTTGCTATTAGAAGGGACATTCTCACAGTTTGAAAATTCATGTTACCTGATTTCCAGGCATCCAGAGACCAACAAGGCATCAGTCAACTCCGATGCCAAATTCCAAGGAAAGAGAGTCTGATTGGCTCAAATTATATGAGATGACCATTCCATAGCCACTTGGCTATATAGCTAAGGGACCAGGTTATGTAAAAATTATAGTCACTAGGAGCTCATCCTTGTGGAAGGGAGACAATTCAATGGAAATGGATATTATAATCTAGTCGGACTCCCCAAAATGTGATGAACTACAACTCTTAAATTTGGTCCTTTCCCTGATTTTGAAACTTAGTCAATAATATCATCCATTGAGGTCACTGTGGTTAAAAACCTGGATGTTATCCATGACTTGCTTCTCTTTATCTTGTTCTCAAATTCTGTAGATTCTACCTCCTATCTGTTCCTGTCCTTTGCCCCCTGATGTTGCCTTAACCTCCCTATTTGTTACCTGAACAAGTACAGTAGTTTTCAAATTGTTCTCTAAGCCTCTAGGCCCACCTCTCACTTCCCAGTTACATTCCATGTAGAGATACTTTTAGAGAACAAATTGAATGAGCTTCATCTTCTGTATTGGAATACAAAGTATTTTCCCCATCACTTACATTCATTCATTTGGTATTATTTAGCTAATATTTGTTGATCACCTACTGAGGGCCATACACTGTTTGAAAAGATAGAAATAGAAAGAAGATTCAGACACAATAGGTCCTTTACCCCATGAGACCTTGAGGGAAGGCAGACTAAGTAGAATAAACTAATTTTAGATAAGAATATTCAAAATGAAACAAATAGGTTGATATTACAAAGAATATGTGGAGGGAAAGGGACTACATTAGATGAAGTCATCAGGAAAATCTTTCTGAATGATATTTGGATTTAAAAAATCAGAATATAAGAAGAAGCCATTGTTATGAAGCCATGGAGGTAGAGAATTCTAAGCAGATGGAGGAGAAGGTGCATATGCTCCGAGGCATGAATCAGATTGATTTGTTTCAGAAACAGAAAGGTGGTGAATGTGACTGTGAGCTAAGGGCAGGGTAGCACGAGATGAGGTCAGAGAGGGCCAGGGGCCAGGCCATGGGGGGCTTGGCAGTCCTTGCAGTTCATGCTCTTCTGTGTTCCCGGGGAATCAAGTACATGTGGAGAGGGATCTTAAGAGAAGTATCGCTTTGAGGAGTTTCAAACTTTGAACATTTACTGTGGCTGCTGTGGAAATGGACTGTACAGTGGTGAGAATAGATCAAGGAGTCCAGTTAGAAGATGACTGAAGTGCTCTAGGCAAAAGATGATGGTATAAACCACAGTGGGAGGCCCTGGAAGTAGACCTGATAGGACTTGATGGAGAAAATGAGGGAGGTAAGGGAAAGGGAAGCACTAAGGAGACTCCTAGGTTTAGGCAAACTTTAGTAGCTCTTCCTAAGATGAAGAAGACAGGGAGGAAGAGATGAGGTGTGTGTGTGTGTGTGTGTGTGTGTGTGTGTGTGTGTGTGTGTGTGTGTGAGAGATCAAGCATGTAAATTCAGAGATGCCCAATACACATCCAAGAAAATATATTAATTAGGAAGCTGGATGTGTGAGTCAAAGGAAATATTTGAACTACAGAATATTAATTTGGGAATAATCTGCAGAGAGGTGGCATTTAAAGCTGTAATACTGGATGACATCATCAAAACAGATAGTGTAGATGCAAAGGAAACAGGACCCCAAACTGAGGCTCAAGGCACTCAAACATCTACATGTTAGAGATCCAGCCATCAGTGGGAATGAACAGGTCAGTACAAGGTTCCTGTAAACCTAAAAATTCGTTAAGCTCATGGTCTTGAACAATGTACATTGTTACTGTTTTCTCTAAAAGAGGAACTATCTTAACTTCTTTCTCCTAAAGAATGCAGAAATTTGGCATTTGCACAGAAATGTGTGTTTGCAGAACAAGGATAATATAAAGCTGGTATCCCCAGCTGTAAGCCTCCCAACAACCCCCCAGGACATTCTGAATGAAAAAATGATTATGTACTTAATGTCCACTGAGCACCCTGGAGAGAAAAAGAGCATACTATAATTGCAAAGTATTATTTTTACCATTATTAATACATGAATCATTCATTAGGAAAAAAGAACTAGGAATTGAAAGTCAGGAGATAATAGGCTGTGTTTATAATGTTGCACAGAAGGAATTGCCCACATAAATCCTCCCCACTAGGATGTGCAACCAGATTCACCCATGCTGAGCGTGTTCTTGTTGGAAAGACAAACCCTTAGCAATATCTCTAGAGAGCTAGGTATTTATAGCCAGGTGAATGTCTCCCCTGTACCCCTGTTTTTCCTTCTTGATCTTTGCCTGCTACACAGGACTTCCGCTTGAAAGGTTCTAGGTGGGAGTAACCTTCTCCAGTAGGATCTTTTAGAAAGACATCGCACTTCTCATAGAAGTGAATCTTCGTTTTTCAAGGATAAAGGAGTTTATAGAAGTTTGGCTCTTAAGAATACCAAGTGTAAGCACCAAAATCCTAGATTATCTGCCAGGATACCTGCCACCTAGAGCCTTAATATTTCATCATGGAACAACACACATGAATAAACAAACAAATATCAACATGTGCATTTGGATAAATCTTTGGAAACACAAAACATCAAGAGACCCTGAACTTGATTTGCAGGTTCGTATTGACTGAAATATTTAGAATAAACAAAACCAAATTGAAATATGCTATTTCTATCCCTGTATTTTATAAAGGGGGATAATTTGCTTCTTTCTGGTTTGCAAGGACCAAAGGCAAAATGGCTGTTTTAAGGAAAAATCCACATAAAACATCTTGAAAGGGGACATTAAATTTAAAAGGTATAAACTAGCACTGAAATTGGGCAACAAGGAATAAAAGAAGAAGACTAAATTTTTATTGTTGGTTTTTTCCTTCATGAGTGAGAAATAAAATAGAAAAAGGCAACTCGTGGCAATGTGTGTATGTCTGTGAGGGGTGTGTGTGTGTGTAAGAGAGAGAGAGATGGTTGGGGGTGGGGAAGGGAGAGAGAGACATTCAGACAGAGAGAGAGAAAGAGTGGATTAGGTCCTGAATTTCTGATGGAACTTTGCAATGATAGATTTCTCTTCACAATCAGTACTGGGAGATTAGAAATAGGGAACAGGGTGATTAAAGTTCCATGATGTTATTCATATGTCACATAGCTCTAAAACAGGATTCATAAAACTTTCGAATACATGTAATTCTGTAATGGAATAATAATGTTGAACAGTCCTTCCAGCCCCTGATTATGAAGGTAACTTCATTACTGTGCCCTCTGATCCACCTGAGTGTTTTTCATCTCTCCACCATAAACTGAGTTGTAATTGGGACGTCTATAATATTGGTAATCATGAGGAAGAGGTGACTATTAAGCACTAATTCTTTCGTTTAGAATCAATAGATAAGCCACATGTGAAATCAGTCTTATTTTTGACCAAAAATATTATTCCCAGCTTAACTAACCAACTCCTTTACCCGATTCTTAGCCAAATGATTATTATTTATATCCAAGAATCAAATTCACTCTAATAATTAAAAAAAAAAGTGTCACAGTTGAGAATATTTAAACAGATATGCCTTAGATTCTGAAGGTAAATGTAAAGACATATTCCAAAAAGTTGGGAGGGTGGTTAAAGGGACTATTTTCATTGAAATAAGACTAAAACTTCTCTAAATTATAGCATTTGATGGGGGTGATTTTATTGTTGATTTTTTTGTTTTGACCTTAGTAAATTCAGCCTGTTATTTTTATGACATGTGACCTGAACTTCCCATAGAACAAAACCACATTTAATCCAAGGCAGACTTACTCATTTTATGAAGAGATACTTCGGTGTGTGTGTGTGTGTGTGTGTGTGTGTCTATATGTTCTCAGCTAAATTTATTCTTGACTTATGTATTGATCAACTAGACAGCAGATCTTTTAGTCCTACCCTACCATATTGTTCTCTTGAACATTAAGATTGACTCTGGAATCTTGAGCTGATCAAAATTTGTTTCAAAAACTGATTTTTTACTCTGAGCACACATATTAAAATATCTAAGACATTAGTTCTGTTGGCACCTGTTGATATGCCCTCAGAAGCTCTGCATAGTAACTCTCTTCTTCCACATATATTCTATCGTAAGTCATAAAACACTCTCACTCACGTGATGAACATCAGACAGAAAAAGTGGCAGCTGGAACTTGAAACATAGTTTGAGTCAATCCTTACAGACTCGGAAAATATGTTGGTATCTGTAGTTTGTGAACAATATCTGGCACATGCCAAGTGGTTAAGTGAGTGAAAAATATAAACAAACAAATGCAAGTTGACTGGGTCCACAACTCAAAGTCTTGACCGCATTAATAGCACTACACATTAATTAACAGAGCTGAAGCCCACAAATAGCCCTTTCCCTGTGCAAGAATTCTAACTTTAAAACATTATATTCAATGTATTAACAGACGACAAAGTAACACAGATGCTCTAAAAATAACAGTTTGCTCTATAAGTAGTTGCCAAACATACTCCTTCTTCTAACCTCTAATCTCAAATTTTGTTAGAAATAAAACTGGGGGGTGGGGGGGAATTTTTTTTTTTTTTTGAAGTCCTTTCTTTTGTCTGAGGTGTGTGTATATTTGTGTGTGTGTGTGTGTGTGTGTGTGTGTGTGTGTGTGTGTTCATTCCCTATTCCAGGGGCCTTTAGTGTTCTATCAGTTTCCATCTGCTAAATATCTTCCAGATTTCCTAACTGATCACTCATCTAGGACCCCCCAGTGGGCTTCCTAGAACTGATATAGATTTATTTTTATATTTCTTCTGTCATTTCGATGGGATTTGAGGAGGGAGGAGAAGAAACTCGTTTGTTCAGTCAGCCATCTTGATTCAGAGTTGATAACCTTTTATCAGGGCAGGCACAGAGGGACAGAACTCATGCCCCAGATCCTTTAAAAAGTAATTTTGAGAGACATTTAGCACGTTCAGAAGACTAGCAACCTGACCTACATTCTTTCAGTATATTGATTTGCAAAATCCAAGTCTTTCTTTACTTTTATATTTTCTATGCTTCCCTTCTTTTAGAAGAAAAAGAAATAGCAAATAGAAGAGGCTATTCATTGTATCAACTTTTATTCTTAATTCTCCAAGCATTATAAACATGGAAAGAGTATGAGATAATTTTTTTTCCAACTTTGGATTTCCATTAATTTGATTTTTTTTTTTTAATGAAGAGGAATCTATTTGAAAGGGACATATTCTTCTCAGCAGGTATATATTGTTTGGTTGTGCTTCAATTAGAATTACATATAATCGGAAGGGGAAGATAAGTCTGTATGTAGTAAGGCATATTTTACTTATTAGTTCTACAGTTTGCACAGGAAAAGTCTTATGCTTTCCTCTAACCAGGGATTTTTATGCATTGTTATATTATTCAAATGAAATGTAGTGTGTCTTATTGTCATAAAATGTTTAATAAATAAAACTAATCAACAAAATGGACATAATTTCTACTCTGAAATGTAAAAACATGAGACAAGATACTACTCATTTTAGTCCCAGTATTTGGTAGTAATGATGGTGGTGATGGGTGTGTGTGTGTGTGTGTGTGTGTGAGTGTGTGTGTGCACGCATGTGTGCACGCACATATATGTATTTAACTCCCATGCAAAACTTCATTTGAAATCATGTCTTAGTTAAGTATTTTCTCACTAAAATCCAATGTGAAGATGCATGGCAGGGTAATTGAAGGGGCATTGGCTTGTAGGAATGTACAAAGGCTACTGGAATAGGAAGAAGGAGAGGGGGAGAGAAGGATGATGGGAAATAAAAGAGGAACTATCATGATGGATTCTGGTTTTTTTATGTGCTAAGTTCCATGGACTAAGCACATTTCCTTGACACCCTTTCTCAGTACCCAGTGCCCTGCTATTGGATCTGCTAAGAAATCCTACTATATATAGTGCTTCCTCTGAGACATCTCTCCAAATGACTGCTCCATGATTCTGTCTCTTCTTTCTCTGTCCTCATTAATTTACTCAAATGATTTTTACTCTCTTCGAAACATACCTCTAATTTTCTTCCCTCCCCCATAGAATTTCCTCTGACTATTCCTTATGCTGTCTCCCTTCTCTGATTTACTTCAGCACTTAGAATCTGCTTTTCACAATAAAATGAAATATTTCCTGGTAAAGGTAGCAGTGGCAAGAAGCAATAACATTATCCAACCTTTGTATAATGTTTTAAAACTTACATTGCACTTTTACATTTTTAATCTCATTGAATTTGAGGGAGGTACTATATGCCCGTTTTAATAACAAGGACACAGAAAGTGAAAAGTCAAAGGGATTGTCCAAGGGCGGTCAAGTATTTATTAAAGAACAGAGCTAGGAGAATGTTATAACACTCAGGCTCACAGAACTCTAAAACTCATGCCAGGAAAGACTTCAGAGCTATATAGTCAAAAGTGCTTCATTGGACCTTGGTCTTATCTAGGCTCTGAAACTTACCAGCTGTGTGACTTAGAGCGAATCACTAGTCCACTTTGACATTCTGTTTTCTGTCCCAAGTATTGCCAGTGTTTGTCATGAAAGGAAATGAGATGTAAGAACAAAGTTATCTGTTAAAAGTACAGCTCTGTAAAAATATTATGTGTGATAGACTGTTGTGTTTCACAACTTATGGAGGCACCATTTACATAAAATTAAATGCTCTGGGGCATAATCACATTTATTATATTTCAATGGCATCCTTTTGGAGTTCTGCAATTCCTTGGTTCTGCAAATTATTTGTTGTTGTTATTTAAATTTCAAAAGGAGAAAATAAAAACTGGAGATGTCCACAGAATAAATTGTTTGAAGTCTACACCTAGACCATGGGCAATATCCTGGTTATCTATTGCTGTGTTATCTATTGTTTTGTGGCTTAAAGCAACAATGTATTGTTATCTCATAGTTCTGGGGGCTGACAAACTAGCTGGGGTTCTCACTTGGGGGCCCTCCATATGGTTTCAGTCAGAAAGCAGCTGAGGCTGGGGTAATCTGAAGGCTTCTTCACTCAGCACCAGCACTGCTGAGGTGACTGGAACAGCTTAGGACTGATTTGTCATTGCTCTTTAAATAAAGAGAGCTTGGATTTTCTTACAACTTACAGTCTCAAGGTAGTTAGACTTCTTCTATGGAGGCTGGCTTTTTCCAGAGTAAGAGTTCCAAAAAGCTGAGGGGGGAACTACAAGTACGAAGCTCTTATGACCTAGAGTTGGAGTCCCAGGACAATATTTTTGCTGCGTTCCATTAGTCAAGCAGGTTATAAATGCCAGCCCAGATTCAAGGAGAGAGGAGGAAGAATGGCATGTATGACAGGGAGAGAGGAACTGACAGCAGTCCTCTTGGAGACGAGCTAAAATAGTGAGCTCTGTCTTCTATCCTCTAATCTGTTGGCTGACCAGTGTCTCAAAGTGTGTAAGTTACAATACTGCCAACGTCCTACCAGTCACATATGAACACCTCTTGCTCATCTGTGCCTCTCTCTCTCTCTCTCTCTCTCACACCCCCACACACATACCCTCACCCCCCCCCACACACAAACATTCATTGTCTGATAATCAGTATCTCTTTCATTCATACACCTATCTGCTCACCTGAACTTTTGTGTTTAGGTTGAGTTTATCATTACTGAAGATAACAGTGTAGATTTTAGCACTAAATACATATATGGACCAAAAATCTGTTCCGTTGTCATATTCACTCTCCTTAGGCCAGCAGGCATGACAAGATATTTGTGCCTGATCACAAGAGAAACAAGAAAAAAGAGTTCAGGCAGGAGGGTCAATATGACCACATCTAGGAACTTAGCAAGTTGTGTGTGTGTGTGTGTGTGTGTGTGTGTGTGTGTGAGATATATATATGATATGTATGTATATATGTATATATGTGTGTGCATGTATGTGGAATACATACATACATACATACATACATATATATAGGCTGCACTAAAATTATTTTAAATTTTGCCTAGTTGCTTTTGTGTATTTTTTATACCTCTAATTTTTAAATGAAACAAGTGGGATGTACTTTTATTTTAAATAATAATGGTAATAACCCTAATGAATTCAGGCTGCTTCTGTATTATGTGTTGATGACAGTTATGAAGCAGCCAGGCAGATCCTGCCAAGAAAATGTACGTATGGAACGTATATGGGACAACTGTTAGAGAAGCCATAAGAATTCCCCATTTTGCCTTAATATGGTATTAAAATGATTTTAATTGTGCCCACACACCCACAGACCTCCAAGGGTTAACTGCACACAATGTAATGAATTCAATAATGATGAGTTAAAAAGGTCTAATTAGCAAGTAACCACTTTATTATGAAAGAAAATGGTAATGAATTTAATAGCTCAAAATCATTAACAATATTTAGTTTGCTGGTACTTGTTCTCTATTATCCTCATTAATATGAACATTTAATATGTTTTAAAATGGATTTGTAATACTTTCTGTGCCATGAGGTTACACTGACAGAATGAGTGTAATTATTCTGCTAATTGTTATCACTGTATGTTTGTGCTCCGAATGGAAATATATTTAGGTGTTAATACCAAAAAAAAAAAAAAAAAGAAGAAAAAAAAAAGTAATTAAGGAAGGAAAGATTTAAAACCTAATTAAACAAAAACTCAAAAAAAAAAAAATCTTAGTCCACCATAAGACAAGAATTTCTGAAGCAATTGCTTTGGAAAGTTTATTTTCTCCTTATTAATTCATGTTTTCTATTATTATGAATTTCTTGAAGGAGGGAGGAAAGTTATCTAAAAGAAAACTGAGATAAAATGAAAAAAAATTAGAAGTTAAAGATTCACATTCTGCAAGGTAAAGTTAGGACTTTTCACGTGCCTGCCTGACTGCAATGAAATGCAAACTGTGGTGATGGCTGACAACCAGCATCTCACATGGGGGCAGTTCATAGCTTTGCTCCCTCACCTGAACTTACCCTAAAATCTCCCCCTGTCTCTGTTGTCCCCTAGGAATCCTCACACATGCTCTGGTTCTTTTGCCACTGAGTCTCATTTCTTCTGAGACTCAATATAGTTTTTCTTTTGGAGCGTCTAAAAAAGGTTGCCAGAGCCTCTAAAGGTAAAAAAAAAAAAAGGTTTAGCCACAAATCTTCATAGATGGAAAATATCACAGTGTAAAGAAGACAAATATTGTTTGAACATCATCTAACTTTGTCAAAGGCAAAAGAGAAAGATGGAAAAAAAGCAAACAAACAAATGAGCAGGTTCCTCCCAAGGAAGAGTTTGAAATGCTTTGATAAGAGACCAGCCTAATATGCCACGCAGAGTTGGTGTCATATGCCCTTCTTATTTTGGCCTGCTTGAAAACAGAAGTTTGATAGACTCTTCTGATGATTTTAACATAATTTATAAACTGGTACCACGGTAATGATTCAACTCTCCCTTACAGCTTTTAAGATCCAGCTTCATTTGAGGTTCATTTTTCCATCTGGATATGCATAATTTCAATAATTTTTCTCATTCATTGTGAAGGTAGTGTGCATCAAGAAAGGTATTGTTCTTGTCTTCCTTCTCTAAACTACTTAATTGTTTCAAGAGGCTTCTTTTGCCTTGAGTTTCATGGTGAAGAGCCAGATTTTGTCCCAGTGCTATGGTGACTCTCAGACCAGCACTGTATGCTGGAGGCCAGAATCATATGGGTACCTACAAAGGCTGCTGCTTCTTTAGTGTCTTAACTACTTGCATCTCCACCTGGTTTGAAACAGCTTTATGTTCATCTGTTATCTTCCTTAGAGGCATCAGTAGCAACAGGATATCCAAAAATTGTAATGATTCTACTGGGTATAATATCTCCAAATATATAGTAGATACGTATTTCATGTATTTGGGACTGTAAAGATACGCCATAGCAGGTGGGCATAACGTCACACAAGTCGTTTAACTCCAGGTGGAAGAGACACAAAATTGAGAGAGAACTCAATAAAATGGCGACTTTCCTGACTTGCAAATCAAGACAATATTAATATTTATGGACTGCCTGAAGTAGGGTCTCATCTTAACAGCTTTCCCCACTGTTTCTCTTCGTGTTGAAAAAATTTTCAGTGGTGTTAACTGATTTTAACTACATTTGGGTGACTATTAATTGCCTTCAATTTGAGGATGCAACCACCATATGGCCAAAAGAAACACAAAGGAAAAGTCTTATTTAATTATGGTAAGATATGAGTGAAATATCATAGATACATCTATATCACTTTTTTCATATTTTAGATCATGACTGTACATAATTTGCTTATTTCACTTAACCTTATATCACATCATTAAATAGTTTGGAAAAAAATGTGCAACGACTTTCTGCACCGATAGCATACCTTCAGTTATTTCTTAATTATTAACAATGATATAAGGAATGGATTGAGTGAGCATAAGCCACAACATAATTTTCATAGTTTTATTTTGTTCCTTTAATACTTTAGTATAGGTTAAGAATCTTTTTTAAGAAGATAGTAAAGACAAACAGTGAAACATGCTTTAAAAATGCTAAGCATGTCCCAATGTCCTTTATCTGAATCCATCCTTCTTTCCGTGCTACTCTCCTTGTCCTTGCTGCTACCATGTACACAGACTGCTCTCACCGCCAACCTCTCCTCCAGCATCCTCTATTTTTGGTGTCATACCAATATACCCCAATCAACTTGTGCTATGACAGCTCTGCATGAAACAGATAGAAATATTTTAGAGATTTGAAAGTAACTTTCTGCACTCTACATTCAAAGTACTTAGAATTTAGATTCCCAGAGTCAATCTGTTAATAGATATCTATATTTTGGAAGCATTCTCTCCACTTGAATGTATCAAACACAGTATCAGAAATATAGGGGCTCCAATAAATGTTGACTTAATTCTTCTTCCTCTCAACATCCCTATTAATATGGTACTATATTTTGTTCAGAGCCCAGGTACATTATTAGCTCTTGTTCTTGCTTTCAAGGAATGTAATTTTCAAATATGGAGAACTTAGGCAGTAAACAAAGCAAATTGTCATCTATAGTTGGAGTCATCAGTTACCCCACAGGTGAGCTCTGCTCCAGAAGGCTGCCATTGAGACATCTATACAATATATAAAAGGCCAAGCATCCCAAAACATTTGGTAGTAGATGTTAAAAAGTGGATTACTTTCCAGGTTAAAATGTCCAGGTTATCTGACTGCCTCAAAGAATAAATCTCTGTAAACAGTTTTTAATCGTCTAGGCCAAGAAATGATATCCAGCCAATTTGCATCAATGTAGATAAACATAATAGTATGACTAAAAAGACAAAAAATGAAAAAAAGTCATGCAAGTGATAATGGTCTTGTCAGTCTATAGAGTTGGCAGATTTGATTTTCCATAATAACATGAACATTAGAGACACTTTTGCCAGTACACTCTCACTTCTACTTCTTATGTGATAATTATGTACAATATATATTTTGCATATATTGGTTTTGGTTTTTAACAAAAATAAAAGCATGGGTATCATTTCATAATCTTATTTTTTACATTACAATAGATTTTGGAATAGTTTAATAAATAGACCTTTATTTCATAATTTTTACTTATTGTGTAATAATATATCAACCTGTATGACTGGGACCTATGTTTTATTACTAAATATTAGGATTTTTCCTTTGCCCTCCTCTGGGGAGGAGGATTTATCTTTGTATACTTGCTTGATTTCTTCCTTAATATAAAAATCCTCAGTAAAATGTATCCAAAGGTATACTCAATTTAAAATATTAAAATATATTGTCAAGTAGCCCTCTAAACGTTTTGTCAGTATACACTTCCACCAACCATGTGAATGAGAGAGACTGTTTCTTCATATCTTCATAGATATTGGATAAAGTTTATCTTCTTTTCTCCCAAACTAGTGAAAAACCAACTCTAACCTATCATTATGAGTATCATCATTCTACTCTGGATTTACACTATTGTTGGTATAAACTCTTTTACTTAGCTCATTTCCCTCTACTCTTGCTTGTTTTTCAAGTAAATAATTGTAAAACTGTAATTTTATTTCTAAGTACCATTTTCCTAGATACCATGGGTTTTTTCAGGTAGTAAAATTGTTATCATTAATTATAAATATTTGGTAAATTCTAATATGATAATTTTTTACTCCACTGTTTATTTAGTGAAGAGTGTCCACATTCTTACCTATCCAAACACGTATTGCTCTTTTTCCTTTTAACATTGTGATTCTAAGTTTTTGGAATTATCAGAAAAGTTATTTTTATAACACATATTTTTTGAAATATCTTCAGGGTTTCTGTGTGTTAAAAACTTTTAGCATTTTTTTCTCCTCTATCAGTTGAAAATTCAGTTCTTTTAAAATTTCCAACTCTGTGAATCTATGAATTTTTCTTTGCCTCTGTTTTTGCGCTCTATTTTTGCTCTCTCTCTCTCTCTCTCTCTCTCTCTCTCTCTCTATATATATATATATATATATATATATATATATATATATATATATACATGATATACGTACTACATCTTCTTGCATATCTTTTTTTTTCACCTTTCTGCACTATTTTGCTTTAAGAATAATAACATGTATAGCAGTATAGAGCTGTATTTTTAAAAATTCAGTTTGATGGTCTCTACCTTTCAATAGGTGAGAGTAATCCACATCAAAAAATTATGCTTATGGATATATTTAGACTTGTTTTTGCAATCTTATTTTGTCTTTATAGTTAACATTTTTTCATTGCTTTTTGATTTTTCTTTTCTAGCCTTCCCTATTTCTAGTAATATTCTATTACTATTCTTTTAGTAGCTACTCTTAAATTTTAATCTGAACACTTAACAGAAGTGAAAGTTAATTTGTATGGCTATAGTCTTCCTAAATAATAAAGGGGCTTAGAATGATTTTTACTTTTAGCTCCTCCATCCAATATTCCATACTATTTATGCCTTGTATTTTAATTTCCCAGTTTTTAAATGTCCTTTTTATAACTTTTAGTATTATTTATAAGGAATGTTATTTAATTCTTAGGTTGAATTGTGAAATTACCTGTTTTTTAGATAGAAAAAGCCCCAAACACCTTCTAAAGAATGTGAGCTAAAATAACGATTTATTTACTAATTTCTTTGTTCCATATTGTTGAACATTTTATTATTTATTTATTTATTATCAATTAATTAATTAATTTATTTAATATATAATATGCACACAGTTTAACTACCAAATAGTCCTACATAATTTTAACAATGGCAACAACTAACGGAAAACAGGCCTTTTACCTAATGTTTCTCACCCCCTAATTCCCTCTCCCAAGTCAATGATCTGCAACAAATTTAATGTCCTTTCTGCTTTTTATCTCAATTTTTATGAATTATGTCCATATTTACTTATTTACTTTTTCTTGATTTTTAAAAATTTTAACGATATATTGAACTTCCAGTGAGTAAAGTGGCGATTTGCTCTTTTATACCACTACCCCTCCCCCACCAAATGCATTCGTCCCATTTTTAAATTACTTCAATATGCAGTGTTTATGTAATTATGATGAAATAATTATTGTTCACAGCTACGACGTGTAGGATACAGTTATATAAGTTTTCATATATGAGCCCCACAAAATTAATAATTGGATCTTATTTTTACTTGTTTAGTTTTCTTTCCACCCTTCTTTCTGACCTGTATGGGAAACATTAGTCTTGCTTGTTTTTGTGTTTCTAATTGGGTCCATAGAATCGTAAAAGCTGTCAAGAGATTATGGGGAGGAGGAAGTCCCTCAAGGAACTTATTCCTGTAGCTTCCTTCTTGCTACCCCTTGTCTAGTGTTGAATGGTCCCTCAGCCAAAGGTCAGTGCTCTTCTCAAGGTAGCTTTTTTTTTGCTATATGAGTCTCTTCCTCCAGGTTCTATTAGCTCCTCTCTGTCCTCGTTCCTTTGAGACTAGGGGTAATGATAGATAAGTCTGCTATTACTACCCCAGGACATTACCTTATTCTTTGCAGTTCTTCTACACCCCAGCCACACTTTTTAAATAGTTTCTCTATTAAACCATCTTCCAGTTATTCTAATTTGAATGTGCTGTGTGTTTCCTGTTGAGACCCTTACTATTCATTGTTTTATTCCCCAGACTTTCTTCCAGAAGTATACGGCACCCTACTAAAACGGCAAATGCAACTGATGCATTTATTTTCTTATCTTACAGACATCTTTGTTTGTCTCCAAACTTTCTGTTCCAATTTCTCTTTCTTTTATAATTAACTAAATTTTAACATGAAGTACCAAATACATGAGAAAAGTGTACAAATCGTAAACGAGTTTTTACAAAGTGAACATATGTGTGCAACCGTCACCCAGATCAAGGAATAAACCCTAATGGCTTCCTTAGAATACTCTCTTATGGCTTTGCCTGTATTATTCTCATCTTAAAGTTAAATGTTTTACGGACTTCTGTCACCAATGGTAAATGTGGTTATTTTTTAATTTAAGTAAATGAAATCATATAGTATGAAGTCATTCATTATTGGATTATTTTATTCAACATTGCATTAGTGAGATTCATCCATATTATTGTATGATGCAATGGTTGATTCATTCTCATTGCTATATAATATACCCTTGTATGACTATGCCATTATTTATTTACTCTACCATTAATAGACAATTAGTTTGTTCAATTTTTATTATAATCAGAGCTAGTATGAACAGTTACATATGTGTGTGTGTGTGCATTTTGTACATATGTGCACTTAATGATCAGTTATAAAACTAATAGTGGAAATAACCAGGCCATAGGGTATACATAAGTTCAGCTTTAGTAGCTACTGCCTAAGCATTCAAAGATAGTTTTAACAATTTATACTCCCACTGGAAATTTATGAAAGATCAAGTTGCTCCGCATCCTCATAAAATTTGGAATTGTTAGAGTTTTTCATTTTAGTCATTCTTGTTAACGGTTTTATATTCATGTTTCTAATGACAAATGAGTGATGTACCTTTTCATATATTTACCGGTTATTAAAATATCATCTGTTGTGAATTGCCTATCCAAACTTTTAACCATTTTTATGGTTTGTCTGCATTTTTTTTATTTAATAGGAGTTCTTTATGTATTCCAAATACATGTCTTTTGTAAGAGATATGTATTTATACCATGTTTCCCCAAAAATAATACCTAGCAGGACCATCAGCTATAATGCGTCTTTTGGAGCAAAAGTTAATATAAGACCGGTCTTACTTTACTATAATATAAGACCAAGTCTATAATGTAATGTAGTATAGTATAGTATAGTATAGTATAGTATAGTATAGTATAGTATAGTATAATACAATATAATACCAGGTCTTATGTAATATAATGTAATGTAATGTAATATAATATAATATAATATAATATAATACCGGGTCTTGTATTAATTTTTGCTCTAAAAGATACATTAGAGCTCATTGTCTGGCTACATCTTATTTTTGGGGAAACACGGTGTATGTAATATATATCTCTTATAGAAGATATGTTTTATATATATATATATAAAGTGTATATACATTATTTGTGTGTGTGTATATATATATATATATATATATATATATATATATAATGTGTCTTATCATGTACTGTTTTTTCATATATGCTAAAACCCTCATAATATACTATTATTTTTGCTTAGCTAAGAATTCTTTAAAAAAGTTTCTATGTGTAAATCAAGTTTCACATACAGGCATACCTCAGAGATATTGCGGGTTCAATTCCAGACCATTGTGATAAAACAAATATCACAATAAAAAGTTTCTCAATGCATGTGAAAGTTATGTTTGCATTATACTGTAGTCTAATAAGTGTGCAACAGTATTATGTCTAAAAAATTTATATATCTTACTGAAAAAAATTTTATTGCTAAAAAATGGTAGCTATTATCTGAGCCTTCAGCAAGTCGTATTTTCTTTCTGGTGGAAGGTCTTGCCTCAATGTTAATGGCTGTTGACTGATCAGGGTGATGGTTGCTGAAGGTTGAAGTGACTCTGGCAATTTCTTTAATTAAGACAACAATGAAGTTTGCTTCATCAATTGACTCTTCCTTTCATGAATGATTTCTTTGTAGCATGGGTAGTTTGATAGCATTTCACTCATAATAGAACTTCTTTCAGAACTGGTGTCAATCCTCTCAAACCCTGCCACTGCTTTATCAACTAAATTTTTGTAATATTCTAAATCCTCTATTGTCATTTCAACAGTCTTCACAGCATCTTCACCAGGAGTAGATTCCCTCTCAAGAAACGACTTTCTTTGCTCATCTATAACTCCTCATCCATTAAAGTTTTATGAGATTATAGCAATTCGACCACATCTTGAGGTTCTACTTCGAATTCAAGTTTTCTTGCTATTTCCACCACATCTGCCGTTACTTTCTCCACTGACGTTTTGAACCTCTCAAAACCATCCATGAAAGTTGGAACCAATCTCTTCCAAATTCCTGTGCATGTTGATATTTTGACCTCTTTCCATGAATCACAAATATACTTAATGGCATCTACAATGGAGAATCCTTTCCAGAAGGTTTTCAATTTTCTTTGCCCATATTCATCAGAGGAATCACTATAATGTCAGTGATAACCTTACAAAATGTATTTCTTTAATAATAAGACTTGAAAGTCGAAATTATTCCTTGACAGAATGGATGTTGTGTAAGCAGGCATGAAAACAACATTGATCTCATTGCAAATCTCCATCAGAGCTCTTGGATGATCAGATGCCTTGTCAATGAGTGATAATATTTTGAAAGGAATCTTTTTTTATCTGAGCAATAGGCCTCAACAGTGGGATCAAAATATTAAATAAATCATGTTGTAAACAGACGTGTTGTCATCCAGGCTTTGTTGTTCCATTTACAGAGCACAGGCAGAGTAGATTTATGATAATTTTTAAGGATTTTCATAACGGTAAATTAGCATTGGCTTCAACTTAAAGTCACCAGCTGCATTAGCCCCTTATAAGAGAGTCATCTTGTCCTTTGAAACTTTGAAGCCAAGCATTGACTTCTCCTCTTTAGCTAAGAAATTTCTATACGGCATCTGCTTCCAATATAAGACTGTTCCATGTACATTGAAAATCTGTTGTTTAATGTACATAACTAGTGTAGATAACTTCTTTAATTATCTGTTAGATCTTCTGAATAATTTTCTGCAGCTTCTACATCAGCACTTGCTCCTTCATCATGCATTTTTATGTTATGGAGATGGCTTCTTTCCTTAAACTTCAAGAACCAATCTCTGCTAGCTTCAAACTTTCCTTCTGCAGCTTCCTCACCTCTTTCAGTCTTCATAGAGTTGAAGACAGTTAGGGCCTTGCTCTGGATTAGGCTTTGGCTTGAGGGAATGTTGTGGCTGGTTTGATCTTCTAAACAGGCCACAAAAGCTTTCTCCATATCAGCAATAAGGCTGTTTCACTTCCTTATTATTTGTGTGTTCACTGCAGTAGCACTTTTATTTTCCTTCAAAAACTTTTTTCTTTGCATTTACAACTTGGCTAACTGTTTGATGTAAGAGGCCCAGTTTTTGGCCTGTCTTGGCTTTTGACATGTCTTCATGTCCAGCACGACAAGAGCAGTGGGAAGCGAGAAGGGTGTCACAAGGTTAAGAAAGACAGTAGACAAAAGTAGAGTGCAAGCAGGGCCAAGGGACTCAAGTCTCAAGGACTGAGCCCCAAATCCAGCCAACACATGGCTTTTATTAGTTAAGTGAGGAAGTAAAGGAAGTAAAGCTTGTCAATTTCAAGATCTATGCATCCCATACATTACAATAGGAAACTGATTTAAGCCAATACCCCTTGCCTGCAGGCAGCCGAATGGTAAGTCTCAGGATAAGTACTGCCCCAAGGGACAAAACCTTTATGCATATGAATAGATGGAGAGCACATCATTGAGTCACTTCCCCTGCAGGTTTGTGAGAAGGAAAGCAGCCACAGAGGCAGAGGCTCTCCTTAGCCGGGGGAAGGTGGGGCGCTGTGCCCACCTCTATCCACCCCGCGAGTTCCCCAGATGGTCCCCATGGGCTGTTTCTGACTTGGGTTGTTCCCCCTCCTCCCCCCCCACCCCCCCTCCCCCCGCCCCGGGAATCTTACCTGTCATTGACTAGCCAGCCATCTTTTTTGGGCCAAACAGGGAGACATAAGTTATAAGCACAAAGGTGAAACAAAGTCCCTGAAAGGATCCATCTCACAGACTCTCCTTTCTTTAGGGGCAGGTACAAGGAGACAGACAGGTAGGCTGCTGCGTAGTAACACTCACTAAGCTTAATCATTTCTAACTTTTGATTTAAAGGGAAAGAGATGCAACTATTCCTTTCACTTGAACATTTAGAGGCCATTGTAGGGTTATTACTTGGCCTTATTTCAAAATTATTGTCTCAGGGAATTAGGAAGCCTAAGGAGAATGAGAGAGACAGGGGAACAGTCAGTTGGTAGAGCAACCAGAAAACACATATTTATCATGGCATCCCAAAACAATTACAATACTAACATCAAACAGCAGTGAGCATAGATCACCATAACAAATACATTGATAGTGAAAAATTTGAAATATTGTGAGAATTACCAAAATGTGACAGATACATGAAATGAGCAAAGGCTGTTGGAAAAATGGCATCAAAGGGCTTGCTTGACACAGGTTTGACACCAACCTTCAGTTTGTAAAAAAACAATGTCTGTGAGGCCAATAAATCAAAGCACAATGAAATGAGGTCTGCCTGTATACCAATATATTTTATACATTATATATATATATATATATATATATATATATATATATATATATATATATATATATATATATATATATCGTGTGTGTGTATATATATATATATATATATACACACACACATATTTTAAAAGGATTTTTATATTAACTTAGATATTGACCCTTTTGGGTACTCTTTATTTCTTCCTGAAATCTCAGTTTCCTTCTTGAGTTATCTCCCTCTGCCTGATACTCTTCTTATAACATTTTTTAAACTGCAGATCAGTTGGAAACAATTCTTTCAGTTTTTATCTAGCTGAAAATATCTCTAATTCACTCCAATTTTAAAGTATGTCTTTATTTGGTGAGAGAAAAATTTTAGCACTTTAAAGGTGTCATTCTGTGCCTTCTGTCACCCAATATTTCTGAAGAAAAGTTAATCTTCATTCTTATCATTGTTTTCCTATGTAATGTGTCTTTTTTTCCTGACTGCTTTCAAGGCTTTGTTATCATCATTATTTTTTAGCATTTGACTCTGATATGCTTAGGTTTGTTTTTCATTATATTTTTCCCGCTTAGTATTTGCTGAATTTGTCGGCCCTGTAGAATGATGTCTTTGATCAGTTTTCTAAAAATCCTAGGCTATTTTCTCTTCAAATATTTCTTCTGTCCTATTCTCTATTTTGGGAACTCCAATTATATATATGTTTGACCTTATGATATTGTCCCACAGATCTCAGATTCTCTGTTCCTTTGATTTCTCCTTTTTCTATAATCTCTACTAACCGGTCTTCAATCTACCACTCTTTCATTTTATATATTTCCTTTTGTGTCCTCTGTCTGCTGTGGAGACCTTAAATCAGGAGCCTCCTTATCTTCATTTCTGGAAGAGTTTTTTGTTAATTTTTGAAAATTTCCTCTCCAACATTTCTCTTTTCTCTTTAAGATCTCTATCATTTGGATATCAGGCCTCTTGTATTTTCTTACCTATTGTCTCATGTCCCAGCCTTTCTTCTTTAATTTCTTCTAAGAAATTTATTATTATTTTTTTCAGTTTGCTAAGTTTTAATGTCATTATCCTTCCAGTCTCTTAAATTGTGATAGTTTCTGTTGCTCAAATTGGTTAGTGTATGTTCAGAGCCTCTGCAGTACAAAGAAGCATTTCTAAATGATCTTGTTCACTGCTTTGCATATAGTAGGCACTCAGTATTTATTGAATGAATTTCTAGTGTGACTTTCAGAACTTTATATAATTACTTTAGCTGTAGGGTAGTATTTAGACCGATGAGATGCTCTTGGAGGTAACTTCATCTGGAGAATGAAGTGACATCACTGATGAATTGAAAATAACCATTGACACTGATTTAGAATTAAAATATATTAGACTTCGTTAAACATTTAAAATTGCATTAATGTTACAACAGCCTTAAACAAATCACACAAAAAAATCCCTAATGCTGTTATCCTTAATTTTCATTTCGTATTGCTTTTTAAAAATTTCAGCTATGATTTTCAGTTTTCAATAGCTCCTTCTTATCATCATGATGATGATGTTTGTTCTTATGGCAGTTTGTTTATTTATTTATTTATAATTAATTTTTTTTAAATTAAAGTTTATTGGGGTGTTAGTAAAGTTACATAGATTTCAGGTGTACAATTCTGTATTACATCATCTATAAATCCCATTGTGTGTTCGCCACCCAGAGTCAGTTCTCCTTCCATCACCATATATTTGATCCCCTTTACCCTCATCTACCACCTCCCTCCCCCCTTACCCTCTGGTAGTTTATGATTGCATTATGGGTTTTCTTGTCTTGGAGGATGTTAATTACAAGTATTTTGGGGTTTTTTTTATTTGAGTTTTCCTTCAATATCTATTGTTTTGTTTTCTCTAAGGTTTTTTTATATATTATTTTGTTTATTTCTCTTGGTCTCTTTCATTCATGCGTAAAGCTTTCATCAAACATTTATGATTGATCTTTACCCATCATTTAAGAGAAGAAGTCAAAAAGTTGATAGAAAACTTGTGGGTTTCACTCTAAATGAAAAAGTGACAAACCTGTGATTTCATTCAGGGTCTACGAAATGTCATTATATATAGATCTTTACTCACAAGACACTCACTTTTCTCACATAAGAATTTTTTAAGCAGGTGAAAGGGGCTAGGGCTGTCTCACTATTTGTAATGTTTCTGTAAGAGATATGTTAATACATTTTGTATAGTTTATCCAGAATTTTTATGTTTGGAATAGTTCTTCCACTTTATATGTCTGTCACATTTCTTGTAATTTTTACTATTTATTTTCACTTGTATTTCTCGGATCATTAGGGCAGTTAAACACTATTTCATGTTTATGTGTAATTTTTGAATGAATTTATTGTCCTGTACATAATTTTCTCTTGTCATTTTGATCTTTTTCTTTGACATTTAAGAACACTCTATGTCTTAAAGTTGTTAACCTTGTGCATATATTGATGGTTTCTTTCTATTTAATTTGTGTTCATAACTATGATTATAGTATATTTTGAAGTAAATAGATGTTTTATTTTTTGTCTTTCAGACCTTTTAATGTTATTCTTTATAGTTGATGACTGTGGCATCATGTTAAAAATTGTCTTATCCGTATATATGAATATGCCTTCCTATATATTCTAGAAATTTTGTTCTTTCATTTTTTAGTGTATACATTTACCTTTTATTCTTTGTCCGGAATTATTCATCTAATATTACTTATTCACCCCTCACACACATTAACAATTGTGTCAAACAAATGAATTAAGTAATTCATCCTTTCCCCCAGTGATCTGAAAAGCTACCTTTATTTTATCCCAAGTTGACATAGACTTTATTTCATTGTTTTCTTTCTTTGTTCATGGTCCAGTAGCACAGTTTTAATTATTGTGTTTTTATAATGCATTTTATTTTCTTCCTCTTTTTCAACACAGTTTTGCTTCTTACCTATTTTTCTGCCCGATGAACTTTTAAAAAATTACTAACTCAAATTTGATTTGAAATGTACTATACTTAAAAGCAAATGATAGAATTGATATCTTAACAGGATCCATAATATCACATAGTTCTTTTATAGTTTTTATCTTACCATGCTTTTATTATTAGCTTTTTAGTATATTAAATAGTTTATTGAAGAAAGGATTGTTTGGTTTACAGAATGTCTGATTTATTAGCCTCATAAAATAAGCTGATATCATGGGAATAAAAGATACCAAATATCAAACCCAACTTAAAAGGCCAATTTTTCACAGATCTTATATAGTAGGCTCATGTATAAACCTTATAATCCTTACATGAGTATGCTCATCTTTATGTGGCAACGTAATTCACAACATCCATTGGCTTATCTCTCTTCTCATCACCATAACAACCCACAACTCATAATGAGCAGCAGAAAGCATTACCAGGAAAGGTAGAGCCACTGACATGTGCCTCTTATTTGTAGATGCTTTTCCCCAGGGGAGTAATCTTTTGATTTTGGCTTCCCCTTAAGGAATCTTGGTATACTCTAATATGCAGAACCATCTAGTCAGAACTTGAAAATTTTCTTCTGGATCATAGGCAGAGTCAAAGCCTATCACAAATTCTACTGAGACTTACAGGTCTAATAATTCCTTAATTTTCTGTCAATTAGTAAGGAAAATACCAACTCTATATAGATCTTTCTTTTTCTGTTTTTTTGTTTTTTTTATATAGTAGACTCTATATTTTAGAGCAGTTTTGAATACACAGAAAAATTGTAAGAAAGGTACAGATATTTCCCACATACCCCTGCCCTCACACGTGCACAGCCTCCCTAATTATTAACATCTCCCATCACAACGGTGCATTTGTTGCAATTGATGAACCTACATTGACACATCATCACCCAAAGTCCATAGTTTATATTAGGGTTCACTCCTGGTGTTGTACATCCTATGGATTTTGACAAATGTATAATACATGGATCCACCATTGTAATATCATAGAGAGTAGTATCCCTACCCTAAAAATCTTCTGCGCTGTCTACAGACATTTCATGATAAATATTGAGCCAATTTTAAGTTCCAACTCTGATATACTTCAATCGCATAACAAGAAAGTCAAATTTTTTAAACTAAAAAGAGACTATAAGTTATCAATTCGGAGCATATTAACTATAACAAATAGGTATTTGTTCAGAGATCAAAAGATACTACACAAGGAGCAAAGGGAGAGAGGAATTCTGGGCAAATATAAAAAAGAGGAGAGATGTGTGCTGTAAGAATCAGCCTCGTTCAGGGCCGAGTTCCATTGGTGCTCCCCTCAATTCGTGTGAAAATATCTTTTTAAGCCTCTAAAGACATCCCCAGAATACCTCCATGTACACTAATTATAGAACCGCACTCAAGATTTCTTAAAATGAATATAAAACTGATCAGACCTCTTCTGCTGTCTACTGAGAAGCATAACCCACAGCTGTATGCTTTAGGCCATGTACACATAGCTTGGGATCCTGGCTTGCGAAGGTTATTTTATTTCTGAGCTTTTATTTAAATTCCCTTTCCACCAAATTCTTTTAAAATTAAGTATTTAGATGGAGTTTTTGTTGTTGTTTTTGCTTTCTTTATTTTTCAGCCGAGCTGTTGCATAACACAATTGGTTTTGCATGCTTTGTAGGAAAGCAGGCCACCTTCCTTCATAAAGGGTGAGGGCACTGAGGTGCCTTCCAATCACTTGATTCTATTGTTCTAAGCAGTCCTTTCAGTGTTTTTGGCAGGCTCAGGCTTCTGTGCTACCATTGCCTTATTTTATTATTGTTTGGAGAGGAGTGCAGTGTGATTATCCATTCTTCCTTCAGGCAGAGCAAGCCATCTGGAATGTTTAGTAAGCCTGCCGGCTGATCGGACGGCTAGAACTCTGGTGATGTACGTGAACGTGAACGTGGGTTGTTCTACATCATCACAGCTTTGTTCCTCTGGTGATGCAGCGCGCAGAGAGGGCCCTGCTAATGGATTTAGAGCACTTCACAGGAGTGGTGCCGTGGGCTGAGTAGGGGAAGAGATATTTTTGGCCTCTGGGTAAATTGAGTGAAAGATGGTTAAAAAAAAAAAAAGTTTAATGTATTAATGTAAGACAAGAAGACTTGAAAACTTTTAAATGTTTAATTTGGGGTGGTAGAAGGGCAGGTGATCAGCAAGAGGTTTGAGGAGCAGCCTTTGAAGCCCAAATCTTTGCGATGAGGTTATGCCCTCCTAAGCCTGTCTGTCGCTCTGCGTAAAAAAGATCAGTCGAGCTGGTCCAGAAATAAAATGCTACTATTCTAATTTTAAAATGTAGGCATTTCCCAGCCTACTCTAAGCAGTACTTATATTTCTTTCCTTTTATTAGTGTCACTGCGAAGAAAGAGGAACATTCTTCCTTTGCTATAAATTTTGGTCTGTAATTGTTGAACATATTTTTTGCAGGAAGGCAAACTTTGTCTCTTCATGCTTTTGCTGTTTGTAAAATGAGTGTTTGTGGAGCTGCGAAGAATAATTTATAATGAGGGTTTGGGTTTCTTTTCAATTTAATTTGAATTTTACACTGAGTCAACTTTTCAGTCAATTATAGAACTATGATTAGTTACCAGTCACTTAAATAAGCACCTTTTAAAAATAGACCTATAAAAATGATACAGAGACTAATCACTGATGTGAGCAAATCTTATGCAGGGCCACCCAAACTGTAATAAGAGGAAAGAAAAGATGGTTGAGCAAATAAAACCTGTGTTTGGCTAAATCACAAGATATGTTAGTTACCCAACTTACTGAATAAATCTGCCCTAGGCTGGTTTATGTCGGTGCACAGGATATGCTATCAATAGAGCCTTCAGTAAATTCTTGATGTCAGAAATGAGTAATTTACCTTTATATGAAGATTAGTGTATCAGGTTCAGATGCTGTGTGTAAACCATCTTGTCTGATTTTACAGTTTGCATCTATTAATCTAGATATAGGCAAATATATATGTTTAAAGTTGGACATAGCTATAGAGATGTAGTTATATAGTACATATATGTGTGTAAGTATATATCTCTATACACATATATATGTGTATATATATATAGATATATATATCTATATATACTCATACACTTAGATTAAAAAGTATATATATATATATATATATATATATATATATATATATATATATATATATTCATATCCCTATATTTTTCTCCACAGCCAAATTAGGGGCATCTAATCCATTCCACCAGAAGTCAGGGCCATACCGATATTACAGAGAGAGCTACCTACAGACACATATCTCTATATCAGCTGTGTAGTGTCACAACAATGATGCATAATTACCACCCCAAAATGATGTGCCTTGATACAGCAATCGTTTATTATTGCTAATGAGGCTGTGGGTCCACTGGGCAGCTCTGGTCTTAGCTGGGCTCACTCATGCATCTGAGTTCAGCTGTAGGTCATCTACGTGGCCTTGAAATCTGAGCTGATTCTGTGGCATGTCTGGGGCCTCTGCTGGGAAAACTTGACTGACTTGCTCTGCTCCTCCTGCTCTTTCCTCCTGCAGTGGGCCAGACCGGGCTTGTTCTAATGGCAAGAGAGAGTAAGAGCGAATGTTAGCAGGGCTTCCTGAGGCCTAGGTTCTGAATTGGTGCTGCTGCTCCTGCCATATTCTGTTGGTCACATTAAGTCACAAAACTAGCCCAGATACAAGGGGTGGGGAAGTAGGCACCACTTCATGATGAGAAGAACTGCAAAGTCACATTACAAAGGGCATGGCGATAAGAAAACTAGAGATTGCCCATGTCTCACTGCGGCTCACAGTTTTGTGGAAAGTCAAGGTGATATGATGTTTGCCTTCTATTCTGTCACCATTTCTAACACACTTTGCTCTGTCCCTTCTAACATTAAACAATAATATACAAATGTTTGTACCAGAACCCCAATAAAACATCTTCAGATTGCACATATCAATGTTCTCAAGACAATATCCAGTGCATATAATGACTATTCACCATCGTCTTTGTCCTGTGTGTACTAGGTAGAAACTGAATATTCACTAGTTGAAATTATTTTGTATGCTGTGCCCAGAAAGTCTAGGAAATGTCATAAGTTCAGTTCTCTTCTTAAGACTTTCTTAAACTAATTAAGCTTCCACTTAAAACTCTGAGGAATAATATGTTGGTTTTATTTACAATTTCTCTCTGCCCAGTGTCCTCATCTATAAGCATTAGTGCATTTGACTGTGATTTCAAGGAGTTAAGTCTTCCTACACTAAAATGCCTTTACTTTCCTATAAAAATGGAGACACTTTTCTATTTAAAGTCCTCTTCTAGATCTTTTTTAGACCTCTCGAACTGTGCTCACCAATCTTCCTCCTCTATGTGGAAGGGCATTGATTAGAAATATTAGGCAGGTAAAAACAAATAAACAACTTCACAGTGGGTTGTTAACTAATGAAATTTCATTTAATGTGTGTATTTATGTTTGAATTGATAGCAGCTCCCCAATTATCCTATTAACATGTGAATCTATCTGTTTCATAATCTGGGGTGAAGCTCAGCCAACTTGCATTTTATTTGGACTAAAAAAAACTGTTTCATTTCAGTTTAATTTTCTGGAGAAGTGCTCATATGGCTGACCTATACCTGCCTTGCTGAACCTCTTGCTCTTGCCTTCCTTGTGTATAGTATGTGTCAAGGAGTCATTGAGTGCCAGGTGGACAAGAGTTCTATAGCTCAAGAAAATTAGGAAGAATCTACATGTCTTTAGTGTCCACTGATTTACATAGAGGAGACTATTGGAAGTAAGGGGACTTTGATGATAGATAGATGATAGATAGATAGACAGACAGATAGATAGATAGATAGATAGATAGATAGATAGATAGATAGACAGACAGACAGACAGACAGACAGATAGATAGATAGATAGATAGATGATACATAGATAGATAGATAGATAGATAGATAGATAGATAGATAGATATAGACAGACAAACAGACTTAGTAAAGGTCCATGTGGAGGCCAGCTCACAAGGAGAAATAATGGGCCCCATGAGACCCTGCATCATAAGCAAGGGTTAAGTCTGACACCTGGACAGGCCTGGTAACAGAGCATGGGCCAGAAGTTAATGGTGGTGCTGGGTATAATCTGGTGGTGGGTTTCAGGATTAGTCTGCTCCAGCTACTCTGGTGGCTTGGGAGCACTGGGAGAAGGAGGTTATAATTTCCCAATGGAAAAAAACTCCAAAATTAAAAGGTATAATAGTTTTAAACACTAAAATTCCGGCCTCAATCAACTTTTCTGTGGCACCCTACCCTCCCTTTTCCAATCCAAATACACCTACAGAGAGGGGCCAGTTTGCTCCTGACTCTGGGAATGTAAGCATGCAAGTCATGGGTCTATCGAATTCCACTGGCTTCGAGACAAGCATACCTGAGTGCCAAATACACTGGCACTATGCCATGGCTCTGGCTCTTACTCCAATGGCAAGACAGTAGGATGGTTTCTGCATCAGGCAGCATGTTAGCTGTAGTGTGAACGAAGGGAGCAAGGTTTCAACTCAGAGCATGACCTCTTGGGGCACTTTCTGAGTTTAGGCTCTGTGAAATCTCAGCTGAGATCATTGTAGGAGGGATGGAGAATTAGGGCAGATCAGTAGACATAGGAAATCCAGCTGGAGTTGGGAAATATTTGGGGAAGAGGAACTCTGTAAGTCTAGCCTTTCTGCAAAATCCAGGCTGAATATTGAGGTATCAAGACTTTAGCAGTGGTGTTAATGAGACTGCATTTGTATTCTGCTGTTTTTAAATCCTGAAACTCTCGCATTACCTGAATTTCAGTCTCTTTTGATTCTGTGTGGTATTGTTACTTCCATTTTACCAATGATGAAAAAGAGGCTCAGAGAAGCCATGTGAGTTGTCTAAACCCCATGATTGAGATTTGAGGCCAGTTGTCTGTAATTCTGAAGGTTGAACACTCTCTGCTACTCCACAGAACCAGACTCTTCTTCCCTTTGCTTTGGGGTACTTCTGTTGAGTTCTGGGTCATTTGCCTCACGTCAGTACTAGTGTTATCTTCACCAGTGCATGTCTGTGTGTCTAGCATGAATTCACCTACATTTTTAAATTTAAAAACCAAAATATATTAGCCTCTGAATTAAGAACCATCTCCGAAACTTTACTTCTTGGTTTACAATAAGTGAATACTGGTCTCCATAATACATCTCTTACTTTATAAACTTCTTTTAACTCTTCTATTGGTAATAAAACCAACCCACCACTTACCAACATATTCTTAATATTTAACTCTAATTTTAATAAGATCTAAAGCCTCCATCCAGAATCTCCACTGGAAGACTCTCTCTAGGATTTCAGCCTAGCAGATGTATTTACCCTCAGCCTCCTACCTGAAAACCTATTATTGGGCAAACATAACACTAAATACACAAAGCACATTCCTGTCCTAAAATAAGTTATGGATCTCAGTAGATACACAGTAATGCAAGCAGCACTGGGTTTGATTGAATGTTTAGATGACCTACTGTTAAACTGAATACTATAACTCTTCTGAGATAGATCTTTAAAATCTAGAACCGTAATCGCAGACTTCACAGCAGTTAGGAGCAGTTAAGTGAACCCCAAAGGATTGGTGGGTATTGAAGGCAAGAACCATTGTAGAGGACTTTCTGACACTGATCACAATCCTGGAAAATTTAAGGAAGGTGAAAATTGGAAACCCTCAAAGGTAGTAGTACATATTAAATGGTGGGACCTAAAGCCAGTGTGCTTTGTAGGGAAAGGACATGAAATAAGGAGTGAGAAGATGCTCCTTGAGGACAGGTTTTATATGTCTACATTATGGTCACATGACATATCATTCACAAAAGAAAGATTTTTAACATTTGCCAGTAAAGGGATTGCTTGCTGTCTTCCAAAACATTAAAAGTTTCCAACAATGAATTGTCTAACATCTCTACAGTGGGCAAGCAAGGATCGGGTGAGAAAGTGTGTGATGGGAGAGAAGCCCTGAAAGACTGAGCCTTAGTTCACCTTGGATCCATTTCCTTATATATTAATTTGGGACGTATTGCACTGGTATTTTTGCTTTTTATGGGTCCAGGATTTAAAAAGAAAAACTACTGCCCAGTTAGCTAGGAACATTTGTAATTTGTAAGACTCTGTTAAACAGCAAGGAGTAGTAGCTACTACTTTTAAAAAGGTGAATCTATAGGCTACAAGTTGAAAGGTGGTTGAAGCACCAGGGTCTTACACCCTACCCCACAGAGAGGAAGTCAAGGATTTGTTTCCCTAACATCTCCTTGTTTTCCACTTCCCTCTATTTGTACATGCCTCTTCAAGCATTTATGTAGCAGGCTGTGTGGAGCTGCACTCAAAAATGACTGCACTTCTCTTTTAGGAGTAGATAATTGCCAGAGAATATTAGCTTTCCCCTGCTAGTCCTTATGGGTAAGAAAGATTTGGTGGAGGAGAACATGTTCTATTTCAAGGGCTGATGGATAAATAATATTGACTTGAATTTATTTGGGGCAGTCGGCATCCATTTTCTGCTTATATTAACCCCAGTTATGCATTCCCTCTATCTATAGATTTAACCCAAATCATGTTTTGTATGTAAAGGTCACTGTTAAGCAAAGAATTAGTGAGATTTAATAGCTCATAACTTCTTCACTAGGAATTATGAGAAGTTTCCTCTGACTTGAGGGTGTTTGTCAAATTTGGAAAAACCACTCTTGAAGCATTTTCTAAACAGTTGCATTGGCTATTGCTCCTGTAGCAGATGAATCCATCTCTTATAATCGATATTAATAAACCACAGAATGAAGGACTTGGGTAGAGGGGCTTTCACCCAGCAGGAAACTTTGGGAGTATAAGATAGCAATTTGTTGAACATCATACCGTGTTTACCCGAAAATAAGACCAAGCCAGACCATCAGCTCTAATGCGTCTTTTGGAGCAAAAATTAATATAAGACCAGTCTTATTTTAACACAATGTAAGACCAGATATAATATGATATGATATGATATGATATGATATGATATGATATGATATGATATGATATAATAAATATAATACTGGGTATAATATAATATAATACAATACCAGGTCTTATATTAATTTTTGCTCCAAAAGACCCATTAGAGCTGATGGTCTGGCTAGGTCTTATTTTGGGGGAAACATAGTAGTAATTGCTTGTGTACTATTCTGAAGCTGAAGCTGACAAATCTGTGTCTTTAAGATAAACAAATAAAATAATTAAAGAAGTAAAGCTCAGAAAGGGGCAGGGTCTGGATTTAATTTAATCTAGTAGGAGCATGCTAGGGTATGGTATCAGTCCTATGGTAGCAGGTCTAAGACAAATGTTGCTCAGCTCTGTAACTGACCAAAGTGCTCCAGTATGAATTTATTTTTAAGTATCCCAAAACCATCAGTCCTAACACCAGATTGAGGATGTGCCTATATTTTTGGATCATTCCAAGCTTCTCAAGGAGCAAACTCAAATTACTAAGTAAGCCTGAGAATCAAATTTCAGTGAGACCTATGGCTCAAATTTCAGTGAGGAGGCAACTTCTGTTAAGAAATGGAACTGTGGTCAAGATGGAGAATGTGAGGCTGTCATATAACCTAGTGTTCACAGCATCGCCAGTCTGGCCTCCTCTTTAGACCAACCATGAAGCTGCAGAGATAAAAAGCAAAACAAGTAACATTTCTATTTCCTTTACAGGCAAATCAAACCCAAAGATAGAGATCTTTGAACAGATTCTGTAGGCTTAAATAGACTTCAGGGTGAGCTGCCTATATTTCCTCTCACTATTGAATCCAATCTGCTGTGAAAAATTTTCACTGTCTCCAGTCATCATGAAAACATTCTCCGCTAATTGAGACATTCCCAAACAATTAAGATAGCCAGATGCGTCTGTTATTTGTAATTACCTGAACATGAATTCCTTTCTTTGAGAATAGTTCCATTTTTTTAGCCTTTTGAACTACTCCAGATAATGAAAATGAAGATTACTGTGTGTGCATTTTTCACTCGGCCTAATTTTGACGTAGAATTACCTCTTTCCAAAATTAAGCAGCAAAACTGGAAACATGTGTGCGAAAAGAACTTTTTCATTTTGCCTGGTGCCAAAATAATACCTTTTCTCCCTATACAAATCACATCTCTGACAATTTCTAAGACTTAAGTTAATGCAGATTTAAATGTAAGAGATGGAATCCAATCGTTAAGGAAAAAATAAACAATTTATAATTACTATTCATGACCTGCCACATTTAATCTTTTAGATTCATGATGGGTCTGCAACACAGTTTACAGTTCTTGGCATGTAGATGTAATAGGCTTTCTGTGCATGGTAACTACCGCCTAACTACTACTATTTCTACTGTTACCAGTAATACTATCCCTACTAATCCTGATAATACTATACAGTTTCTCCAAGTGGATACTTCATTAGTGATTTGGTTTTTTTGGGGGGTTTTTTTTTGTTTGTTTGTTTTTTTGTTATTGATTTATTTAATTATACAGAGAATTGATCAGAATAATTCACCACTTTAATCCAATAATAATCCTACTGTATTTTCATGTTTCCAACTATGCAAATCATTGTAAAATTCCCAGATTCAGTTCAAATTCTACCTCTGTCTTCTCTCAACTTTATAACATCAGTCTGCACTGTTTTTTACATATTAATTTTAGATCTCCTTTTAACTTGTTTCCGTAATTACCTTGAATAATTATTCACCTTGCATTATAATTTAGATTTTTGTATGACCAATCTGGAGGCAAGGCCTGACCGATCCTTGTTTAATTTTGTACCTACTTTCTAGTCCTTGCACATGGTAGGTGCTCAATAAATATTTGATTTGCTTTTATTTGAAAAGGCCTTATGCTTTTCTGGTATGTTTATTCTCTCCAGCCCATGCTGTTTTTCAGTGTTAAAGAATTTTGGATTCTCAGGTGTTGGAATATTATAATCCACCTATAAGATAAATGAAACATTTTTTCTCTTGCCGTGGGCAGTGGAGCCAGAATTACTCTAAATCACTCTATGAAAGCAAAGTTTCCTTCTTAGAAGATAAACACAGGAGAAACATCCCTGGAAGCAGACAATGACATCAGGAGATACAGAGTGAGAGAAAGGAACAGAACGAAATAGTGAGGAAGGAGAAGGTTGAGGAAGAGAAGGAGGAGGAAAAAGTGGAGAAAGGGGAGGAGAAGGAGAAGGACGAAAAGGAAGAGGAGCACAGAGGAGAAGCAAAGCAACTGTATTCCCTATAAATCACGTTCGTTAATAGAGAATATTGGTATCATGTTAAAAGTGGGGGGATGAGGCATATTCATGCAGCAGTTGCAAAAAATTTCCACTTTTGATGAGGACTTCTGAGCTAGTACAGAAAGCTTTTTATTCTTTGGCAAGTTACCTTTTATCATAATGATTAACAGAAACTTCATCAGCTTTCTAGACCTACCTATCGTACACTTACCATCAAAGAATAAGGACTACTGGTCAGCTCTTCCAAAACCCAACTCACTATTTTTGTTAACTGTCCCTCCATATTTTCCTGGCTGAAACCTTGAGGCATTTGTTGTTTTGATAAAAGAATAAAAATTGCAGCCATACATATATAGTTTACTTCAAATTCTTGTTCTGCTATTTAGTGACTATATGACTTTGGACAAGTCATTTATTCTTTTGAAATATATACTTTTATTTTTAAAATGAGAAGAGTAATACCTAATTATGTATGTATAATAGACATTCCATCAATGTTAAATTTTGCTACTAAAACCTTTATCCATTTTTAAAAACTTATGAAGAAAACTTTTGGAGGAAAAAAAAATATCATAAGCTTTTATTGTTGTCTTAATTTTTTAAATTGTATTTTACCTAAGTATGTGCAAATATGATTATAATTCATCTTATTGAAAACATCAAAACAAAATGCTACATTTTATATGTTAAATTAATTAAACAAGGAGGCCATTACACTGAGGTGGCTCTAATAGCACTGCAGCCTTCCTAAGCAAACCAAAGCCTAAGCCTGTAAGTGTCTCAAGGTTACAAAATCAAAACACTAAGTACAACCAATCACAAATAGCCAACGAGGCTCTAAGTTATAGTCAATCAAATAATGTCCTTTCTTTGATCCTGTACTTTCTCTGTATGTCTTTCCACTGGCTTCTGTCAGTGGAGTGTTCCTAACCATTTCTAGTTTCTCACTGTTCAATTTGGATGGATAAATGCTCAAATAAACCCTTGAAATCTTTAACATGTCTCTGTTTATCTGTTAACATATACAAGTCAAAATAGGTAGCCAAAACTATTCAAAATGACTTAATATAGCAGATGATGTTGTTTTGCTAACTAAATAATCTACGTGGGTTTAACTGGGAAAAAAGAGAAAAAAATATAGGCGTTTGATTCATTTTCTGTCAACTTGTGTATTTGCAATATTGAGCCTGATGTGTTATTTGTTAAATTCTAGTTATGACTGTAGTCGTTTTTCCATTTTAAAACATGACTAATTCAGACCACAATCCATTGTTTTAATGGAGCCATCCATTTAGCAGTCCACACACAAATTAATACTAAAAAGCACTTTAAAATAGAATTTAATGGGAAATCTTCATTGTTTATTATTGCTTAGTCCTTATGAGTTATTGCAAGTTGTGATGTACAGAACATCCCTGAGCAATATAGATGGTACCTATTGCTCTGTCTGCATGCATTTCTTTGAGTTCAGTATGCTTACACTACTTTATGTCTGGTGATGATCTAATTAGTCAACTAGAATTCTCTATTTGAACAACTATAAAACCTTTGACAGTTTCTACCAGGTGCTGTGATGTCAGTTAGTGTTCATCTGATAAAAAAACCCTATTTATATATTAAGTCTGCCTCTGTTCGTTTCTCATTAGCCTGTGACAATTAATGTAGAGCATTATTCCACCACATTGTCATTTTCATGATGTCAAAACATTCTAAATTTATAAAATAAATTATGAAGCTAAAATCCTAGTCTGTGAAAATATCTTTCAATTGTAGCTGATCACTGTAAAACAGAAGTTTTGTCTTTATAATTAGTAAAAGAATCCAACAAGAGTCGAATAGCAGAAACATGATGATTGCTGGCTCATTAACATGAGGACATGATCCTCCAAAGCCAAAGAGAAATGCGGTGATAGTATGTGATCACTGGGTGCCCATATGACAGCAACCTCACCTATAGACCTGAGCACTGAAATCCTGTGGCCGTACTTGGTTATAAGGGGGTCTACTAGATGATTCCAAGTATATTCTGTCCCTTCTAGACTAAGATTAGTGTAGTCATGCCCTATGATTTAGGACACCACGGCTTGATTGGGACTTTTCCTGTGTGCCAGAGGTCACCAAATAACACTTCAGGAGAAGCTGGGCCCTAACTACAGAGACTCCTGTCAACTGCTTCTATGGGAAGGAAAGATGACCTCAATTCAGCCTGATGTCCTTGAAAGGTATTTTAATGTTCATAAGAGAATGTCAACCCTTTGTCAGCTTGGCTGGCTGCTGAGCCTTCTGTTTCTTGCAAAACCCCAAGCACAGATGAGTGGCATACTGTATACACACTAGCACTTCTCAGGAAGCTCAGCAATGAGCTCTCTGCCTCTCTGGACATATCAGAAAATTAGGTAATGAAAACAGTATCTGTGGAGGATTTCTTCAGAGGCAATACATTCAGTCCTTAAGGTCAACTATTCTAAAACCTTTTCTGCCTCACCACACATGAAAGATAGTACTCATCTTCATAACGTACTCCCATGGGTAAACGCAGATTTTGATGAAACCAAAAAAGAAAAAAAAAAACAATTGCAGTAAAATAAGGCATTGTAACAATAATTCATGATCTCAAAAACTATAAATTGTGCCCCAAATGGTACGTGGTATTGTGTCCATTTAACAGAGTAGGAAAATGAATCTCAGAGGGGCTAAGTAACAATTATAGGATCAGATGCCTGATTTAGTCTGGCATGTTCTGTTGTTCTGTCTGATGCCGTTCATCATTTCAGGACATTTTTGGGAGGAATTGCATAGCCTTACCTCGAAGGATTGATCGAGAAGAGTCCAGCATCATTTTAGAACAGGAATTGTACAGGAAGAATGATTGGGTTATGCTTCTTACAGAGATAGACATAGATTTGACTGCTTCTTACCTATCATTCTAGACACTAAGGGGAAAAATCTGGATACACTCCAGATACAGACTAAAAGTCTATTCATATAAAGGAGGGCTGACATCTGACATTTGGTCATCTGTTCTTTTTTCTAAAGTTGATAATAAATTTATGATGATGTTGAGAAACCATAGTAGAAAAAAATGCAAACATATGCAAAAAAAAAAGTTAGAAGATAGTTGGATCATTATTAAAAACAAAAAAACAAAAAAACACACACAAATAAACAGGTTGGTAAATACACTTGACATATAAACACATCTTGAATATATATGGGATTCAAGAAAAACCGGGGGGGGCAGGGGGGAGGAGGGGTGGCACTTGTTATTAGCTGTATCTGGATTATCCCCCCACCTTTTCACTTCCTTCTATAGTACTTACACTATGTCAGGTATTATTCTACGTCATTTATATACGTTAACTCATTTAATCGTTGCAACAATCTTGTGCGTAGATACTACCATTATCTCATTTTTACAGCTAGGGTAACTGAGGCACTGAGTGTTTATATAACTTACCCAAGGTCATACAGGTATTAAAGGGTGGGGATAGGGTTCAAACCCAGACAGTTTGCCCCCAGACTTTATGTTCAACATTATCATATTCGGCTGCCTCCTTCTCTACCCCCTGACCTTATGTCCATCTCCACTTCTCATTCACTTTGGAATTGGTCTTGGGCAGACCAGTCTCTGTAGTGGTGAGAGCAAAGATGAGGGATCACTTCTTCTTCCCATTCTCCCATCTTCCTCTGGAAGATTTTGGGATATTGTTATAAATTCACAAGGGCCGGCTCATCTGCTCACATCCTCCCATCTCAGAGGAACCTGTAGAAACAGAGAAGCCTTCCCAAAGCCCTTGGTACAATTCCATAGGGAAGCTGGAGTCTATATAACTCTGAAGCATCCATGACAAGACAATGATGACAATACGAGAAAACCCTGAGTGCTCACTCTGTGGTGATCACTAGGCTCCGCTCATTACAAGGAGCGATCCATGAATCCTCTCAACAACCTTTTAAGGTCGATACTATTTCCCTCATTGTATAAATAACTAAATAAAGGGCAACAGCTTGTAAACCAGGCAGCCCTGCTCCACAGCCCATCACTGCCGCAACTACATAGGGAAAAGCTTGGTAATTTGCCCTGGAAATGTAGCTATAGACAGATAACATTAAGAATAAGGATATTGATCGGGATAATTTGTACCAGGTGATAGCAGATATAAGTCCTCTGACGAGGCACAACCTAAGTCACTGATACACTCTGACTAATTACAACTTGCAAGTTAATGTATTAAATAAGTGTTAAATTACAGAAAGGTAGTGATGGAGCAGCATGAGAAGCAGAGCATGGCAGAGAACATTTCCTCTGGTATGACCTTTAGGTACGGGTCCCTCAAAGTGCATGAACAGCCAATCTTTAACACCATTGTGTGCTGGCTTCAGGAATGGAGCATGAAGAGGGAGCCCTGGGCCTCTCTTCTGACCCACGGTGTCTCTGATGAAAGGACGTCTTGAGACAAGTAGCAGATAGCAGAAAGGAGAGGCAGTGGCCCAGTTCCCAGGGCTGGCAACAGTAAAGAAAAGAGGAACCGCTCTTCAGGGCTTACCTAGCAGGAGTGTCTGGCCCTCACAATAGCTTCTAGTTTCAACTACCTGGTTCTTCCTCTCTGAGAGGGCCCTCTCCTGGCCCTCACTGTCTCCACTCCTTGGAGTCCCTTTCCCAGGCCACAGGATCCCACCTGGATGTTAGTGATTGGGAGCCTGGGGAGATCTCGATTCAATTCACTGCAGTGGGTGGGGTCTATAGCTTCGATTTGTGTCCTAGACATTCCAGAACACATTTTTTCACTACGAAGACACCAGGACACCTGGTACTACACTCCAAGCATCTACAGCCAGGCTTTTGTGGCTAAGACCTAAACTCTTAACCTCATTTATAAGACTTCTTATCCCCCATGGTAACTTGCATTCATTATTCTAAACAACTTCCTTCATAGAACATTTGAAAGACAACCTGTTCATAATTTGGGAACTCTCAGCCCGGTAAATCATTGCTGTATTCTCCGTGTCATGTGTTCTGTTTTATTATCACTAAAGCATGGTGATGTTTAGTCTTTCTCACTATTCCAGGGAAAGCTCGGGACAATGGGCTTATCCTTGGCTCCTGACACCAGTCTTTCACAGGGGTCTCTGCAAAGAAAAAACTTGAACTGCACTCCACTTTCCTTCTTTCTTTTTTCCCTCCCTTTGATAGTTGCACAACAATCTGATAAAGCAAAGTATACAATAAGTATCTGAGGCTCAGTACAAAGTTTACCATAATGTTTATTATATATGCAGTATCTAAAACTGGAATTGGCTTCTCTAAACAACAGCTGTGATGGAGGAGACAGCTGTTTGGGAGCAGAAATGACTCTGGCCTGGAGTCAGGGTTTCTAAGGCTGTCCCAGATCTGTCCCTGGCTTCATTAGGCCAGCTATTAGACATGCCTGGTGGTTATTTTCATCTGTAAAATGGGAATAATTCTGCCCCCACAGGATTAAATCTTTTATCTATATCTATGTATTTATCTACCTATAAAACAATATTTTATAAACTACTGAGTGAGTACAAGTTCTTAAGATTGTTAAGTAAAGTTGGATAGTTGTAAACTCTAGTGGTTTGGGTCAAAAGAGACTATTTCTTTAGATAAAAATATAAATGCATTTGGCACTCTTCTGTCTTATATCTTATACACTTTATATACATACACATTCTCTCTCTCTCTCTCTCTCTCTCTCTCTCTCTCTCTCTCTCTTTCTCTCTCAAGTTCAAATAAACTGAAGATCCATAAGTGAAAGTAAAACTTTGCGAAACTTTAGGCACAGTTTTAGAGAAAATACAAATTGTTGATAATGCCATAAAAAGCCATATAGCAATAAAAAAAAGCCACATAACAATAAAATTGCATCATAGGGATACCAAGAGAACATCTGCTCCTTAAAATTCCACCCCAAGCGCAGGGTTCAGTTTGAGGCATCTCCTTTCAGAACAAATGAACAGCAATGAGAGGAACTCCAGGCTAGAGTAACGAGATGATTAAGCCCATGGAAGAATCCAGTTATCTGGGTGGATTAAAGAAAATGGATAATTCATTGAAGCCATTGCCAAGATGGGGAATAATTATCATCCACAAAAATTTCAAAGGTAGAAAAGCAAAGGGAAGAGAGGAACTATTTAACTTGATCCAGAAGATGATACATTGCGATAGGCATAAAGGAGAGAAAAGGAAATTTTGAAATGATTTTGGGTCAATAGAAAGCTAGTATGAATAGTCCCTGATGGACACCAATGATTTAGAGTGGGGCAGGGCTCTGCAGAGCAGTGATGTACGGAGATCCATGAAAGCTTCAGTAAAAGGTCCCCAGCGCTAATGCACAGGAGAGTCCCCTGTGTCTCAGAGACCTCCCTGCACAGAGGGTCAATGGACTTGGTTGTTCTGATGCTCATTTGTTAAACGGTATATATTAAGAAGCCAATTTTCCAGGAGGAAAAATGGTTAAGAATCTGGAAGCTTCATACTTGCCAGATAGAGATCCAAATATATAATAGCTCAGAGCCATCATCTGGGGTATAGAAATAGAAAATATTTATTCATTCATTTAACAAATATTTACTGAGCATCTACTAGGAACCAGACAGTGCTAGGCATTTCATTTATGTCATGACATACATCACTCTGATTGTTCTAATGTTTGCTCTGGTTCCACTAATTAAATATTATATTTGGCTTTTTTCATATTTATCTACTACCCACAAGTTACAGTAAGCTTCATGAGGGTAATGACAGGGAGAGGATAAGGATTTTCCATTAGAGCAGTCAGCCTCCTACTCGGAATACTGAATGCATCTTGCTTTTGCCCAGCATCATGGGAGGATGGGGGACAGCTGGCAAGATGTATGGTTTCTAGAGTGAAGTTAGTCCTAGTGCCCCATAATATCATCAATTCCTGGTCTTCTTTTAGCCTCACAAACATGTCATGTATTAATATTCAATTTACAGTATAAATGCACTTTTTTCCTAGGATAAATCATCGAATTTTAAAGGGGCAAAGAGTGTCGATGCCAAATGTGTATGATTGAGACAATCCCAGGTCTATTCAGGTATAGACATATCTAAATAATGAAAGACAGATTCATTAGCCAGGCTGACATCAAGAGTGTTAGTTAAATACTGATGACATTCCAAGCAAGGATAGAAAATAGTAATGGATTTCTCTTGTCCTCCTTCATTTTATGTGCATAAGGCTTCTTTATATCTAGCAGTTGATCAACTGTAAACATCTAGAATATGGTAAATACCAGAAAGAAGACACCATTAATTCTGTCTTTTAGTCTAGAAAAGACCAGCTAAAGAGAAGTTATTTTATTAGTACTTCCAGCTCTATGCCAAATATCCACACATGTTCTCTACAGTGTGTGCTTTAAATTACTTACTGAAAATGGATATTTGTCTTTACAAAGAAATAATGGTTTCCTCGTGTCTCTCAGTAACAGGAAAAATTTCCATCCTTACTGGGGTAAGATTAAAAGGCTAATCAGCATTGCGGTCTCTCAGAGTCTACAGATGCGCTCTCCCCAAATCCACAGTGGGTTTGGATTACCTGGCCATATTTAAATGGCCCCTTCTGCTCTTCTTGTACGTTTATTTAACACTTTGCTCAGCTTTGCTTTTAAGTGATTCTGACAGCCCCTAACTAAGGAACAACATGCTCAGGCGAGCTGTTTGGCCAAGGGTTTTAATGATTTAAAAATAAGCTTGTATTTACTTTGGTTTTAATGTAGAAATGTCTCCAGATGGGAGGAGGTCCAAATTAAGAGCAAAGAGATGTCTATTGTGGAGGTTGGGTCAAATTTTTGCAGAGAGCTGTAGTCTGCCCTCAGGTGAATTTAGCATAATCAGCTCCCCACCCCCAATTAGAGAGGCAACATTTGGCTTGTTAGCAATCCATTTACATATATTTCAAAAATGAATTCTTTGGGAGAAGAAGAGCCCACATCAAATTCATCTTTTTAATACTTAGAGAGTCATCATCCTGCTTGCCACATAGTAGGTATGTAAAAAAAATTGGTGAATCACATTGCTTTCCTCTCTACAGTATAAGTGACTTGAGGTCAGTTCTGTGACAGGACCTGGCTGTGCTTGTCCTGGGCATTGTGGTAGGTCCTCAACCAAGACTCGCTGAGTGATTGAAAGACCAACCTGTTTCTCATTCCTCTCTATGCCAAGCCATTGGAGGAGGAGTAAACAGAGTTAACAAGAGATGAAAAGAAGGCTTGCTGAGCCACAGTAAGGGGTTAGAGAACAGGAATTTGTGGCAAAGCTAATCAGCATGTTTTCAAAAATAACTCTAACAAAACTTGGCAGCCTGGGAGACAGAGAGAGAGTGAGAAGGGGGAGGGGGAGGGGAAAAAACAGATGGTGGGGGAGAGAGCTCCTGGGGTAGGGTTTTTCAAAGTGTGAAGTGGTGGATGGAGTCACTATCTCCATGCCCCTTCTTTCATGTACATGACGTTTGATCGAAAAATACAGTGAATGTTTAAATTAAAAATTATTACAGTAAAAGACATAATGCCATTAATCCCCCTCAAAATACTCCCCCTCACTTCAAATGCACGTATCCCATCGTTCTTGCCACTTTCTGAAGCAGTTCTGGAAGTCCTCTTTCGTGAGTGTCTTTACTTCATCCTCCATCATGACAATGCTCCATGTCACACATCACTGCTGGTACAGCAACTTCTGTTAAATAAAAACATTATGGTGTGTTGTCACCCACCTTATTCACTGGCTCTGGCACCGTGCAATTCTGCCTCTTCCCCAAAGTAAAAATGAACATGAAAGGAAAACTGTTTGAATCAATTTGGGACATCGAAGCTGCCATGACAGTGCAACTAAAGACACTCACGAAAGAGGACTTGGAGAACTGCTTCAGAAAGTGGCAAGAATGATGGGGTAAGTGTGTTTGAAGACAGGGGGAGAATTTTGAGGAGGATTAATGGCAATGTGTCTTTGACGGCAAGACATGAGGGTAAGGGGGATCGAATATATGGTGATGGAAGGAGAACTGACTCTGGGTGATGAACACACAATGGGATTTATAGATGATGTAATACAGAATTGTACACCTGAAATCTATGTAATTTTACTAACAATTGTCACCCCAATAAATTTAATAAAATAAAATTAAAAAAAAAAATTTAAATAGTCACCATATTTTTTTTTATCACACTTTGGACTTTTTGGTGTTCCGACTGGTGAACTGGCTTTTCTTAGAAAAAATCTAAAAATGAAAGGGAGACTTCAAAGCTGGACAAGCTCACACAAAATGTTCAAAATGACCATAAGTGTTTACCACAAATATTGGTCCAAAACAGGCCTTCATCCGTATTTTACTTTAGATTTGAAGGATTCTGTCTCCCAGCATGCATCTCCTCCCTACTTCTCTCTTCCTCTTTGTCACATGTAGGGTCACCATATTATAGGATTGAAACTAAGACAATTTCAAGAGGGGAACAAGAAAGCTATTAATGATTGCACACAGGGCTATATTATGACTTTTGTAGTCTCTAGGCTTTCTGGCCTCCATGAGCCCCATGCTCCAGGAAAAAAAAAAAAAAAACACACAGAAAATTTTACATATATATATATATATATATATATATATATATATATATATATATATTTATACACACACACACACTCTGATGGTAATAAAGACAAATACAATCCAGGCTGGATTCATTATAATATGCATTTTTCTTCTTATTTTCAAGAGATCATAATTAAAACACTTTTGTGGACCTCAAACAGAACAGTGGACCCCAGCACTGTGCCCAATGGAGAAACCAACTCTGTTTACACCAGGATTACAGACATAAAATTGGTCTGTCCTAGGTATGGCCGCTCTAGGTAGGGCATAACCATTCCGTTAGGAAAGGCTGCACTCAACAGAACTCCAGGCTTTCTGGGGCTTGGCTTCAGACCTATTCAGAAGGTAACGAGTCCAAGCTCATCAAGATGTATACACTAAATGATGTAATGTTTGGAATATCAATTACACCTCAATAAAGCTAAAAAAAGTAATGGATTACCTGAAGTATTATAATTATATTATTGGAGTGGAAAAATAAAATATGATATGTGGGAGATAGCCAGTAAGTAGGTGTGGTTGTTTAAGGCAGAGACTGGGTGTGGGGTGTGGTGGGTGGAAGGCAGAGGTAGATTCCATAGGGTTTCCTTAAAATTCCTTGAAACTACCAGGGTGGGGGTGAGAGGCTTGCTGAACCATGCTGTGCTACACTGTCTACAGTGAGTCTTCCTTAGAGTGAGGGCATGGTGCTTGCCTGGAGCGTCACTGGGTAGACATCCACTTAAACACCCAGCTGACTGGGGAGCCATGCCTTGGTGGCAGTGACATTAGGTAATTCTGATTCTTGTTCAAAAGCCATGAGCATGGGGCTTTATTTCCTTATAATGAAAGGTGGTGACTTTAGCGTGGAGCCTTGTCCTGAGATACATCTGTAGTAAGAATATCCTAGCCACTCACTTAACATCCAAATGCTGCCTAGTGTGGTTAGCTCTCCTCTATTTTTAATTTTCTTTGCATGAGCATGTAGCTTATCTCACGAACACGATTGTATGCTTCTGGCGAACTGAAATTGTCTCAGTCTTCGAGTTTACAGCTCTTAGATCTCACTGGAAGTAATCTCAGAGTCCCAGTCTCTTCCTTTTAAGCTGGAAATCTAACAGCTCATTGGTGGCGAAACCATGCTTCAAACTCAGAGCTGTTGGTTCCCAGGTAAACGTTTTGTTCTGAAGTTGCGTGGCCCCTTTTAAGGTCTCTTCACAACCTTGGTACTGTCATCTAATACTGTTCTCAGCTTTCTTTAATGAAGCTCCACTGCTGCTATTGTATTACTTTTTTCTTCCTTAATTCTTTTGTCATCTCAATAATTTGAGAATCTTCATTGATGTCTAAAATCATACCTCTTATAACATTTCTTTAACCCCTTCAACTCTTATGGCTTTGATAGCAATGCACTTCTGAACCCTTCTACTTATGCCACTTTAAATTCATCTCTGTTAAGACTGACCAAACTTCAATAATCCGTATTTAAGAACCCCTTTCACCTACTAGGACAACCTTACCATCTAGCCATTCAATTCCTTCTCATCTTGTGCATCTGTTTTTCACTTTTACCATGGCCCCTGTGTCCTCAACTCCATCTCAGTTATCCACATTCTTTAGTTTCCCTCCAGCTTCAGGAGCCTACCCCAGGTCCCAAAACTGCATCCAGTCACTTCCAAGTGGTCCTTCCTAACACACCAGAATCACTTCTTATAGTGCCCTAAGTCATGTCAAATCCCCCAAATGAGTTACCTTAGCCATTTGTAGGCTAATCATTTACTCCCAAGCTGCCAGCCTTCACCAGATACATTTATAAGAAAGTTGCCATTGGCTCTGCTAAACTATTGTTCCTCAGCCTCAGTTTTAGGCATCGTATTTCTCAGGATCTCAGTGTCTTATGCCTCTCTGAACTGCATATCCATTTTCTCTCAGAAAAAAAAAAAAGTGTTCTAACATTTTCCTACATTTTTCATGCCTTATTCTCAACCATGCCATCCTCACTCTGAACAGATGACCTTCCTTCCTACTTTATGGAAAAAACAGAGGCCATCTGGTACAACCTCCAAAATCTTTACTCTTCTCCATCTGTCACTGTGCTTCACTCTGAAACTTTCTCTGGTATCTTCATCTTTCCTTCTCTTCCCTCCTGTTTCCATCTCCTTTCCAAAAGTAATCCTAAGTTGTTAAAAATAGTAACTACTGTGTATCGAGCACTGAGCTAGACTTGTTATACACTTCACGTGGAGGCCTCTCAGTGACATTTAAAAACAGATATCTCAAGCACCCTATCAGGAAACTGAGACTTAAGAGTTAGCAACTACCCTAAGGTCACCGAGCACCAGGAGGGCCTTGCTCTCCTACAGCTTGGTTTTTCCAGAATCTGCAGGATGCACCTCTTCCTTCTTTGGCATCTTCAGTCTTTTTCTCTAATTGCTTTTGCTTATATTTACTTTTCTAAAAAAAATTGCTTTCATTTTGTTTGACAATCAACATGCTCTCTCACTATTATTATACCTTTTACCTCTAAATTAATGGAAAAAAATATACTCACTGCTTCTATTTACTGCCAGAAAATTATCTCCCATATTCAAATCCTGCTGGTCAAGTTAAATGGAATTTTCTGAGTCTTTTTTAATCTGCTCTGCAGTATTTTAAACTATGTTCAATAGCTCCCTGCCTCTCTGGTTTTCTTTTCTTTCTTGGCGTCTATAAACTTTCCCATTTTCTCCTCCCTTTAATATAACTTTGACTATTGTTTTCTAACACTGAAAAGTAATCATTTCTCAAAGTTCTATCCTTATCCTCGTCTTTCTCTCTACTCCCTTCCCTTGTAATGTCATTCACACTCTCATCTTTAGCAACTGTCCCTCAGCTAATAAGTTGCAAAAAAAACAAAACCCTCCTTTACCTTTTTCTTATGAAACACACCCCTACATTGGCAAATAATATCAACCAAATATTTATACCTGGTTATAACATTGGCATCTCAGTAAAAATTTAAAACATACTATAAAATAGAGTTTACTAGATTTTCCGCAAACATCTACTCCCCTGCTTGTCTTTCCTCTTTCTGTTGTCTGACTCCTAACTGAAAGATACATGCAACTGCCTTCGAATTCCTTCCTCTTCTTCATTCTTTACAAGTAAACTGTGGCCAAGTCCCTTTGGTCTATAACATTCACAGTATCTGATAGCAATGATGGCATAGAACTGTAGAACTCCATCTATACTCTTCTTAAAATAATATAATCTACCATCTTCTCCAACACTTCTAATGGTAGGAAGTTATTCCCTCTGGGAAGCCGCCCATTTCGTTTGTGGATGGTTAGACACTTTCTTCATGTACTGATTCATCCCCACTGAAAAATGCAGAATCAATTTTTCTCTATCCAACATTTGACCAACCACAAATCCTTCTCATTCTCAACTTTTTCACATGTTCTTTCTAACATGTGTTTTCTGGATACCTCACTCTTCTGATGGCCTTCCTCTAAATAGCTGTTTGTAATTTTTCCAAGTCCAAGTTAAAATGTGTCTATTGAGATTGAACACACTTTACACTCAACCTAACCAACCTAGAATATTGTGGAAACTTTCTTTATACACACTTTGAAGATTTTTTTAGTCTCATATATATTTGGTCCATGTACTTCTATTTCACACAGTTCTGTACAGTTTCTTCTAAATGGACTTCATATAATTCAGGACCTTTTATTCTGTATTGTGCCTCTGAAGTTTCAAGTTAAACACAGGCCTTCATATTTAGTACTAAGTTGCATTTTTGTTTTAGTCTCCATTTTTCTTCTCTTTTCGGAAGTTTTAATTTTTAAATTCCTTCACCCATAGCACTCATATCCTCAACTTTCTACCATATTCAAAAGGGAAAATCATACTGCTATGCCTTCACAGAATTGGATTTGATTGATTTATAAAAATGTAGAACAATCCAGACCCTTATATGATACCACTGGAGACAGCCAACCAAAATGATGATTCTCATAAGAAACATAATCTTGGATCAGTTATTTTGAAAGCTACTAATGTAAAAGTATCATCCTGCCACACTAATTTATTTAGTTATTAGGGAAATTTTAAGAGGCTTCCTGAAACTGTAAATCAGATCAATTTAACCATCAAATATAAGTCTTCTCAACTCCCTTCTATTTCAAAATTTTCAATTTCAAAAATTTTAAGTATTTTAATCACACCCAACTTCTGATATCTCTCCCAGAGGAAGAAGCTCTCATTCTCTTTTAGAGGCAAATCTCTCAAAAAATGGACCAGAAACAACCCCTCCTTGCATTTTTGATGGACATTGCCTCATCAATTATTTTTTCTTAAGCAAAAAGAGCTACTATGTCTTGGAGACACAAGTTCATATAGGTTCACATATAATTTCACATCTCAACATCTCTACTTCTGTTTTGTTACTTGAGCATGTTACTTAAAAGATTTAATAATGCTTATCATATATTGTTTTGATAAGCACACAAGATAATATATAAAATACCCTTAGCCCAGAGCCTGACACAGTAAAACTACTCAGTGAGTTTAAGTTTGATTGCCTTCCTGCTTGCCTCATACTTCCCTCATCCTAAAATTTGCTCCTTTGCTGAGAGCTGTCTGTTGCAAAGAGATTTTCAGATAAGTTCTGGTTTAAATTCCAGTCCTACTATATCTTTCTAGTAACATATTTTTCTTAAAGGCTTCTAAAAGGTGGTCTTCTTATAGGCAAAAATACATTCCTAAATCTAACTTATTGCTATATGTTTACAAGTTTTTAAAACTAACAGGACCCAAGCAATTGATGTATAATATATATACAATAAAATGCACCCCTTTGTGGTGAACAGTTTCATGAGTTTTGCTATATGTGTATATTTCCATAGCTGTCATCACCATCACAATATATAACATTCCCATCACTTCACTGAGATCCCTCATGTATATTTGCAGTCAGTGTCTGTTCTCACCCCACCCAACCAATCTAGTTCCCAGGCAACCACTAGTCTACTTTCAGTTAATATAGCTTATTTCCTTCCTTTTCCAGAATTTTAAAAAAGGAATTCTACAGTATTTAATCCTTTGTTTCTGGCTTCTATCATGCAGCATAATGCTGTTGAATATATGAGTAGTCTCTTTTTATTGCTGCGTAATACTCCCATATATGGATATACCATGATTGTTTCATGCATTCAACTGTGATTGACATTTTGACTTTCTAGTTTTGCGGTATTATGATAAAAGTTGCTTTTTGTAGAAATGTTTCATTTCTCTTAGGTAAGCAATTAGATAAGAAGTGTTTGAACATAGAGTGTGTGTTAATTTTATAAGAACGATCAGCTGCTTTCTAAAATGGCTCTACCATTTTACACTACCACCAACAATGTGAGGGTTCCAGTTCCAGTGTCCACCTCCTCATCAGCAATTGCTTTCATCAACATTTTAAATTTTAGCCATTATAATTGGTGTAGAGAGGTAATTAATCAGGGTTTTAATTTGTATTTCCTTGATGATGAATGATATTGACTATTTTTCATGTGCTTATTGCCCATTTGCACATCTTTTGTGAAATGTCTGATCAAACCTTTTGCCCATTTTTACATTGGGTTGTTTGTGTTCTTATAATTGATTTGGGAGATCATTTTACACATTCTTGAAACAAAATAATTTGTCGGATATAAATATGCAAATATTATTTTCCAGTTTATTGCTTGCTTGCTAATTTTATAAATGGTGCTCTTCAAATGTCAGAGTTTAAATTTTTATAAAGTCTAGTCGAGTTTTTTTTTTCTTCTTGCATGGTTAGGTTGTGTATGTGTGCCCGCGCATGTGCTACATAGAAAATCTTTATCAACCCCAAGATTGTAAATATTTTCCCAGAGTTAATTTTTGCATATAGTATGAAGTAAGGCCTAAGGTTAATTAATTACAATATTAAGTGCAATATTTAACTAAATTAAGTCTTAAGTAGTATAGGTTCTTCATATTCCTTTTTTTTTTTCTTCAACATTGTTTTGGCTACTCTACATTCTTTGCATTTTCATATATATTTCTCATATAAATTTCAAAATTAGTTTGCCAATTTTTACCAACATCCTGATAGTATTTTTGTGGGTTCATATTGGGATTGTATAAAATTGGTAGATCAATTTCGATAGAATTGGTATTTTAAAAGTATTGTCTTCCTTCCAGTTTTATTTTTTTAAGATTTTTATTAAAATAAGCTAACATACAATATTATATTAGTTTCAGGTGTACACAATAGTTATTCAACATTTATATACGTAAAGAAGTGATCACCATGATAAATCCAGCAACCACCTGACACCATACATACTGTGTTTCCCCGAAAATTGTACATTACATCCCCATGACTTATTCGTTTTATACCTGGAAATTAGAACCTCTTATTTTCCTTCAACTCTACCCCCCCTTTTTAAATTTTTCAATCACCGTTGATATTCAGTATTATTTTATATTAATTTCAGGTGTACAATATAGTGGGTTAGATATTTGACTAGTCTAGCACCCACCTGGCACTATACAGAGTTATTACCATATTATTGACTATATTCCCTATGCTTTACATCCCCATTACTATTTTGTAACTACCAATTTGGACTTGTTAATGCCTTCACCTTTTTCACCCTGCCGCTCAACCACCTTCCCATCTATCACCCCAATAACTCCTGTATCCATCTGACACTATACATACCGTGTTTCCCCGAAAATAAGACCTAGACACACAATCAGCTCTAATGCATCTTTGGGAGCAAAAATTAATATAAGACCCGGTCTTATTTTACTATAAGACCAGGTATAATATAATATAATATAATATAATATAATATAATATAATATAATATAATATAATATAATATAATATAATATAATATATACTGGGTCTTATATTAGTTTTTGCTCCAAAAGACGCATTAGAGCTGATTGTCTGGCTAGGTCTTATTTTCGGGGAACACAGTAGTTATTACAGTATTATTGACTATATTCCTTATGCTGTATCCTACATTCCCATGACTACTTTGTAACAACCAATTTGTACTTCTTAATCCCTTCCCTTTTTCACTCATTCCCAAGCCCCCTCTCATCTAGCAAACATCAAAATGTTCTTTGTATCTATGAGTTTGTTTCTGTTTGTTTGTTTATTTGTTCTTTAGATTCCACATATAAATGAGATCACATTGCATCTGTCGTTCACTGTCTGACATACTTCACTCAGCACAATAACTCCCACGTCCTTCCATGCCACCACCGATGATGGGAGCTAGTTCCCTTCCTGGGCCAAGCAATATTCCATTGTATATATACATACTGCTTCCTCTTTATCCATTCATCCATCGATGGACATGGAGGCTGCCTCCACATCTTGGCCATTGTAAACAATGCTACAGTGAACATATGAATGCACATGTCCCCTTGAAGTAGTGTTTGGGGTTTCTTCAGATAAATACAGAAGTGGGATTACTGGGTCCTTCTTTATCACTTGTTATAACCTTTGTTTTAAAATCATTTTGTCTGGTGTAAGTTTGCTACTACAGCTCTTTTTGTTTGTCTGTTACCATTTTCCTGAAATATTTTTTTTCCCATCCCTTTACTTTCAGTCTGTGTGTGTCTTTTGATCTGAAGTAAGTCTCTTGTAGGCAGCATATTTAAGGGTCTTGTTCTTTTATCCATTCAGCCACCCCATCTTTTGATTGGAGTACTTAATCTATTTACATTTAAAGTAATTGTTGATAGATATGTTGTTATTACCATTTTATTATTTGTATATTTGATTTTTTTGGTTTGTTTTGCTTAAAGAAGACCCTCTAACATTACTTTTAATACTGGTTTGGTGGTGAGGAACTCTTTAGTTTTTAATTGTCTGGGAAGCTCTTTATCTGTCCTTCAACTCCAAATGATAGCTTTGCTTAGTAGAGTAATCTTGTTTGTAGGTCCTTGTTTTTTCATAACTTTGAATATTTTGTGCCAGTCCCTTCTGTCTTGCAAAGTTTCTGTTGAGAAATCAACTGATAGTCTTATGGGAACTCTCTTGTAGGTAACTAATTGCTTTTCTCTTGCTGTTTTTAAGATTCTCTCTTTATCTTTAATCATTGGCATTTTAATTATGATGTATTTTGGTGTGGGCCTTTTTTGGTTCATCTTGTTTGGGACTCTCTGTGCTTCCTGGACTTCTATTCACCAGGTTAAGGAAGTTTTCAGTCATTATTTCTTCAACTAATTTTCCAATTCCTTGATCTCTCTCTTCTACTTCTGGTACCCCTATGCTGTGAATGTTGGTACCCTTGATGTCCCAGAGGCCCCTTAAACTCTCCTCAATTTTTGGATTCGTTTTTCTATTTGCTGTTCTGATTGGATGTTTTCTGCTACCTTATCTTCTAAATTGCTGATGCGATCCTCTGCTTATTTTAATCTACTGTTGATTCCCTCTAATGTATTCTTCATTTCAGTTATTATAGTCTTTATTTCTGGCTGGTGCTTCTTTATGTTTTCCATCTCCATTTTTCTGTTTCCTATCTCTTTGTTGAATTTTTCTGAGATCATTGAGCATCCTTGTAATCAGTTTTTGGAACTCTGCAGCTGGTAGGTTGCTTGACTCCATTTTGTTTAGTTCTTTTTCTGGAGCCTTGTTCTGTTCTTTTATTTAGGACATGTTTCTTGTCTCCATGTTTTTGCTGACTCCCTGTGTGTGTGTGTATGTGTGTGTGTGTGTTTCCCTATGTATTAGGTAGGACTGCTATGCCTCCCAGTCTTAGCAGAGTGGCCTTATGTAGTAGGAGTCCTACTGTCTGGTACAGTGGTACAGTCTCCCTCATCAGCAGAGCCAGGTGCTCTGGGTGTGTCCCTTATGTGTATTGTGTATGCCCTCCTGTTGTACTTGAGCCTTGGTTGCTGTTTGTATGTCAATGGGGGGTATTGACCCTCAGGCTGATTGGTTATGAGGACTGACTCTGAGGAGCTATGGTACAGAGCTGACCCTACAGAGCAGAGTTTGCTTCAGCGGGGCTCTGGTGCCTGCCCAGTCTGCCCTTTGACTGTGTCATCGTTGGAGGAGGCCGGGTGATGCTCCAGCCCAGTAGAAAGCTGGCTACTGGGCCTGCCAGCCCCAGGGCCTCCTGGGAGGGGACCTGCTGCAGCACAACTTCAACCACAGTCTGTGCCCTGCCTGGAGCCACCTAGCATGAGTCAGAAAGCAATCCAGTGATGGCTGCCACTCACACTATGCTTGGAGGTATCTTGAGAGGCCATGCTGCAAACCAAGGCTGGCTTTTGCTAGTGACAGGCTTAGGGCTCCTCAGCCAGAGGTACAGAGCACACTGAATCCAGATGATGCTTGTTTGGGTTTTGTGAATCTTTGAGAGATTTTATAAAAGTCCACAGCATGGGCCAAGGCAGGTCCTTTATATGGAAAAACCACTAGAAGCGGCTTGGGTGTTCCCAAAAATTAGGTGGGGTGGGTCTGAGGTATTAAGTAGGGCAGGGCAGGTGAAAGGTATAGCCATTTTGGTGGAGACTCAGATATGGAGTTGGCCTGCATCTACATGCAGGGAGGGGGAGAGCTCAACAAAGAAACAATGGCTTTGGCTAGTTCCTCTCTCCAGGAGAAAGCTGCCCCTCAAGCCCTCACTCTGAAGCCAGAAAACTCAGTTCCTGCCCATATGTTCCTGATGCCTTTCCATCTGCTGCCCCAGTGCTGGAACTCAGAGCAGGTGAGTCTGTTAGTGAGTACGTCTGTACACAGGCCCATTTAACCAGAGTGCCTAGGACCGCTGCTGCCCTCTGCTTCACTCAGCCACAGCCAGAAGTTATGGGGACTTCTTTCCCCAGCACTGGAAACCTGGGCTGGGGAGCCTGTTGTGGGGTCGGAACCCCTTGTTCCTGGGAGGGACCTCCGCAGCTGAGATATCATTCCCAATTTTTAATGGTCACAAGCAGGTGTGGGACTAGCCCATTCCGTGTCTCTGCAACTCCTACCAGGCTCCAGGGGCTTCTTCTGTATGTCGGTAGTTGTAGAGCTTCAGTTCAGCTAGACTTCAGGTGATTCTCAATAATGGTTGTTCTCTGTGGTTTAGTTGTAATTGTTGTGGTCCTGAGAGGAGATGGACACCATGTTTATCTACTTCACCATCTTGACCGGAAATATCCTTCCAATTCTATTTTATTTCTTCTTGTGTTGGTTTTGGTAATTTATTTCTAGGAATTTGTTATTTTTATTTAATTTGCTGAATTTATGGTCTAAGTCTTTTATAATTGCACCATAATATCTTATTAATGTATGATCTCTAGTGTTGTTTCTTCTTTAATCTGGATATTCGCAAAGATGTCTTCTTTCTTTTATAGTTGATAACTCTAACTAAACATTTATTAAATGTTGATCTTTATAATAAATCAGTCTGATTTTTTAAATTTCTGTTATCCATGTCTTTTATTTTTATTTAAAACTTTATTATCCTCCTTTTGCTTAATTTGGGTTTAATTTGTTCTCATTTTGCGTAATGTTTTGTTTCTTAATGTGGCAGCCTAGATTTTTGTATCTTTTCTGTTTCCTAATGTAAACATTTTAAGCTAAAACAATCCCCCCATACACTATTGGAGCTATATCCAATACATTTTGATATGTTGTATTTTACTCAGTTCACATTATCTTCTAATTTTGATTTTTTCTTGAGCTGGGTTATTTAAAAAATATGTTTTTCCCAATATATGTGGATTTTGCAAGTTTTAAAAAATTAATTGTATTTTAATTTTCTTATAGTCAGATAACATACCCTGTGCCCTTTGACATTTATTGACTCTCTTTTATGGCACAATAGATAATGAGTGAATAATCCATACACGTTTGAAAAGAGTATGTACTTTGTTGTTGTGTGTCATGCTGCATAAATGTCAATTAGTTCATATTGGTTGATAGATTTGCTGTCTGTTTCTTGTGTTAAAATGAGAGGTGTTGAAACTTCTGAATATGATTGTGGTTTTGTCTATTGTTGCAGTTCTGTTACTTATTGTTTCATATATTTTGAGGGTCTGTTATAATTTTGTGCACATGCATGTTTCTTACAACTTCTTAATGAATTGACTACTTATTAAAAAACAAACAAACAAATAAAAACCCTGTTTATCTCTTGACTATTCCTTGACCAGAGTGTATTTTATCTGTTATTAATATAGATACTTTAGCTTTCTTTAGGATGGTGATTGTATGGTATACCCTTTTCATATTTTTAATTTATACTCTCTCTGTTTTTGCAATTAATGATTATTTCTGTACCTAGCATATAGTTGGAGTTAGTTTGGGTTTTTTATCTGCCAATATTTGTATTTTAGTTATAGTGCCAGGCCATTAGCATTCAATATAACTATCAATATAGTCGAGTTTAGGTCACTGTTTTACTAATTTTTCGTATTTTGTCTCATATGTTTCTTGTTAATTTTTTCTCTTTTTCTGTCTTCTTTTGGCTTATATGGTCATGTCTTGTAGTATTCCATTTTCTCTTCTCTTGGTTTAAGTTTGTCCTTTGTTTGTTTGTTTGTTTATATTAGTGGATGTTGTGGGGTTTACTGTACACATTTTTAATTTGCTACAGTCTACATACAAATAATATTATATCCATTTAAGTACAATATAAACTACATTACAACAATGTTTTTCTATTCTCCTATGCTATTCTTTGTCTTATTGTTGTCATAAATTTTATATCTACACATTTATAATTACCAAAAATCTTTTATGTTTGCATTATACAGTAAACTATGCTTTAAATAAATAATAAATGAGGGAAAAAGAATTTTACAGTTACTCATATTTCTATTTCAAGTTTCTTTCATTTGTTTGTATAGGTTTGAATTTCTATCTAGTATTATTTATCTTCAAGAACTTCCGTAATATGTCTGTACTACAAATTTGACAGTGATCTCACTTTTTTTGGCTGAAAAAGTCTTCTTTATTTAACCTTCATTATTAAGGATATTTTTGTTGGATATAGAATTTTAATTGACATTTTTTTCTCTCCCTTAAAATATATTCCTAATTTTTATTGCTTCTGATGAAAATTTAGGCCTTATTTTTGTCTTTGTTGCCATTTATTTAATGTGTATTTTTATTCTAGCTATATTTAAGATTTACTTTTTACATTGGTTTACAGGTATTTGATACAATGCATCTAAGTATGATTTTATTTGTGTTCATCTTTCTTGGAGTCCATTGAGCTTTTTAAATTTTGGGGTTTATATTGTTAACATCAATTTTGGACAATTTTCTGTCATTATTTTTTCAATTTTTCCTGATCTTCCTTTATGGACTCTAAAACCACTTAGATTAGAACATTTTAAAATGACCCATAGATTGCTAATTCCAATTTATGTGTTTGTTCAGCTATTTTTCCTTCTACGCTTACTTTTTCTATAACTACGTCATCAAGTTCACTGATCTGTTTTTCTTCAGTGATAAATATGCTATTAAACTAATCTGGTGAATTTTTATATCAAATGTTATATATTATATCTCTAGGACTTTTATTTATTTATTTTTTGTATCTTCCACTCTTTCTCATTATGTTCATATTGTCCTTTAAATACCCAAGTATTTTGAGTACACTGTTTTAAAAATTTTATCTGATAATTCCAGAATTTTTTAAATTATCAGTCCTCTTTATACTAATTGATTTTCCTCCTGATTATGGGTGATATTTTCCTGCCTCTTCACTGTTTAGTGATGTTTGATTGAATGTTGAAAATTGCTATTGGTGTTTCTAATGTATACATTTTGTTGTTGTCTTCTTTTAAATAGTATTGAATTAATTGTTTTAATGTTAATTTAAGTGACATTTTTATCAGCCTGATCCTTTCAAGTTTCAATTTTAAGCTACCTCAACACCAGTCTAAAGAAATCTTTACTTTGGGGTTAGCCTGTGGCATATCTTCTTTGAGATCTCTGCTATGCTTATCATTTAAAACCTTTCAATATTTCACCCCAAACTTCCATTTCTACATTATCATTCATTACTCTTTTAATGCACATTACGCTCCATTCAACCTCGTTACTTATTTTGCTTATTCTATTGGTTCTCTTCTTCTGAAATGGCCTACTCTTTTTTTCTGCCTGTTTAAATTGTATCCTTCTGTCCACCCATAGATTATATGTCACCACTTCTATGAAGCTTTCTTTGATCATCTACATCAGAAGTAATTTCTTCCTCCTCTGCTTCTAAGTTTGTTGATTTGATTCTGTCTTAATTCATCATATTTTGTTCTGGCTATTTGTACCCAAATTATTTCACCTTTTTTAGATGTAGCTTACTCACCTCAAATGAGGGGTAGGTGGCAGATTTCTCACATAATTTGAAAGATTTGGCTATTATAGTGACATAATGAAACATGATATTATATATAGCAAGTGATGATGATGATGATGATGATGACGATGATGACGATGATGACGATGATGATGATGACGATGACAATGATGATGACGACGATGATGACGACGATGATGATGACTGATGATGATGATGACGATGATGATGATGACGATGACGATAATGACGATGACGATGATGATGATGATGACAATGACGATGACGATGACGATGACGATGATGACGATGACGATGATGATGATGATGACGATGACAATGATGATGATGATGTTGATGATGATGATTTTATCACCCTTATAATGCTGTAATATTCTTGATCATCAAAATCTGGTTGTCATTAATGTTTTGTAATTCATTATATTTTGACTTTATTCTTCAGATATTATGATCCATTTATTTGTCTACTCTAAATTTTCTGAGCTACAGCCAATCCATTTATTCTCTATGCACAAGGAAATCGTGAACAAGTACAATTATCTAGATCAAGTGCCAAACACATATTCCTCAAACTTTGATATGAAAGGAGAAACTATATTTTGGCTTGAGTTACTTGGATACTTACCTTAATTGTGTAACTTTTTCTTGTATATGTAGATTAATTGGCTAAATGACCTGAAATTATTATTTAAGTGCCCTTTTGTTTTTAATTATTTATTAAGTGCCCTTTTGGTTTTCATTAGCATGTTGGGTACTTTGGGCCAAACAATAATAATAATCTTAACAAAAGTTATGTTAACTAACATTTATCAATAGCATGCTCTAGTCCAGGCATTGTGTTAAAGGTTTTTATACATATGAACTCTTTAATCCTTCCCCCCAAAAAAAACCCAAAAGAGTAGTTGATATTTTATCCTCATTTATTACCTAAAGAAATCAAGACGTAGTGATATTAAACAATCTGCTCCAAATCACACTCTCAATCCTGGTTGCACATTAGAATCACTTAGTGGGCTTTTAATAAATTACCACTCCCCTTGTATCCTAGACTATTTAACTCAGACATTAATATTTTAAAATATCTTTCCAGGTGATTCGAATATGCAGCCAGTGTTGAGAATCAGTACCCTAGAGACTTTTGTTCTTTATAAGAGTTTGTAAAAGACAGTTCCTGCCCAATATGAGCTTACAAGTTCATTGGATAGACATACACAGATGAAATAATATATAACTATGTAGTAGAAAAGAACCTAGAGGTTACAAAAGCAAACACTGAATTATATAGCCTACTATAAGAACAGCAGAATTTGAGAGAATGTAACTCAATTATAATTCTTAAGTGGGAAAAGGGTTTGAATATAAAGAACAACCAAATGCTTTCTTTGTGACAGAACAGGAGATGCTTTTAAATTGCAGACAAGATCATGTCTCTTCTAAGAAAGGGTTTCAACATTCAGTTCAACTGAGGGGCATAGGTTGTCTTGAAGACTCTCAGCATAGGGTATTTTTAAAATGATTCTACTCAAAGCAGGTCGGTGGACTGAGTGACCCCTCATGGCCTCTCTTAGCCCAGGAATTTTGTGACATGCATTGGAATGCAGACAGCTCATCACTGTTAGGAAAATGAAACAGCCATTGTGCCTTGCTAACTCAGACTGCTTGCCTCCTCCAGCCATCTCCACAAAGTTGCCCTAAACCATCAAAGCATGTTTTAATTCTGGTCCCCAACAGCAAAATTCTGAAGAACAATAGTGTGTGCTGTATCTGAGAATAACAACTCTCTCTGCCCAGTACTCATAGTAAAACCATCTGTCTAAGCATTTAACATTATTTTAAGTTGCACCCCTTCAGCATAAATAAGTTAGACCAAGGAGGCTGAGCAATCAGCGCGTCCCATACCCAGGCAGTAATCGAATAATGGAGATCCATACAAGTGGGGGAATGTATTGAGTCCAGGGAGTGATGAAAAAACCAAAGGAGGTGCTACTGTGGGTAAAAACAGTCTGCACTGTGGGCATAAAAGAGTGGCCTTCACAATGCTCTTCATTTTCACCAGCATTGTCCCTATTGTTAGGGTATGATGCCTAATCCATGCCACACTTCTCTCACTCTCACTGCCATCCTCTCCCCTATCAGAACGGCCAACTAGTGCCAAATATGCTAAGAATACATAGGAAGGGTGGAAATAACTGCTGAAGGAAGGTGTGGGAGGCAGAAGATGAGGAATATGTATAGGAAATGACTGTAGACACATCTGATCAAAATGTAAAATCTGACATTTATCTGTTTGCAATTCTGCAGAAAGGTGGTCTTGCCAACCACCGATGGGCCAGGAAGCAGTGGTTTTTCTATTAAGGGTAAATAAAATAAGGGTAAAATTTTAAGTTGAGGAATTTTTCTGTTGCTAGAAGGCAAATTACTACATGCAGTAGTACAAAAGAACAGGGGTAAACAATACAATATGCTCTGAATTGCGAATGCATGTGTGGTAATGTCATGAATATATTAACTTCCTTCATTGTCAAGGCAAGTGACAGAGGCTGCCTGAAATTCAGAGAGGAGCCGGCTGTCACTCTGCAGCTCAGACACTTGGAGTCACATCTCCCCTAATAACAAAGTCTATTCTGTTTACATTTGACATGGTGAGCAAGGGGTGGTGGGTTGCTTTTTTCTAAGAAAACGAGTGAAGTCATGAATGAATGAAGGAGTGAATGAGTAGATGGAGTCTTTCTACCCAGTCCATCCTGAAGCCATCAGTTTTCCAGGTTGGATGAAAACAAATCATCTCTGACAGGAGCACGTTTAGATGAATTTTTTAATATTTCTGGCAATGAGTTGTATTTATTTATTTTAACTATGTCAATATACTGCATATTTCTGAGTTTAGTTCCCAGTGGTGTTTAATAAAAGAAACCTGCAAAGCACTACAGTGTCAGAATCAGGGAGGAAGGAGATTCTATATGAGCAGGTGGAGAGAAGGGGATTTCAGGATGATGCCAGGGATGGTTGGTGACAGGTTAATGTTAGTGCGGCTTGGGTTGGAGGTTCTGGCTATCTGGCTCTTTCCCCATCCGACTGCGTAACTGAGGTAGGAGGGTAAATATCCTATTGTGCTTAATAGCAGGATCTGGAGAAATGTTCTCAGAGTGAGGGAGGGGAAAGAGCCGGAGGCAGATTATTAGGTTGGAATTAAAATGCAGAAGAGATTCATTAAATTGTTGACCCTCCTCCCCACTCCAAAAGAAAAAAAAAAAGAAAAATCAGGTTGCCATCTTAAATTGACAGCATTAGAGAGGAATTATGTGTGCTGATTAATAAGTGAATGTTTTTACCATTATGATCGTGGCACCTGCTAGTTATGTCGACATTGAAGAGGCTCTCGAACTACAGTGTTTCCAATAATAAAGGTACCATCAGCTGAAAGTTGTGCACAAGTGTCAGTGCAGGGACACATCATTTTCTTATACAGTTGTGATATTTAAAAATATTGCCAGGATTCTTCTTGCCAGTTTTCTCTGCACCCTCCCCCCAACTCTTACCTATGTATTGTCCGTAAAAGCACATCATTTACTCACATCAGTAAAGCAAAGGAAATTTAGGGTCAAATCAGAAAATGCCAAAGAGAGTGAATTCCAGAGCAAGACTAATGTGCAGCTTACCATTTAGAGCCACATGATGTGAAGCGATTTCAAAACATGTGTTATTCTTTTCAGGTTCCAAGAAAAATGGCAATTTTATCCAATTTGGGTGTTTGCCAAAGGTGCCATTTCACCAAATGTAGCTACGGCCATAAAAAAGGAAGCTTCAGAGTAGATTAACTGGCTTTGCTGTGCTATAATGGTGCTTTAAATGAGCAATTTGAGACAATTAACCTGGAACAGGCACTTTTGAGTGCTTTATCCCTTTAACAGTTTTGGTTCTTCAAACAAGAACAGAGAAAATGAAAATTGGCTCCTTCCCATCGTGGAATCTTCTGTATAACTTTGTGAATATGCATATGATCCATAAGGAGCGTGTAATGGGAAATCTAAACTATGTAATTTGGAGATGTAATACTCCATCAACCAAATAAAATCATTTAAAAAATTAATGGGTATTTATGTGGCTGACTTAAGATAAAAATGTTCTCCATCTTTTGGTGATACTTAATAGCTCTTCCTCTGGATACAAAATACATAGTTTTCATCTATGTACTTATTATTTACTGTAAAGTATGGGAGGGAAAAGATCATTTGGAATTATATGGAATTATTAAAGTATTAAAATGCTTTCATACACTATGCAGAGCTCCTGTTCTCTCATTATATTTAAAAATAGCCAGGCAGAAGAGAACAAGAATTAAATGAATCTTACTAACCAAAAGGAAGAAAAAGATTTAAGAATGTGCTTAGTTATCTGATTGCAAACCACACAACAAATATTTGTTTAGGGCCTACTATGTGCACAAGATTGCAGGAGATAATACGGAGCAGGTTAATTATAGCTATTATCCTTATGAGTGCGCTGTTCTCCAAAGGTCAGTATAGAGATGGTGCACAAGATGAAGTGGAGTCAGGGTGATAAAAGACTTCTACAGTGACGGAAGGGCGCTGATGTATTGTGAGGGTGAGCCAAGTTAAAGAGAACTGTCCTAAGGAAAACTGGTATTTAAAAATCATTGCTGGGAGACTTGGAATTTTTAATAGAAACTCCAGGAAGCCTGAGGCATCTTTGTAATATGGAAATGGGAGAAAAGAAAATACCACTTTCTGCCTGGGAATTGACCTTTCCTTAATGATGTGTGACCCTTGCTTCAGTTCCTTCAGCACCCACCAGAAACATAGGGAGATCTCTTCACAGTCTGAAAGGGTCGTACTCAAGGAGGCAGGCACAACTGCATAGTAGGATGACTTGTCAAATGGAAAACAGCCACAAGAAAACCCCAAACAATCAAGCACTATGTGTTCTGGAAGAAGCAAACCACAGTAATCTAAATTTCAGGATTTGTTCCACCTTGCTCAATCTGGCATTTAATTCTCTGACATTATCTCAACTTGACAATTCTGCAATATTTGACACAACTGATCACTCCCTCCTTAGAACGTTCTGCTTTTGGCTTCCTGAATATCACTCTCTCCTACTTTATTGATTGACACTTCTTAGATTCCTCTACTGGATTTTTATCTCCTTCACAACTTTCTAAAGTTTGGAGTGCTCCAGTTCTCAGTCTTGTACCTCTATCTTCATGCGCTCCCCAAGGCACTGCTTCCAGTCCCATGGCTGCATATGCCATGCGATTGACACCCTGATTTACATCTCTTACCGTGACATCTCTCTTGAGCCCCAGATTCATAATTCCATCTGCCTACTCAGTATCTCCCTTTGAATGTTTAATAGACATCTCACAATGAACATGGCCAAACTGAACTGAACCCAAACTATTCTTCTCTTAGTCTCTCCATCTTAGTAAATAGCACCCCCTATTCTCAGCTATTCAGGATGAAAATCTCAGTCAGTTTTTCTCCCCATGGAGTTCTGTTTTTGTTCTAAATTTGGAAAGTATGAGGATTTGGAAAGTTAAGATGATTATGTGCATAAAATGATCTGAACTATCACACCCACCCTACAGGTAATGTTTTCTCTCTTCTCAATAATGGGTTGCCTAACCCACCCATGAATTTGACAAATAACTATTGGGCATGGTGAACAAGGTGGATTCAAACCCAGATAGGTTAGACACAGATCTTGGTCTCATGGAGCTTATGATTACATACCTGAAGAGACAAATGTATGCTCTGCAATTCTGAGGGTTGGCAAGGCAATTCATGAGTCCTCTGAATAACTCAATAAAATCTCTGAAAAGGTAGTATTATAAAGATAATGGTTGGTCTCCACCCCTTATCCCATCATATTCTGATCCCCTGAGGGCCCATCTTTAGATCTTTAATTCAATGGAAGAAAGGAAGGGATGAAAAAAAAGGATAATACTCTAAATGTTTATTCTAGATAAGCAGGGAGAGGGTGGTGGCTCAGTCATTTTTCAGACTATTGAGGCCAGTAAGGTTGAGTAGGGTTTTTTCTCTTCTTCTCCTCCTGGGATCTTCTGAAGACTTTTCTAGCTAATCTTTTACATTCACTCAACATTCACTGAGTGCTTATTTGCATGGACCTAGATTAGAGATAAAATAGCCATTAAGACAGATTCTCTCTTCTAGAGGAGTTAAAAAATCTAATCAGGGGAAAAAACAAAGGAAATACGTTGTGCAATACTACTGTGTTTCCCCGAAAATAAGACATAGAGGGACAATCGGCTCTAATGCATCTTTTGGAGCAAAAATTAATATAAGACCTGGTATTATATTATATTATGTTATGTTATATTATACTATATTATATTATATTATGTTAAGATCGGGTCTTATAGTAAAATAAAACTGGGTGTTTATATTATATTATATTATATTATATTATATTATATTATATTATATTATATTATATTATATTATATTATATTATATTATATTATAGACCGGGTCTTATAGTAAAATAAGACCGGGTCTTATATTAATTTTTGCTCCAAAGGACGCATTAGAGCTGATTGTCCGGTTAGGTCTTATTTTCGGGGAAACACGGTAGTACTCAGATGTTTTGAGTGAATACGGGGACCCATGGTGTTGGTGTGAACTGTGCCACCTGGTGGGCTCAAGGCAGGTCTGTAAAGAAAATGGTATTTGTCCTCCATTCTGGGCAGCAGGGAGAGCAGGGACAAAGGCAAGAGAGTGTGAAGCTGCAGGGCCTATTCATGGAACTGCAATTCTCAGTTTGAAAGTCGCCTGTGAGGAAGACTTGTTCAAGAGTGAGGGGAGGATTAGATCACAGGGATCCCGTGTGCCAAGCTAAAGGACTCGGCCTTTATCCTATACTAATGGGGAGGCCAGTGACAGCTTTAGCAGAAAAGATAAGGTAATGAGATAGGCATGCCAGCAGATAGCTGTGACAGCTGTGTGCAGGTGAACTGGACACGATCCGTAAGGGGGATGGATGTCTCCTTCATCTTGTGACTGAGATTAACTAAACCTGGAACTAAGTGTTTAGAGTTTTAACATACTTGATAGGCCTTAGTCTTTATTTGCTTTTGGGTCTTTCTATGTTTTCACTTTATTACTTTGCTCATGGGATTTTAAAATCCATGGTCACTCATTTATGATTTGACTTTGATCACATTACTTAATTTGTCTGCTTTGATTTTTCTCATCTATAAAATGAAGACAATAAAAATATTACCTCTCTTGCAGTTTTTGGGAGGACTACATAAGTTTTTATATGTCACAGGTTTGGCCGTGGCATGCATACAGTTCACAATTAAGTATAGATTATTATGAACATTAGTTTACTTAATAATGAGGCTAATAAATAAGCACATTTTTCACTCCATCCAGGACTGAGAACATGGCTGTCCCTATATTTTGCAGGCCACTGGGTGCCTTAGAACTAACACTTAGTAGATTGCCGATCATGTGAAGAAAAAAGAAAGAAAAAAAAGAGAGAGAGACTTAATTAGCATTGTTAAATCCCAATGTGAACTCTCAGTCCTGAGCTAGAAAGGAAATCCCCAGTTTAAATTTTAAAGGTGTGTTTCTGGATTGGTCCAATCATACCACTAAATGAAGTAATTGTGCTCTTTGACCATGAGTTACGGAGAGACTGTGGACACACCCACAGGTATTGCATGACCCTGGTGTCCTTGAGATAGATGCCCTCTTACTAGACATTTTGCCTTTCCTTTCCTCTTCCAGGGTTTGAAAAGCTCATTCTGAAGTATACTTTCCACTGATAACAACACTTGCTGCCCTATTTTAAATACTTACTGTATCACTTGCTATATTACATGTTTTATATCTACTCATTTAAACCTCACTACAATCCAGTGGTAATAATTACAGAGATAGCACCAAGATTATACCCATTTTACAGATGTGGAAACTGAGGCAGAACTGCTATAGTGACTTCATTAAAATAGTGCTGGATGTATAATAGTTGCTTAAACATCATACATTATTTCATTTATGGGTTAACTGATTGAAGAATGGTTACCTTTTATTTTAACATTGAGATACCCACACCTTACAAAAACCCACTTACTTAAAAAGATAGTATGCTTTCAAAATACCAGAGTGTAGACACATATCAAAATTAGAGGTGTTAGCATGCTAAGTTGAACCACCTCTTAACCTATTGATTGCTAAAACAGAAGAAAACAGCACCTTTTCAAGTTTTTTTGTCTCCAGAGTAATTGGATTCAAAATCACATCTGTAGCATTAAACCAGTGTTTTCAACCTTTTTTTCCTCCCAATTGTTTAACCTCCATCTACATCTCGGGCATAAATTTAAGCCTTTATTTGTGAATATTCGGATAAGCACTTTGCCTCTAACGCTATTGTTCAGGGCCCGGCATCATTGTTACAGCTGTAATTGTAACTATCAAGACACAGTTCTTTGTAATTAGAAAGTCAAGATGGTATTCAGCAGTATGGCAGCACAGGCTTACATTTGTTAGGCTATTAGAAAAAAATGTTTACAGAGAAAACAGTGTCATTGTTTAGTGCTCTTAATTGACCATCTGCCTGGTAAAGAAATGTCCAAAGAAGGATAAATAAGACTATAGTAGACTTATTTATTTATTTTCTTTGTGCAGTGAGGAAATTAGGAAAAGCAACAGCAGAGGCAAACTAGAAAAGACATTGCTAAATCAGACTACAAGTGAAATCATGGCATACATACATTTCTTTTTTTATTTCTCCCAGTGTCAAAACAAAGATCCATGACCTCCTCAAAGTTTGTTCACGAAAAATGTGTCAGATTGCCCCTGGAGTTCTGGGACAATATGGTCCCTGCCTCCATTCTCCCCATTCTCCCCCATTAATTCTCTGTGCACTTCCGCTCTGCTCCAACCACCCTGCTTTGTTCTCTGATGCACAGTTTCTACAGATAAATGCTCCTCCTCTGTAGTTTTGCTTAAGCCAATTCTGTTCTACCTTCAAACTATGGAAATCATGCCCATTCCTTCAAGAGCTAAGTCAGGTATTTCTCCCCACTGTACTCCCTATATCTTTTTCTGACCATCTAAGAAGACAAAAATGTCTCCTTCCTCTGAACTTCTGTAGCACTTGTTATTTTTCTGTTCACTTGGCAATGAAAGGTAACCTGTCTGGTGATGTTCTGTTGTGCTGGAACTGTTATTCAAATTCAGCGTTGCCATTTGCATCCTCATATGCTTGTGTTTTGACTTTCCACTTAGATTATAAAGTTCTTTTCCTAGAATCATGCTTATTCTTCTTTGAATCCCCCCCCAAATGCCCTTCACTTTTTCCTCTTCCCCCCGCCCCCCAAAAAAAAACCCACAAAACACAGAATAGCATTTGGGATTCTGTAAAATGTCAATCACTCATCTTCTGACAAAGCCAAACAAACTCAGGCTGATTTGACCCTCCAGATATGTTTCAATTCTCTTCCATAAACATACTGAGTACCTGTGATGTGTCCCAATTTCTACTAAGCAGTGGGGATGCAGAGAAGAGTCAGAGGTGGTCCCTGGTCTCTAGGAGCTCACTTCCAGGAAATGGTCACTGGTGGAGTCATTCAGCGAGAAAGGGGTGCAGAGAAAACAAACAAACAAAAGGAAATACATGAAAATCAGAAGGTAAACTTCTTTGAAGTTGATTCTAATTAATAAGTGTTAACTTTGACAAGGGCTTTTCTGTAGTTATCAGTATCCCTGGTTTATATTTGATGGGCCTGTTCTTCTACTGTGTCACATTGGCATGCATCTTACAGAAAAGGCTACATCATTATTCTTGCCAGAAAGGAAAACAATATGTGGCACCCAGGACAGAGCTGGTCCCAGATTTTGTAATTTGGGTCCTGTTCTGTGTCCAAAAAGCAAGGAGCAGCTGGTCTTGAGGAGATTATCTTCTGTGCTATATGGATGTCCTTCTGCCCAGGGTCTGAATTGAGTTTCCTCCCAAGACAATGAGTGACCAGGCTTATGCTCCAGGACCTGTCTCTTCCAGGATCACAGATGGAAGCCCCATTACAGTCACACGCAGATTCACCACAATATGGAAAGCCTTCAAGCAGGAAATGGAACAGAAACACAAAATATGACCTGACCTACTACCAAGGAGCTGTTTCTTGCCTCAAATTATAGTGGATAACTCTGCTTGTAGTTTTCTACAGACAACAGAGCCTGGTTCACTAGCAGATATTCTTCAAGACTCATGCAAACATCTTTCTCTGACCCAGTCTCTTTCCAACTCAGTTGCTCCTGGAGCAATTTATACACTTTATACATTTTATAGTATTCCCTGGATAATGCTTCCACTACTGGCTAGCTGTAGTTGAATTGACTACATCTTGATTGTAAATTACTATTACAGATAAGTTTTGATTTTCCTGCTACCTTGTTGTCTCAAACTGTCAAAAGCCACAGGACTTTTGGTATTATGCCTTCCTGGAATGTTTTCCCCAGGGTGTCCTCATAGCTCACTTCCTTTATTTATATTAGATTTCCATTTCGGTTCTGCCTTATCATTGAGCTCTTCCCAATCTCCCTGTGTAAAGAGTAATGCTCCCTCCAAATCTAGCACATCCTGTATACTGTACCATGCTTAACATCTTTCCATGGCTACCAGCATCATCATAGCTATTAAATTGTCTCCCTTTTCTAGATTTAAGCTCATGAAAGCAGGGCATTTTTTTTTTTTTTCTCCCACTGATGTATTTCCATGGCATTTTGTAGGTGCTCAATAAATATTCAGTTCATTAACTAACCCATTTTCAGAGATCCTTGGCTAGTGCCCTTAGAGTGATTGCATAGAGTACAGAGTTCTGTAGAATTCCTAGGTGTTGGATCCCATGGGTTCATTTAGCCACCAGGGGATCATATGCAAGTTGATTCCTCTCTCTACACCTGCTTCCTTAACCTCAGAATGGAGATAATAGTATTTCCATCTTTTAGAGTGGTGGTGAGGATATGATGAGAGAGGTCCAGGAAAGTTTGACACTACAGCAGGTAACCTATACATGTAGATTATTTTCTTGTCCTCTCTTTGCTCTGTTTGTTCCCTTTCACCTTTTACTTTCTTTCTCCCATCATCCTTCCTTTTCTCTTTCTCTTTCTTATTTTTTTTTATTTTGTCCTTCCTTCTCTTTCCCTGCCTTCCTTGTGTTCCTTGTACTAGGTATGGGAAAAAACAAAAATAAGGTTTCTCCTTCTGCATGTGCCTAAGTACCTCCCAAAGCATACACACACACACACACACACACACACACACACACACACACACACACACACGTATACACAGCTTCTACTCCTTACTTTTCAAAAGGTTTGCATTGGACCATGTCCTATTCATTCACCATATCTTGATGAACATGCTTTCCTTTATTGTCATTTCTTTTTCGGCTGAAAGTTTTCACAGTCCCTTAGTTTTTCTCAGCTATGTAAGAACCACATTGTAGGATCCTCCTTTTTAGGCTTTCCTAGATAGGCCTGTTCTCCTTGTCATCCTTTTATGCCTTGTCAAGAGCACACAGTCTAAAGGGATACACGGAACATCAGAACCTACACGTGTATTCAGGTAGAGGTTATCATTGTTTTGGTCATAGGGGAAATTTAACACAGCGGTGTTTCGGCCTTGTGGTAGCCGTGCCCAGGTAGAAGCCCTTACTTTATTGGGCTATGGGAAGGCATTGTTTCCAATATTTTATAGGTAAAGCCAGAATTTAAATTCTAAAGTTCTGTGATGCACAGACACAAGTTTCAAAAAGTATACTATTTCATAGAACATACACTAGCATGAAACATAACTGTGGGATTTTTATTACTTCATTTTAATGTAAGTAATCAGTTTTCATAATTTACTTATTAATATGAAGCATTTGTTTTATTTTTATAGACCAATATTATTTATTTTAAAACTTTTGTTATTTTTATTGAGGTATAATTGGCTTACAGCATTATTAGTTTCATGTGTACCACATAATAATTTGATATCATATATATTAGGAAATCATCACCACAATATATCCAGTTAAAATCCATCACTATACATGTAAAATTTTTTTTGTAATGAGAACTTTTAAGATCTACTTTCTTAGCAACTTTCAAATATGCAATACAGTATTATTAACTATAGTTACCATGCTGTAGATTACATTCCCATGACTTATTTATTTGATAAATGGAAGTTTGTACTATTTGGCTCCTGTTAGCTATTTTGGCCACGCCCCACTCCTAGCCTCTGGCAACCACCAATCTGTTTGCTGTACCTATCAGCTTGGTTTGTTTTTGTTTTTGTTTTAGATTCCACATATCAGTGAGATCATATACAGTATTTGTCTTTCTCTAACTTATTTCACTTAGCATAATGCGCTAAATGTCCATCCACATTGTCACAAATGGCAAGATTTCATTCTTTTTTATGGCTAAATAATATTTCAGTGTGTGTGTGTGTGTGTGTGTGTGTATACCCATTTTCTTTATTCATTTATCCATTAGTGGACATTTAGGTTGTTTCCATATCTTAGCTATTAGAAATAGTGCTGCAAAGAACATGGGGGTGCAGATGTCACTCTGAGATCCTGATTTCTTTTCCTTTGGATATATACCCAGAAGTAGGATGACTGATCATATGGTAGTTCTATTTTTAATCTTTTGAGGAAACTCCATAAGTGTTTTCCATAGTAACTGCACCAATTTATATTCCCATCAATAGTGCACACGGGTTCCCTTTTCTCCACATCCTCACCCACACTTGTTTTTTTTCTTTTCTTTTTGATAATAGCTATTCTCACAGGTGTGAGGTGATATCTCATGATGGTTTTGACTTGCACTTCCCTGAGGATTAGTGATGTTGAGCATCTTTTCATGTACCTGTTGGCCATATGTATGTCTATTATTATTATTTAACTTGTGGATTTATTCTTTTCTAAGCAAACTGAAAGGGTGATAACATATAAATGACACCACACTAGACAGAAGATTTGCCTTTTTCCTGCATAGTCAAGTGAAACAAACAATTCATCTGGGCTCTTGGCCTGGGTATGCTGTAGGGCTGGGATAGTTGGAAGAAGAAACAAGCTCCACCTATTCCCACATCCTCTTTCTCCATTGCCCTCTTATCTGTATCGAAGAGAGGAGTAGTCAAGATTCCAACCCCAAATAGATTGAACTCTACCATTTTTAGGGGCTTTCAAACCTCAAAATGCATGAGCATCTCTCTAGAGTGTAGTTAAAATGCAGATTCTGATCCGTAGGTCTGGGGTGGGGCCTTAGATCCTCTCTAGTACATTCCCAGGTGATGCTGGTGCTGCTGCTCCTAGGACCACACTTTGATTAGCAAGGGTTTATGCATCAAACACCACTTAGGGTCTTGGGCTTCCCTCTTCCCCTAGGCTCAAGCCCTGTTCCTGGAGCTGCCAGTGCCTTATCTTACCTCACTGCTGCTGAGGCGGTGGGCAAGGACTGACTTGTGAGAGACACCTCTCTGGTCTTCATTGGACGTGTGCTTATCCGCCTTGCTGAACAAGTGCAGTGTGTTAAACGGTCAGGATATTCTTCTGTAAAATGATAACACCACATTTAAAGAGATGAGTTTTGGCAAAGGAAAAGATGGCTTCAGATATTAGACCAGAAGAAAATAATGAGCAGGTATTAGAAAGCACACCCTAAGTGCCCTGTGTACTGCCAAATGGCATGAACTGAACACTTACTGGGGTAAGATCCAGACTTAACGCTCTCTTCCCCTGCCAACTTCCAGATACACAACCGCTGCATAATGAGGTCTTCTATCTGATGGTCCAGAATCTAGTTGAGATGCTTACTTCACTTCTCTCAAAGCAGAATGTCTCTTGCAGTATGATTTTGCTTACCTGAAACGTTAGCCTTCTAATCCTGATTTTATTTACATCCCTGCCATCTTAAGTCATCTTCCTATCATCTTCAAGATGTCTTGAATTCCTTTATTGTTTACTATTAGATCCTCAGCACTAACACAGAGCTCCATCCCTAGCAGGTACTGAATACATGTTAGTGGAATAAATGAACAAATAAAGTAATGACAAGGCAGGGCCATGTTTTGGTATCTACAACATATGAATCAATTCATTCTGAATTTTCTGCTCATACCGATAAAGTGTTTTAATAAATTGAAGATACAAACATGATTTAAAAATTTAATATAGATTCTGAATAACTGATCCAAATATATCACAGGAACAAATATAAGTTGAGGAACCCTGAAGAAGCTCCAATGACTCTGCACTAACATTTATACAATCATTTATTTTGTATTAGGCATTACATTAAGTCATTAAAATCATCTCTTTCACCCCACAAAAGTCCAATGAGACAGGTTCTGTCACAACACAATTACAGGATTAGGAATCTATAGGCTGTACAGAGCCAGTTGAAATTGGAACACAGGTACTAAACCAAGGCAGTCTAAACACACTGTCCATGTAACATCACCATTGTGTATTGCCCACTGCTTAATATCCCCCAGAGTCTCCTGTGCCAACTGCATCACACCTATAGATAGATCATACGTGAAAGATAAATGAACGATGAAGGGAGGAAGGGAGATAACAAATGAATGGCTTTCGGAAGCGCCAGTGTGTAAGTTCTCTTACAACTAACTTAATACCTCATTAAGATCATCTGTCCAAGTCACCTTAGGATTTCAGCAGAAGTTGGAATTTCCGTCCATTTAACCATCGGGTGTTCACACGTCTCACAAGAGTTATCAGACCCATCATCCCTTGAAAGGAGCTGGAGAAGCATTTTTGCCGTCAGATATTTGTATCCCTCTGCTGAAGCAATCAATGGAACCTGAAACCCTGCCAGGGATTAAACCAAAAGCGGTACCTAAATTACCAGTAGCAGAGATCAAGCAGGTTGGATGTTCTCATAGAATTTTAATCTTCCTTTCTGGAAGCATGGCTGGAGTAAGGAGAAAACAGCAACACCCCAGCATTCAGCTAACACCAGAGGGCGTTTGTCTTTGCTGTTCCCTCTGCTGGGAATGCTCTTCCCTCAGACACCCACAGAAGCTGGACAGATCCCTCACTGAACTCAGGCACCTGCTCAAATATCACCTCACCCAACAACACTTCCATGATCTAAAAGAAACTTCTTTTGTCACTTTTCGCCCTGTGCTCATTTTATTTTTTTTCTTCAAAGTCTTCATTACCTCATGAAACATTGTATGTTGATTTGTAAACACCCATCTCCTCCCCACTAGAATGCCAGATCTCTGAGGCAGGACCTAAGTCATTGTTGTTCACTTCTGATTTCCAGCACCCAGATTTGTGGTTAGCTTTAGGAGATACCACCCCCCACCACACACACACACACAAAAAAAATATTTATTAAATAAATGAATTCATAAGGAACAAATACCTTAAACTGCTTATATTTCAATGAGAAAAACGGCCACTCCACCCACCTACTGAACGCTAATGGCTTCTTAATTATTCTGGCCAAGAAGTACTTGGCTTCCCAACATGCTCTCTCCCTCTGTCCCTCCACCTCACCCCACCCCATATTTAAGCTGGACTATATTCCCTTCAGTACCATCAGTATTTTCTTGGGATGGATTCAGAAAGCTGTTCTGACTCACACAAAAGAGTGCCTTAATATGGGAAAAGGCTCTTTCTATCTTTGCTATGTGATGGCATAAGATCTTTATTAGGTCAGTGCCTCACAGGAACCACAAGCTTCTTAGGGAGGTAATCTGTCCAGCTCATCCTGTCACTCTTCAGCTTAGTGACACTCAGTAATGATGTGCTCTAGCTGTCATCTCTATTATCCTGGTGCAATAAAGCAGCCGCCTCCTTCCATCTTCAGCTCATTTGGAGTCCGGTTTACCATCTCCACTTGGGTATGTTTGGTAATTTCATCTGAGCACCCACAAAGGACTAACTGTTCAAAGAGTTAGCTGGTGTATCTTGTGTAGGGGAGGAAACTGTTTCCTATCTTTCCTCCTTGGTTCTTTGGCTGACCTAATAATTAAATTGACATAAAATTGATTAAGAGAAAAGCAAATTTAATTTAATATGTATGGGAGCCCCACACAAACATGAGAAACATGAGAAGCTCTCAGGCAGTCAGGCAATTGAGGTTTATATTCCATCCTGAGCTAAGGAGAAGTGATTAGGGGTCTGGCACTTCAAAGGGAAGGAAGACAATTCATAGGAAAATGGGAAGAGGAAATGTTTGGTAAACAAATGTTTACCGTTATACACATAAGTCTTTGTGATGTAAAAATGTTATCTCTGCTAATAGCTCTCTTTCTCTTACAAGGTCCCTTATCTAAATTCTTTTAGGCAGTTAAGGGAGAGGTAAAAAGCTCTTCTTGAGTCTGTTGGGTCTTGATTATCTTCAGCTCAAAATTGTCCAAAGTGGCACATTCTGGGACAACCTGCCCTGAACCCCATCACGTGCATGAGAGCATGAGAGTTATTGGCATATACTACTGTTTTTGTTGTTTGTTTTAAAGATTTTTATTAAACAATATAGCTAAGATACAACATTATGTTAGTTTCAGGTGCACACCAAAGTTATACACCTGAAGAAGTGAGCACCATAATAAGTCCAGCAACTATCTGACACCGTACTGTGCTATCAAAATATTTGACTATATTCCCCATGCTGTAATTCATATCCCTGAGACTTACTTGTTTTATACCTGGAAATTTGGACCTCTTATTGTCCATATCTTTCCCCATTTTTAAATTTTTAAATTATAGTTGACATTCAATATTATTTAATATCAATTTCAGGTGTACAGCATAGTGGTTAGACATTTGTATAGTTTAAGAAGTGATCCCCTTAACTAGTTTAGTACCCACCTGGCACTATACATAGTTATTATTGTGTTATTGATTATATTCCTTATGCTATAACCTACATCCCTGTGATTACCTTGTAACAACAAATTTGTACTTCTTAGACCATTCCCCTTTTTCAGACATCTCCTCAACCCCACTCTACTCTGGCAACCATCAAAATGTTCTCTGTATCTATGAGTTTGTTTCTGTTTTATTTCTTTGTTCATTCTGTTCTTTAGATTGCACATACACGTGAAACCACATTGCATCTGTCTTCCTCTGTCTGACATACTTCACTCAGCACAATACCCTCCAGGTCCATCCATGCCACTGTAGATGGCAAGAACCTATTCCCTGCCCTGGCTCAGCAATATTCTATTGCATATATATACCACCTCCTCTTTATCCATTCATCCATTGATGAACACCAGGCTGCCTCCACATCTCAGCCATTGTAAACAATGCTGCAATGAACACATGAATACACACATCCCCTCGAAGTAGTGTTTTGGGTTTCTTTGGATAATACCCAGAAATGGGATTACTGGGCCCTTCTTTGTCTCTTGTTATAGCCTTTGTTTTAAAGTCTATTTTGTTTTGTGTCAGTATTGCTATCCCAACTTCCCCCTCCCCACATTTTCATGAAATATCTTTTTCCATCCCTTTACTTTCAGTCTGTGTGTGTCTCTCAATCTGAAGTGAGTCTCTTGTAGGCAGGATATTAAGAGTCTTGTTTTCTTATCCATTCAGCCACCCTATCTTTTGATTGGAGCATTTAATCCATTTACATTGAAAATAATTGTTGGCAGATATGTAGTTATTGCCATTTTAGTATTCAAAATTTTTATCTTTTTTGTTTTTTTCCATCTTAAAGAAAACCCTCTAAGATTCCTTGTAATACTGGTTTGGTGTGATGAACTCATTTAGCTTTTTCTTGTCTGGGAATTTAAATGATAGCCTTGCTGGGTAAGGTAGTCTTGGTTGTAGGTCCTTGCTTTTCATCACTTTGAAAATTTTATGCCAGTCCCTTCTGGTCTGCAAAGTTTCTGTTGAGAAATGAGCTGACAATCTTATGAGAGCTACCTTGTAAGTAACTATTTGCCTTTCTCTTGCTGCTTTTAGGATCCTCTCTTTGTCTTTAACCCTTGCCATTTTAATTATAATGTGTCCTGGTGTGAGCCTTCATGGGTTCATCTTGTTTGGGACTCTCTGAACTTCCTGGGTTTGTATGTCTATTTCTTTCACCAGATTAGGGATGTTTTCCATCATTATTTGTTCAAGTAGGTTTTTAATTTTTTTGCTCCCTCTCTTCTTTTTCTGGCACCTCTATGATGTAAATATTGTTACCACTTGATGTTGTCTCAGAGGTCCCATAGACTATCCTAATTTTAAAACATTTTTTTTTCTTTTTAATGTTCCAGTTGGGTGTTTTCTGCTACCTTGTCTTCCAAATCACAGATTTGATCGTCTGCTTCATCTAGTCTGCTAGTGATTCCTTCTAGTGCCTTCTTCCTTTTAATTATTGTATTCTTCATTTCTGACTGAATTCTTTTTATGGTTTCTGTGTCTTTTTTTTATGCTTTTCATCTTTGTTGAAATTCTCACTAAGTTCTTTGAGCATCCTTATAGCCATTGTTTTGAACTCTGTCTCTAGTAGGTTGCTTGCCTCCATTTTGTTTACCTTCTTTCTTTTCTTTTTTTTTTTTTTTTTTTTGAGCTTTCTCCTGTTCTTTAATTTGGGATATATTTCTTTGTTTCCTCATTCTCGCTGCCTCTCTGTGTTTATTTCTATATTAAGTAGATCTGCTACATCTTCTAGTCTTGCCTGGTGGCCTCATGTAGTAGGTGCCCTGTGGGGCTCAGTGGCACAGTTTTCCTGGTCACCTGCCCTTGGTTCTCAGGAGTGCCCTTGTGTGGGTTGTGTGTGCCCTCCTGTTATATTTGAGACTCAATTGCTCCTGGCATATCAGTGGGTGGGAATGACCCTCAGGCTCACTCGCTGTGGAAATTGGCCACATCCACAGCTTACGGGTTGCTGTGGTGGTGGTTGGGGGCTTACCCCATGGAGTGGGATTTGCTCTGGTAGGCTCTGGTGCCTGTTGAGACTACCCTTCACGTGGTGCTCTGGTGTACTCTGAAGCCAAAGTCCAAGCATGTTGGTTCTGGGACCTCTTGGCAGGGGCTCTCCTGCAGGCCCAGGTCAGCTGCTACCTGTGACTGGCCAGTGAGTACCTGGTAAGAGCTACAAAGTGATCCACATTTGGTCACTGCCTTTGCTGTACCTGGAGGTGCATGGGAGAGGCCACACTGTGAGCTGAGGATGGCTGTTACCATTACCAGGTCTAGGGTAGCTCTGCAAATAGCCAGGATACTCTGAGGCCTCCTGGCAGCTGCTGGCTCCCATAAGCTTCAGCTGTTGATAAAGCCTCCTGCATTACAAAATTGGGAGTTGGGTATGGCATGGTCTTGGTGAGTCACCAGGTTGGAGTGAATGGAGCTTACCAGACCAATTCAGATTCAGCTTTGGCCATGGATGTGTGGAAAAGGCTCAACACAGGAAAGATGGCACCCTCCTGTTAGCTGCATAGGAGGAGAACTCCACATACAGAAAATGGTGACTGTCCTCCAGCCTTTGCCTTGAAACCACACACCTCAGAGTGCCCTAACATGTGCCTCTGATGCCTCCTGAGTCATTGTCCCTCCTCCAGAGCCCAGGGTGAATGAGTCTTTGAGAGAGCCTCTCTGTTTCATGTAGCCTTCCATCCCTCCTGGCTGGTTAGAATCCCCACTGATTTTCACAGCCAGATGACATGGGAGCTCCTCTTCCTGGCACCAACACTCCTGACTGGGGAGCCTGGTGTGAGGCTGGGGTCCTTTTTTTCTTCATGGAAGGGAATTCTGCAGCTGAGATATCCCTCCTGATTTTCAACTGTTACTCCAAGGTTTGGGGCCAGCCCTTTCCACATCTCTGACTCTCCCACCAGTCTCAATATGGCTTCTTTCTTATATCCTTAGTTATAAAACTTCTGTTCAGCTAGACTTCAGGTGATTTTTCATGTTGATTATTCTATAATTTGGTTGTAATATTGATGTGTTCATGGGATGAGGCAAACACATTTGTCTGCTATACCATTTTGGATCCTCCCCTACTTTTGGCTTTTAAGTGGTGACAAAGTCCAACAAACTTGATATCAAACCAACACTAAAATATTGTTGGCATCATTTGGGAAAGGTTGCAAGATATTTGTGGAGTCAAAGCCACATTCACACAATGAGATGCTGCCCCTCCTCCAAATCTCTTTTATCTTCAATAGATCTTATTTTAAAGGTACCTGCCCATTTATTGTGGATGACAGACTAATAAAATGAAGTCATTTTAATAAACACTGTATCAGAATATCCCATCTTCTAATGTGGCAATGTGAAATTTCACCACTGGAGGAAACATTTAACATTCTGACTATTTTAATACTTTTAATAAATATTTGCAATTCCTATGATAAAGCATCCCAGTAGAAAATGCATTTCCTCTGAAATTTATGTGGCTGCTGGCAGGTGGCCATTTTCTAATTTTCTGTCTCACTTACATACATTTATTACAGATTTCTAACTACCCCTTTTTGCTCTTTGACTGACTATGAGCATGCTGTTTCTTCTGAGTAGGAATGTGTGTGGTTAAAATTGAGGATAGTAAACAAGAGCTTTCTGGTTTGCAAATTGGAGGGTTCATCATATCCCCTTGGTGTGTGTGTGTGTGTGGGGGGGTCCCTTAACATCCATTTCATTGAGGCCTACGGTATATTTTAATCAAGTTTTCTGATCCATGTGGAGCTTGAGACCCTTCCTTAGTTCTGCAATACAGTGAAAGGTTGGGGGGAGGCATGAGGGTAGGATTGAGAGTGGGGATTAGGTCATTATTTTGATCTATTAGGCTTTGGGCTCACTCATGGAATACAGCAGAATTTATGAAATACTTGTTAGAGTAATAATGCTTACAGAGATAGCAATATCCAGGTAAAGTAAACCATATTTTAAACACAAAGGGAACTATTTAAGAAAATTCTATTGTAAATCTTCTTGGAAAAAACAAAACAAAACAAAACCTTGAAAGTTTGTCATTGCCCCTTAATGTATATTTCCAATTTTCATGAGACATCGCCATGTAAAATTCCTGGGTTACCTCAAACTCAAACGTTTTGAAACAAAGCTTACTATTCCTGCTACTTTTGATTCCCTACCTCTGACATGCTCAAAATTGAATCCCTTATCTGTATGCTGGATCTCACTTAAAGATATTGCTATTCTCTAATCAGCAGAACAGAAATAAGAATCTTTTTCAGGCATTTCTATTTTATAGTATCTCAAGGCCTTCTTGTCCTATCCACTCAATGTCTCTTTACTCATTTCTCCTTCAATTCCCTCTGTTGCTTCCCTGGCTTAAGTACTCATTGTTGTTAATGGCCATGATGCTTTATGAATCATTTAATCATTGCATTATCTCACTTAAGCCTTCTAACAGTCCAACAGTCAAGTGATGATATCATTCCCATTTTACAGACCAAAGGAAAGGCAAAAAGATTCAGTGACTTGCCCGAGGTTATTCAGCTAGGAGGTCTCAGTCTGGGATTTGAACCCTAATAATCTGACAGCAGAAATGAAACTCTGAACCACTAAGCTCCCTGCTGCTGTAAAAACTTCATAACTGTTCTCCCTGCTCACTTTATCTTGTCTCTCTATTCCTTCTCTACATTTCTGCCATAGGCTGCTTATAAAAATATGGTTTCATGTCATAACATATAAAACCTCTGATGGTGCCCTTATGTCCATTATTTATTCACAAAATCATTCATTGCTTTATTTCACTTATTTGACAAATATTTGTGAACCACACATTATGTACCAAGCATAGTTTAGGTACTGGGACTATTGTTAAAATAAAAATTATCTGAAGTGCTTGCCCAATGGATAGCAAGTGAAGCAATTGTGATACAATATAAGCTTGAGTATAAAGTAAGATAAAACAGAGTAAAGAATAGAGAGGGAGAGGACTTATTGTTTTAGACAAGATGATTACGAAACAGCATCTGAAATGAGTAACATTTAAGTGGGGACTCAAATAACAGAAAGGAAGATGCATTCCAGGCCAAAGATACATTTATGAAAAATGGAAAAGCAAGTGCATGGTGCTTGAAGCAGGGCTATGCTGAGTCCATTCACAAGCAGCTGGGAAGCCTTGAATGACAGAAACCAGGAGATACTGCTAAGACAAGAGAAACTTGAGGGAGACGTGGGCCCCAGAGACCATGGTCGATTTTCTAGAATAATATTCCCTTTCCTTTCACTCATGCACCTATATTTCCAGTCTCTTTGAAGAAGCAACAGCTTGTCACGATGCACTACTTGCTGTCTTTAAAATAGAGCATGCGCCTTACTATCTTTCTCCCTGCTTTACACATGTTAAAGCTTCTCTTCTCTGACTTGCAGAATTTGCCCATCCTTTAAGGCCTATTTCCAACACCACAGCCTAAGTTAACTCTTATCGTATGTCCAATTCTGCTTTAGCTTCCTCCTAAATGAGGAAAAGAAAGGGGACTAATTGTGAAAGAACTCAGAGGTCAGGTTGCGTGAGATCACATCCCACTGTGCACTTTGTTGGTCAGCGTACTCCACGGCAACTGAGAACATCTTTCCAAGCCTCAGTTTGGTGTTGCCATTTTAAAAACACAGCAGTAGAGGAATAATCTCATAGTGTTCTAAAAGGACTAAGTGAGATTATCCTTTGTCATAAGACTCCAATAAAATTTGACTTTAAATTATTTTAAAGGATTCCTGTGATCCCAGGTTCCTTTTCTTATCACCCTAAAAATATGCTTTAGTGTTAGCTTCTATGCACTTGCTTTTCTGGGCTAGACTATAAGCATCTTGAGAGCAAGGACCATATCCAATGTATCACAATGTTTCTTTCACTGCATTTGCATACAGCAGGTGTTAATAAAATAGATCAAAAGAATTTATTATCCTAATTGCCACCAGCATATGTGCTTTACTTAAAACACTTAAGACACAAATTAGTCAAATTAGTGAACGACTGTGTAAAGTTTAAAACCAAGTATTTTTTATTTTCATTTTTCTTTTTTAATTTTTTCACAATGAAACTGAAATAAAGGGCTTAAGAAATACAGCAACACATGGAAAATATCTTTGTGATCTTGGGGCAGGGAAGAACCTTGAACAAATCACATATAGTACTAAACTTAAAAGAAAAATTGATGACTTAAACTGCATTAAAATGTAAAACTTTGGTCCATCAAAAGTGACTGAAATGACAAGACATAAACTATAAAAATATATTTGCAGCATGTATAATCAGCAAAGATTTTGTAGCTAAAATGCACATAAAATGGCTAATAGATTTAAAAAAAAATACAAACCAACAGAAAAATGGAGAAGAGTATAAAAAATAGAATTTTTACAGAAGATAGGGCCTAAATTGTGAATAAACCAATGAATAAAGTGATATAAATTCTTTATAATTAATGAAAGAATATTACAGTCCATGATAAGATAACATTTATGCCTACTAGATTAGTAAAAATTAAGGTATTTGATAATAACTACAGGCAGTAAGGATGTGGACCTTTGGGAATACATAGATACTTTTGGTGGGAGTAAAAGTGATACAACCATGTTTGGAAATACTTTGGTGCCAGTTTCTGAATTTGAACATTTGCATGCATTATGGGCCAGCAGTTCCACTTCTATTTATGTGATTTAGAGAAGCACTTGCTCATGAGCCCCAAGAGATATTTACAAAAATATTCGTAGAAGGATTGAGGACAAGAGAGAAAATCCGGGAGCAACCCTAGTGTCCTTCAACAGGAAAATATATGTTATAGACTGAATCGTGCCCCCCCAAAATTTGTATGTTGAAGCCTTAACCCTCAGTCTGTCTATATTTGGAGATAGGGCCTTTAAAGGAGAGTATTAAGGTTAAACAAGGTCATAGGTGTGGGGCTCTAATCAAGTAGGATTGGTGTTCTTATAAGAAGAGGATGACGTATCAGAGTGTGCTTACACAGACGAAGCCTGCGTGAGGACATGGGGAGAAAACCACCATCTGCCAGCCAGGAAGAAAGGTCTCATCAGGAACCAACCCTGCTAGTACCTTAATCTTGGACTTCCAGCATTCAGAACTGTGAGAAAAGAAATTTCTGTTGTTTAAGCGACACAGAATATGGTATTTTGCCATGGAATCTCAAGAAGACTAATGCAATACACAAACCTTTTGTGATATATAGATCAGCAGAACATTATATATACAGCAATAAAAATGAATATATAACTACACCCCACAAGGGGAGGAATCTTAGAAAACATGTTTACTGATAAAAGCAAGTCTTAGAAGACTTTATTCAACACTTTACCATTTTTACAAACCTTAAAAACAGCAAATAATTAATAACATAGTATTTGGGGATATATGTATATGGGTTATGGCTATTTCTTTTAAAGCAAGGGAATAATGAATATAAGATTCAGGATAGTGGAAAGACTGAGGAATAAGATGCAGACACTCATGCAGAAACAATGACATCGTCAATGTTCCAGTTTTTAAGTCAGGTAATGAGTTTACAAATATTATTTTTATTATGTTTAAACTTGTTTATAGATAATGTAATGTTTTAAGTATCAAATATTACATAAAAGAGAATACTAACTGCTTTGTTTTTTGGAAAAAAAGTGTTTTTCTCTAATACACAAGTATCCAGCCTTCAACTTTTTAAATTACAATTACTTTTTCCTCCCTTTCCTTCATATCCTTTGTCTTTTTCTTTTTTCCATATAACTTGGATCTTTATAAACTTTAAAATTAGGGAAATAGCCAGTTTCATTAATTTTTGTTATGAAAAACTATCCCCCTAATATCACAGGTATGTGAGAGTACAATATTCAGAATTGATTCCAGTATAAAATTAATTCTCAGTTACTTATAATATTTAATTTGTGTATGCAAAGTACCCTAGTCACCGAAAAGATAATTGACTTTGTTCTGAAGTCTCTCAGTCTACATATTAATTTCATCTTCTCTCCTCAGACCCACATGCTCACTGGAACTCATTGGTTATCGTCTGTGTGAACTTAGAGGAGTTGCAATATCAATAAGTTTGACAAACATTATTATATCTGGTCTCTTGGGCAGAATTTGTTTATGTTATCCAAATTCTATAACTCTACAACATTGAACAACTGCCTTCGAATACTTCGTGGATTTTTTCTTATTTTACCAGTCACATTCACCATTGAGGGTTTAAGTGGCACTGCTAAATGTTAGCTACATTAAAATACTTACGGCAAAGTCTCTAAAAACTAAGGGAGCATATTTTCCAATCTGTAATTGGCAATTAAAAAAGAATTTAAGTTCTAAAAATATGTGTTAGTAGCCCACTATTAATATATTCCTCACATAGTTGTGGGACCACAGAACATATACAGAAAAGGCACAGTAACTATTTTTAAGGAATTTTCAATCTGATGTACACATTGATAAGCAGTGGGGATGTTGCTGGAATGGGTTGTGATATTCTCTCCCACTAAAACATTGCATTTTTTTTTTTTTTTTTTTAATAATTCATTGCCACTGTCCTATCCTAAAATCTTCAAAACAAACTGTCAGTTTTACCACATGGAATGTCTTATGACAACCACAGTCACATTTGGCTCTAATTGGAAAGTTTTGTGCAAGACATCATCCAAAAAGTACAGTGGGCTGTTGAATTATTATTATTTTTTATCTTTTTCTTCAGCAAATATGTTAAATGTGAAACATTATTTCAACATTAATAATTCAGAGTGACACCCATCAACACCACCACGAGCAGCTAGGAGAGTTTGATAATTGAAAAATAAGTTTGTTTTTTACAAATACCAACCCATGCTGTTGGCTGGCTGTGTATGAACAGGAAACACTGAAGAAATGATGGAATGTTCATATCACCAGAGGGGTCATAATAAAAAGGTTTTCTTCTGCAGTTGATACCAAAACCTAAGTTTCATTAATTTCTCTTTTAAAATAGAATTTCCTCTCTTTTCTCATTCAGTGAAGTTCATTTTCCTTCAGATGCTAAATCTGTACATCCCAAAGGCATGAATACAAAAGCAGACTTCCTTGTTTCCTAATTATCTTTGGCGGAATTAGGATCATCAAAAGAAAATCCCAGCGAAATCAACTTACACAAGTAGGAGAACAGGAAACAGCATGTCATTTAAAAAGTCATCTGTTGTTGTGGCCCACCCACAGGAGCACAAGGATTGAAGCCAGTACCCTCTGTTAGAGATGTCACCAGGGCAGGCTAGGCAGACAGAATAAGATGATACCAGGCCTCCTAATAGTCCTAGTGTTTGTGTTATTGTAAGGAGCCCTGGAGGCTGGCAGAATGCTGTGAGTGGTACTTTACAGTGTGTTGTATCTATGCTCAAGGAACCACCACTTTTACAGTCAGATTTAAAGACCTTGACATTTGGAGTTAGGACTAAGCTTCTTGTGAACGTCCATAAATTCCATTGTGTGACGTTGGATTAAGAGTAATTGGAGTTGATATTTTTCTGAACGTTGACCACCATCATTTTTGGAGTTCCGTTATGCCTTTGTGTTCTGTGGTAATGAATTTCCATTTAATTTTTACTTTTGTTGGGTGGACTGGAATCCATAAATATAAATGAGAGGGCTGCTGGCCATCATGGAGACTGTAATTCAATTCAAGGAGCTCTGATAAAATGTATACTGGATCGAGGCCTGTTCTTACAGTTTACATTGATCTGAAATGCTATTGAATTGCAACCTGGTAATGTCTATTTTCTCATACATTATCATATCTGTAATGATAACAAAATCATGCTAATTTATTCTGATTTTTTTTTTTTTTTGGTGACACTGAAGCTGAATGGCCCCTCCAGCCAGCGTCTTACAACAAATGCTTCTTTCCTATTATGCCTCTTAAGAACAAAACTGTATTCCACTCTTCAGCACACTCTAATCTTTCCATTTCTATTATGATACTTCATTAATTTGACTACCTCATTGCTTTGTAGCTTTGAAGAAGGGCAGCAGTGGAAAACACTTGAATTCACAGTAACCTCTGGCAGGGAGGGTCTGTTCTTCCAAATATTTCAGCTATTTCCTCCCTGCTGGCTTACTGTCATGTTTGAGTTTCTGTGAGGAGCAGATATGAATCGTGCCCTCCCACCTTAGGCATCATAAATATCTTTCAGATAATAGATAATTCACCCTATCTTATGTGTTCCTGTGCACTTAAGAGATTCTCAGTGTGAAGAGAAAAACGCATTTTGATTTGAGGCATTCCTGGGTTTTTATGGGGGTGCTAAATTATATTCCTATAATGGTGGATGAACTACTGCTCTCATCATCAAATGCCAGCTTTATCTCTTTCTTTTCCCCTTCCCCAACCTCAAAAGAGACATCTGAAAAGCTACTCAACCTGATAAACAGCAAGATTCCCCTGTATATAACCCCATGCTTGTGACATCAAATAAATGTGTGTGGGCAACATGGATTACAAGGGTCTGTGGAAAGTAAGGGCATTTAGTTACTTTAAAAATCTGGAAGGAAATGTGAACCTCTGTACAAAGCCCGTTCCAGTTTAGTGTGCTCTAAAGATTAAAAATGTGTCCTTATGTTGAACCTACATCTGCCTGGGTCACATTTCTTAGTTTTAATCTTGCCCTCTGGAGCTAACCTGTCAGTTTTATCTCTTTTCAAAGGATATTTTCCTGAAATTTGACTGTAATTATCAGATTCATTTGAAGTCTTCTGTGCACCATTCCTACAAGTTTTCCTTCTGTGACATGGATTCTGGAACCCTCCCAATCCTGATCAACCATTCGCATAGTGTGTTACTGGTAGGATGCTCTCACAGTAGAGTATGTTTAAATATTGTCTTAGGTTAGTTTCCCTTGAAAGGAACCTGAGCACAAGGCTTGATGCACATAGTTGACTTGGGAGGTGATTCTAGGAGGCTCAAGTGAAGACAAATGGAGAGTGGGTCAGGGAAGTGAGAAAAGTCACAAAGGGTGTTAACGAGCTGAATCCTGATCTGGGCAGTGGGGCTCCATTGCACTGGCACCCTCTGAGAAACCATGTGGAACATACCTCAGAATCATTTCACCAGGTGTTGATGTTAGGGAGGCTGAGCTGTGTATCCACTGCCACCCACCCCCCACTGAGAAAGGGCTGCACTGAGGGCCCAGCACGCCCTCTTTGTGCCTTGCTGCAGAACAAGCATAGAGGTGCTTGTAAAACCCTCTGGCAATGAGGGGGAGAGACACAGACTTTTGAGGTGGACACCTGTGAGTCCTGGAAATGGGAATTCTAGTGGGCTTAGGGGAAATGGGGCAGGACATCGGCAAGGGCTGCTACTGATACCAGGCTGGCAACCAACCTGTGTGATCTGGCCAGGTATAGAGCAATAGGACTGTTGAACCTGTGGAACTGCAGAGTTCAATCGTGCCCCAAAACATTACAATTGAAAAATTTTTGTTAGTAGTAATTTAGTGGCTACATCAGTCAAACAAAATAGGTCAGCCAGTTTGTAAGGTCAGCCAGTTTCTAACCCTTGCAGCCATTGAGACAGTGACAGTATTGAATGCACGTCCTGTCTTCAGGAGGCTGCCACTCTTTACGCAAGCCGGCTGGTACCATGTAAGGATATGAACTGAACATTGTTCAGTCTTTTGGTTCGTTCCATGAGAATTCAGAAATTGAGAATTTATGAGCAATATCTTCATTTTTAAACGTGGTATGAACTGAATGTGTTTGGGCCGTATGGCGCCGATCTGGTGTGGGGGGGGGGTGGTCTACCTCCCATTTATATAGTCTTTTCTCCAACAGGAAAATGGAATGGACTTTTCAACAGCACAGGAATGATGGGAACTTGGGGTCTCAAAAGTACATAAAACAGCTCATTTGTGCATTTCGGGAACAACTGGTTTTGCTAATGGAAGCTACTCTATAGAAATAAAGTTTCTGGTAAAGCTTTAAAAAAAAGGAGGGGGGCTTAGAGACATGCAGTGAGAGCAGAAGTTGGGCAGTGGCCATCTCTAGATAAATTATTTTTACTGAGTGGAATGCTAGCTTTGGTGTAGAGTGGGAAGCGGGGGCTCCAAAATAAGTAAAGATGTGTTTGCCCTTGTTACTGTAACCCAGGTTAAGGCACCATTGCTTTGCAACAGGAAAATTTAAGTTACAGCTTTGATCTTCTCTGTATTAAAAGATAGTAATGCATTATTCTGACCTCAAGAAAGTAGTCTTAATTAGCGGCCTTGAATGAAATAATTGACCTTGACACTGCCTTCAGCTCAGGGCTCAAAGCTGTTATCAAAATGACTGATCGAGAAGTAAGACATGCTGCAATAAGGACTATTTATTTAATAATTCTACATTTTCCAATTTTAAGCTTCCCGATGCTTACACCACAAGGACAAGTATTAGCATTGCATTGGCCAATAAGGAGAATATATTATATTGGAATGAAATTTCTGTTGAGATCATGCACTGATAAAAGATGTAGTCTTTGTTCAAACAAAAGTATTGCTGATATTTTTAACCCACTTCTTTCTCCCATCCACCATCTTGACATCATTATGTGATTATGAAATGTCCCTTCGATGTGTTGCTAGGTATCTTAAGCATTGGCTTAAAGATTGGAAAACAGAAAAGTGCAGGAAAAGCACTGGACTAAAGAGATTTCTTTCTTGGTTTTTGTCACTCTCCAGTGTGTCCTTGCAGAATTTTTTATATGATCAATTTTATATTCCTGATATCTTTATTAGTTCATAAGTTTAATATAATTATTGTCTTACTTCTTAATTTGACCATTCTTAATCCTATTGAAAAAATAGGACATAGTGTTGTTGTTGTTGTTGTTGTTGTTGTTTTTGTACAAATAACTATGATCAATGCTTCCTACCAAGGAAAACTCTGAGCAAAATATAAAGGTGACAAAATATGTCTTTGTAGTTTCCAAGACTTTCTGGTTCTCTTTTTTTAACTTCATGACCTACTCTCCCCCTCCGTATCCATTTACTCACCCCACAAGACAATTTGTGACACTAGTAAATTGTTACTCTCTTCACCAAACTGGGTTCTCACTCAAGATCTCCAATCAACCACTTACCTCATAGTGAGAAAGAGCTAGCTGGTTGCTCTTTGTTGCACTTGCACTTATTTCTGATTGCAGAGTTAAGACTTTATTCTACTATTATAGGAATTCAAGAAATATATATCTAAGTGGGAGAGATTTTAGGGTGCTAGTAAAGAATGATTTCTACTCTCGCTCAACACTTTTAAAAAGAAATGGGGTGCATATATAGTATGGAAACCTGAGACTCAATCTTGTATGTGTTATAGAGACAGACTGTGGCAGGGCCAGGAAAAGAGCTCAGGTCTTCTGTGCATTCCCAGCTATAGACAGCAAACATTTATATGATGATTGCCTACTAGGCAAGGTGCTGGGGACAGAGAATTGAATGTAACAGTGTCTGCCTTTTAGGAAGTCACAGGCTAGTGGAGGAGATGGATGAAAGCAGAGATTTATAGGACAGTGCAATGTTTGCCATGATAGGCCCAGACAGGGCCTGGTAAGATTGTGTTTGGTACAGGCCAACAGACTCATAGTGTTTTTCAGCCGTTTCAGACAATATCTGTCCACAGTAATCCAGTCAGACCGTGAACCATGTGTTTCTCCGTCTTTGTCTCCTAATAAATCCTCCACCTCTCACTTTCTTGTCCTTGCTGTCAAGTCATTACCATTGCTCTGGTGTCCTACATCCCCCAACACATAAACCATAGTCCTTATGTCTGCTTTGGCCCTGGCTCTTTCCTGTATCCCTCAGACAGTTAAAGGCATTCTCTAGCTGCTTCTTTAGTCCTAGCTTTCATTTTGGTGACATGGTGCCATGTGCCCCAATAATGAAGTTTTTAAAAGTGCTCTGAGAACTCAGAACAGAAAATGTTTAATAGAACTAGTGGAGTTAGTAACATCTTCATCAAGGAGGCACTTTTTTCTCTGATCTTGAAGAGTAAGCTGGAATTTGACAGGAGAGAGGGAAGAAGGCATTCAGACTGAGAGTTCAATGCGCATGAAAGAGAGAAGGAATGACAAGCTTGGTGTGCTTGGAGAAGAGCGAGAGGCTTCATGGAGAAGTTATATCTGCACCTCCCTGGTCTATCATAGATGTCTGTTTCGTAAGAGAGGAGCATTGATACCCAATCCAAAAGGACAGGATTTATCTCTTATACACAGTGTATACAGTATGGAAATGACAGAAATTGCCTAGCAAAAGAGGAAGTTTCAGAAAGAACCTTGCTATTGGGCTAATTTCATATCGTTGATTATAGTGGTTATTGGTATAAATAACTATATAACTTATCTTGGCCCTGGAATCTTTCTGTTCTACCCAACAACACACACCCACTCTCTCTCTCTTTTCCCAGCCCTCTCTCTTTCTCTGTCTCTCTCTCTCTCTGTAACAATCCTCTCTCCACTCTCCACTAACTCCCCTCCAAACTATCTCCTCTCATTTTGCATTTTGTCCTGAGCTTTTTCCTTTAACAATATGTGGGGCCCCTCTTTCTGATTTTGCCTTCTTCCCATCAGGAGGTATAGATTTATCTTGACAAACTGTTTGGAATTGCTGGGGGGAATATTAATAAAATTTGAACGTGCGTCCTACAGCAGTGAAGAGAATACCTGAGAAGTTGGAAAGCTTTCGTTGGAGATTAGAGGCGGCTGTGAGGAAATGTGCTACGCAGTGGTGAGCTCCCAGCACAGATATTTCACTATCCAGGGATCTCTAATTACTAATACAGTACATGAACAGTATGATATGTCCTTACAATTGCAGACGCCTTTTCAAAGATAATCTTTAATAGTTTATTTGACAACCTGTAAAATTATAGAAAATTATTAGTCTTGGGAATTACAAAAATCCCTGTAGTACAGTCAAACAATAAAATTATAATTACCTGTGGGTAATTGAAATTTAACTGTTTTTTTATTGTATATTACACATCAATAGCAACATAAGTTCAAGAGGTTTTTTCTTCTTTCCTTTTTTCTTGCAAAACCTGAGAAAATGGACAGCACTGTTGGGGGCTTGTGAGTTCCTGTCACAGTACTAAGCTTGAACAATTTCGATTAAAGCCCCATGTTTGAGACTGTCATTAGACCTGCATTAAATTACATATCTGGAGTGTTAAAAATAAAGAGTACAGTAGTTTTTTTCTCAGCTACCTAAGGTAGGTAGTTAAGGCCTTGATTATCTTTAAAGATCTATTTTTTTTCCTCTACCAAAAGTCATTGTTTCTTTCATTAAACATAAAACGCATGTATGAACACTAAACTATGCAGACAGGAATATTAGGATGGCATATTCCAAAGTACCTTTGTTCTGTACTCATTGCTCTGGGTTGACTTCTGCATTGTATAATGTGATTTTATTATTTAGCTCTCATTCAGGTGAACTGAATAGGATTTGCATTGCTTGGGACCTCCAATTCCCTGGGCTTTGGATAAAGTGGGTACTTGCCTTTCTCCTCTTCCTCATTCAACCTCCCCTTCCACCACCATCACCCCCCAATTTTTTTAAAGCCACATAAGCATTTCAAACCAAAGCAAGGTGCTGGCATTTCAATTACTCCCCTTCACGTCTCCTTTGAATTATAACCTTTATCGTAGCACCTCCAGGCTCCACCCTTCTGGTTTCCTTTGTTTAAAAGAACCTTCTGGTTTCCCAGATGAATAGTGATTTAACTGAATGGAAATAAAATAGTAAACCTGTGCATAGAAATAAAAGGTCACAGGTAAAGGGCTGATTCCTTTGCAGAAATCGTCTCCACCCTTTACTGCCCTCCTTACCCATCTCCACAGTGACACCCCTGTGTCAGGGTCCTGCCATTTCCTGTCTGTAAACATCATCTCTGCTGCAAGGCCTTTAGAGAGCTGTGGGCACTCAGAGTAGCCCTTTGAAGCTTTTATCCAAAAGTAAGAGCTTCAGGCCAAGTAGTCTGATCCAGTTCCTTCTCTGTGGTTTGGAGAGTAACAGGAATTTAAATCTGCTTTTATTTTACCAGCTGCTGATTTTCACCTCTTTACCTGGATAGAGGGAAACGGGTCAAAGAATGTGGAGGTTCCAGGCTGATATTAGAAATTAGCCAGTAGGCTAGTGCCATCCTTTCTTCTATAATCAGTGTAAAGGGTCCAACGTGTGTGGACAAGAGGTCTTCATCTTCTGTGGTCACTACTGGGAAGTTCATGACAACGAGGCAGAAGACAGAGGGGCTACTTCATCCAGACCTTTGCCTTAATTATATTAAGTGAACCAAGAGAGAAAGGACAAAAGAAAATGAAGTTCAGAAATAGCAGCATCAGCTCATTTTTTCTGATGTCATCCTTCATTAATTAATTTACTCACACACATGATGGCAGACACTGAAAGGAGCACACACACACACACACACACACACACACACACATACACACATACCCAGACCCCTAATCTTTTAGATAGGATATTGTCAAAAGGTCCCATTAAATGACCTGAGTCATAACTTCATCAATCTTAAGAACCAATGTTGAAAAGCAAACGTACATAAAACATTTAATTTGGGAAAAGATAATCCCCTAGAATTAGTTCTATATAATGATTTAATGAAACTTTTTAAAACACTAAATCTTATTTTATATCCAAAGTTTGGTAAGAAAGTATGTGTATTCTCCTGAGCATTAAATCTATGCTGCAAAATGATAAAAAGTTGGGAGATTACCCTCATGTAGATGAAAGTTCAAGGTGGATGATAATGTCCCTGTACACATTCGGGTAAGCTCAGCAGTTTGGAGCCCCAGGAATTCATGATTTCGTAAAGTATCAATTTGGTGTGATCTTCTTAAACAGGAGCCAGCTTACATCTGGTCTACTTGTTAATCATCTTTCTTTTCCCACTTGAGTATGTTCCATGAGGACAGGCACTTTGTCATGTTCATCGCTATCATTTTCACAACAATCCACTGTGTTCACACTTAATAGCAAAGCCTGCATGTCTGGCCCCTGCCTGCCCCTCTAACTTTGTCCCCCACCCTCTTTCCCTCACTTCCCTCCAGCCCCCAAGCTCCCTGGTGTTCATGAATGCGCCAGCTTCTGCCCATTTTGCTTTTTTAAAAATTATTATTATTCAGTTTTCTTCTCACCTCTTCAGGGATATCTTCCTGATTACTCTTCTAAAATTTGTATTCCCTCCAAACTTGATATTCTTTTTCTCTTGGTCTGCTTTGTTTTTCTTCCTAATATATATCACCATCTAGAAAGAGTTTTTAGCAGTGATGATAACACAATAATATTCTTTGAATGGTTAGCACTTTGGCAAATGAAGACCATCCCAGGATGGGAATTGGGTATAGAGATCAAAGTGATCCTGTTATACACCAGGGTTCTTAGGGCCACTAACAGTAACGGAGATAACAGGAGGGGTTTGTATAGAGAGAATTAACTAATCACTGATGAATTATGTTGATTTTCATGTAGAAATAAAATGGAAGTAGGTGCTCTATGCAGAGTTAAAGATTCTGCATTGGGTCCGGCAGTTCAGCATTGCATGGGGAGATAAATGTAGAAACTATGAAATCCATAATAAGGTAAAACCTGGTTTCCACCAATTTAATCTCGATTAAAAGCCTCATAAACCACATTTTGGTAAAAAGGCGTAATATCTATCTCACAGCTATGCCCAGCTTCTAACTCAATTGGCATATGTTTCTTCATATTCCTTTTTAAAAAGTCAATGGTTTATGAAATTATCCAAATACCTGAATCCTTCCCTAGTCAGAAAAAGTCACTAAATGCAAAAGAATTTAAATTGCACATACTCCATAATCCCCTCAGACTCCCCCACCCACAAGTGCAAGCTTTAGATTCAAGATAGAAATACATGTAAAACTCAGTAAATTTTGGATGGGTGGTTCTGTGATTTTGACTCAATACCCTGATTTTAACCCAAGTTGTTTAAAGGCGAGGCTTAGAAACAGCCAATTGCTATTTTTCCCACCCTATCCCATAACTTAGTCCATTCCTCTTTCTACTTCAGGAGGAGTAAAAGTGGAAGCCTTTTCCTCAGCAGGGTCTCACTCAGCAGACACCCCCACTTATGGAGTCCTGTGAGAGGAAAGTCCGATAAAGTCCTATGAGTGGTACCTCTTAGTCAATACTCCAGAAAGGCATTCCTTTCCTGAAGAGGCGTCAGAATCCTCAGTGTGCTCAAGATGCAGACTTCATAGCTACCTGGTGGCCTGAGGGTCAAGGGTCATGTGAAAGCCCAACGGATCTTTCAGGATGGACAGTGTCCTTTGCTCAATTTAGCTGATGCTTCTTTGAACTTTAACTCCTGGGCACTTTGAAAGGTATAGAAAGCAAGACAGATTCCAACCTCTGGCTTTCTAGAAGATTCTCATCTCTTGCTGTCTATTTTAAAATAGCTGTCTTCTTCTAACACCCCTAGGCCATTTGGGAACCTCTACAAGGGTTTTACCATGTGTATCTCACAAAGGTCAATGTCGCTCCCTCAGTGTGCACATTCTATTGATAGAAAATTCCTATAGATTCAGGGTTATCGAGGGAATGGATTTCTCTCACGTTTGGAGGGGACCTTACACTGTTCTAAATTTCAAAAGCTTTTAAGTCTTCTTGACTGAAAATTAGAGGCCTAGTTGACAGAGTCTCACATCCCTTCCAGCACTAGGAGTCCAGGTTTTAGCTCAGGCCCAGATAATTCTTCTAGTGAAAAAGTAAAACTTCTGTTCTAGCTAATTCAGTCTTCGGCACATTTGCTACTGTTTTTTAGAAGCCAGAGGCGATTTACAAGGGAACTTGCAAAGCCATTTTGCCTGCACAAATCCTCCATCTGGTGATTCACTGAACATTATCTCATATTTCTTAAAGGAAGAAACAAGGAATGGACTTAGAAGGCCTCATGTTGATGTTTACCTGCCAAGACATCTTACTCTGATGACTCTCCAGGCCCATTTGTAAATTTACATTTAAAAACACTCTTTTGGTATAATTTCATACAATTCCTTTGCTTCTAAGTATCTGAGGTCAGTGAAACTGGAAGTTCAGGCCCTGGGAGTTGGGCACACATGGATACTAAAATAGTTGAAATTCAAGGGAAATTTTGGAAAGAGACTCCATTTTTTATTTCATGGGATCCACAAATGTGTTTGAATACTTTTTAGTCAGTTGTTAGTGGTGCTTATGAACAGTGCTACTGCTAAGGCATTTCATGTTGCTTCCTATGGAAAACATAGTAATATGCAGAGATCCTTGTTAGGCAAAGGAAAAAAACAAAGCCAGTTAGGGTAGAAAAGTGATTGTGATCACACAGGCTCTGCTGTTCCTTCTGGGATATTCTTAGTTCCCCAAACCACCTACTGCCCTAACCCCAGCCCTTTGCTTTCTCTTCCTACCCCATTGCTGGCACACCGGTGGTGATTTGCCGGTATCCTGCAAATTTGCTATGACCCTGTTGACTTCTTTGTTTCTCCTGATTTCCTAAAGCCAGATATGCCTTCCTATTTGAACATTTACTTGTCTTCACTCACTGATTGCTTCACTTCTACTTTTACTATTTTCAACTCTAGAGGAAATATCTCCCTAACAGTTTGGTTTTCTTTCTAGACAGCTTGTGCCTAGAAAAAGAGATTGCCCTTGGCTCATGTCCCTTCTCCAATGCTGCTTTCTTAAAGCAACATACTGGTTCTCATGCAGCTGATTTTCTTTGTATTTCCATTCTTTAGTCCATAATTCTCTTTCTGTGACCATTGTTGCTATTTGACTTTGGATCTTGCCTTCCTTCTATATGCCTCCTATAATGTGAATTCTGGAGAACAGAATCTGAACCAAATATATGTAGAAAGAGTTTCGGAAAAAAGAAGAGAAACTGGCTCCACCCACTTGGCCAAGAAGGGGCTCAAGTTTCCCAAGACGGGGAAATGGAAACAATTGCACATGATCTTGCATAAGGAAACAAACCTAGACTGAATTGCATTCATTCACTCATCTATGCACATATCCATTCATCAACTCAAACCTGTCTGTAATAAATACTCTGTTTCTTAGTTGTCTCTTTTATGAGATTGCTCAAGATTTTTTCTCTCCTTGCAGGAATCCTAGACCTACACAACCATCCTCAAACACAGATATGAAATGACCATCCTCTGCGCCCAAAACACTTGTCTCTCTTTTACTCACTTAGTCCCCGGAAAAACACAGAGTCCTGATCTAGGGCATGATGTGACAAATTTGAGGCTGTCTGGGCTACCATGTAACATTCATCCATCCATTCTTTCATTCATTCATTCAATTATTTAAGTGACATTTATTGAGCAAGAATCTAGTATATGCCAAGCGTTATTCTCAGCACTCCAGAAAAGGCAGTGAATAAAACAAAATCCCTGGTATCATCAAATTTACTTATTAGAGGGGAAATAAGTAATAAATAATAAGAAAGGAGACACACCTAGTATGTCATGTGTTGATGAATTCTATGAAGGAAAATCTGGTGGGTAAAAGACAGAAAGCAATGGAGAGAGAAGTTACATCATCAGTAGATTGGCAGGAAAAGGCTCCACCAATAAGATGTCATATGAGTGACCAATATATGACCTGAGCCATATGGATATCTAGAAGAAGAGCCTTAGATGATGGGAGCAGGAAATCAATAACTGTCAGGCAGAAGAGTGCTTGGTATATTCAGGAAACAGCAAAATTTGGATTCATTCAGTAAGTCCATCTCCTTTAAACACCCATAGACCATATATTTTCCAAAAATAAACAAACAAACAAGTAAATAATACCCACTTCATTGTGATCACCTGTTTAGTGTTTCTCTTTCCCTCTAAGCTATATAACGTGAAGCAGGTAATATGACTGCATGGTTTACTCCCACATCCTAGTGCGTATTCACTAGCTGGTACATCAGAGGTGCACCATAAATAGTAATCAAATGAATGAGTAGATGTCTGAGTAAACTGTCATATAAAATGAAATAATGCAAATAAATCTTTTAGCTCAGTGCCAGACATATACTACACATTTAATGGATTTCAGGGACAATATGTTGCACTGGTGCAAGTGAGGATGATGCAACCTAGGAGAGTATAAACTTTTTGAAGATGGAGAGTACTGCTCTTAGTCTATTGGTAGGTCTATACCACAAGAATGTCACTTTAACTGTTTCTTGCTGAAATATATCTATTTTGTGTGTACTCCTTGTAACCCCAGTGATAGCTATAGCAGCAGCAAATGCATCTGTAATGACATAGACATATAATAATATCCAACTATACAGTCAATAACAGGAAGACAGAACTATTTAACTCTTAATTAGCTATAGCTTTCCAAACAAGGAACAATGTCTTCAGAAAAAAAAAAAAAAAAAATGATGTTGAATGAAGATTATTGTCCAAGTGAGGGATTAGTAAAGAAAAACATAGCTACCTGAAGTGAGTTTCACTCTCCTGGTCAAGGTGTAGGATGATCATGTGTTATTGCAAAGATCCAATCGTCACAACTTTTGAAGCATCACCCAACAGAGAAAGTCTCCGTTTTGAAGTTAGGGAGGAGAATGTATCTCAAAAACTATAGAAAGATCACATTGTAATAGATCCATGAAACATTCTGGCTTATTCAGTAAACAAGTCAACTAATGATGATTAAATTGCAGATACATGGAAGATTAGAGCTGGTAAATTTTGTCAAGATTATTTCACAAAAACTCCCTTAATCTTTCATTTCACAGATAAGGGAACCTAGGCTACTTGGCTGAGGTGTCTCTCCCAAACGCATACCATCAGTAGCAGAGCTAGGAATGGAAGCTAGATCTTCTGGCCCACAGGTAGGTTTCTTTCAGTTAATCTCCATGGCTTCATAACTGTTCTCCCTACTTCCATGCTTGCCATTCCATAATCCATTCTGTACATAGTGTCAAAGAGATTTTTTTGAACTTGAACCTCAGAGAATTACACTATGCCTAATAAACTCTCTCATAGTTTCTCATTGCAATTAAAATTGAAATTCCTTATAATTGTCTATAGTACTTCTCTAACATACAATGATGCCTGGTACTCAGTAGGCACTAATGTATGAAATAACTTATTTTTTCTCTGAATAATGATATAAAGTTAGCGAATCAAGGTAAATTTGTAGTACAAGCTTAATTTAAACAAAGTATTCAATAATATTTCCTCTAAACTTAATGTACATGATGAACTACAAGCTGGGTGAAGTTGGGTTAATTGAATTCAACAATGAGCTCCAAATAATTTATTTTATCTTCCATTATCCAATGGACAATGACTGGTTTCCTGCTTGGCCTAGCCTCATTAAGCCTGTTTACCAATGATCTTGATGACAACATGGAAAGGAAGCTTATGAAATCTGAAAGTCACAAAGCTGGAATTGATAGTAAATATAACTATCAACATTCAAAATTGTTCTGACAGGCTTGGATTTTGAGCAAATTCCAATAAGATGAAATTTAATATTGATTAATAAAATATCTTGCATAAAAGTTCAAATATTAATTGTATAAGTACAAGATGGAGAAACTTGGCTTGGCAGAAATTCATATGAAAAAGTTCTGGAGGATTTAGCTGACCACAACTTTAATAAGACCCATCAGTACGAGGCAGATGCCTTTAAGAAATCATATTCATAGCTTGAATTAGTAGAAGCTCTTTTTCTAAATTATAGCCAGTAATAGTTTTCCTACTCTCTGTAGCTCAGATCACATCTGGAGTATTTTGTTCATTTCTGGGTGCCATATTTTAAGGGAGACACTTAATCCAGAGTAAGAAAACCAAGATGGAAAAAGTCTGAAAAGAAAAACCATGGTTGAAAGAATGAAAATCCAAAATCATATCACTATTTTAAGTTCTATGAGATATTAGATAAGCTTCACTTTTGCTATCTTGGAAATCAGAATATAAAACAATGGCTTTAAGTGGGTAGTAAACATTCTCTTATGGACAGCAAACTTTTGAATCAGGAATATATGACCTAAAGGAGGAAGGAAATTTTCATTGCCTATGAGGGAAAATCGTGTACATGGAGTAGTTTTACAGTAGGATAGCCACCTAAATAAGGTGGAATACATAAACTAGCAGCCACTGGAGGTTACCAAAACAACACAGGTCAAACAACTAAACCTCAAAAGTTAGAAACACTGAGTGATTACATAGGCTCTGCATCTAGCACCTCTAAACTAAGCACAATGCTCCTTCTCCATATTGCTGTCCAAGGTGGGCAACTCAAAGGCCCCTTTCAATAACACAGTCAACATATATGGAACATGGTACATAGAACAAGCTGCCTTAAAATTGAAATCATTTCACAAGAAATTTGACTATTGACCCCAAATAAAAAGGCAGTTGCTATTCTGGAGCCTGCAGAAAAGAGAAAGAAAAATGTCTCTTTTGACACTAATATATAAAGCCTAACAACACAAGAAAAGAAGAATAAAAATGTTAAGGTATTGCTTCAGGGTGCAGTCCTAGGATGTCCTCATGACTCGCCATTGTAGTCTTCTTTTTCTAGAGAATTGCAAGAACCAAGAAGTAGTTAGTTGATGAGTGTTTGAAGGTCTATTTTTAGAAGGACATTGTAACTCTTTTCCATGCATATTTATCCTCCACTGCTGTGTCAATGCTATCAATGAGGAAAGAGACCATATCTTATAAAAATGTTTCTCTTTTTTCCTGGTGCTTATAATAGTAACTAGCTCTTAGGGGGTACTAAATAAATGTCTATAGGAAGGCAGGAAAGTAAGAAGGAAGGAAGGAAGCAAAGAAGGAAGGAAGGAAGGAAGGAAGGAAGGAAGGAAGGAAGGAAGGAAGGAAGGAAGGAAAGGAGTGAAGCAAGAAAGAAGAAAGTCTTACTGAAGGCAGAATGGACAGTGTATATAAAAAGGCTGTCACCAAGCACAGCTGAATCTTTAATGTGAAGACTTGCCAGGACAGCTCCTCTAGTCTTAGTTTAAACATGATGGGAATCAGTTGTTTTTTTGTTTCTTTGTGTTTTGTTTTGTTTTGTTTTTTCATTTTTCCACTGCTCAAGGCTTTCCTAGAATACAAGTCGCAGCTAAAAAAGCCAATGACCAATTTCACCACTTGCAATCACCTTCTCCTATTATTGACTTTAAGAAGAGCCAGCTAGAGGGCTTTGGTTCAAGATAGTGACATAAGAGTCTCCTGAACTCACTTCTTCCCACGGACATACCAAATCTACAGCTACACATAGAGCAATTACCTTTGAAGGAAATCCAGAAACAAGCTGAGCAATTCCTACACATTAGGCAAATGAGAAAACACAAACAAACAAGCAAACAAATAAAAAAAACATCTGGTTTTTCTGTGGAAGTGTCCTAACTACATACTTTCCCAACTGCTGCCAAATGGTCTAGCTTCCAATCAGCCTACATCTAGGTGCTAACTGCAATCCTCCCCTTTGGGAAATCAATAAGACTTGGCACACTCTCAACCACAGGGAACACTAAAAACAAAGAAGGTGGTTTGAATAATCATAGAGGTTTGAGAAACAACTCAAGATCTCAGGCTAAACTGACCCATAAGGTAAGGTACATCTCTTATGTCAGACCACTCTGTAAAGACTGGGAGAGGTGGCTGCTTTAGCTAAAGCACAAACCAACACAGAGACTCAAAGAAAATGAAGAAACAAAACAATATGTTCCAAACAAAAGAAAAAAGATAAAATTCCAGAAACAGAAATTAATGAAAGTGAGATACATGATTTATCTGATAAAAACTTAAAAATAACAGTCCAAAGATGCTCATTGAGGTCATAAGAAGAATGCATAAACAAAGGGAGAATGTCTACAAAGACAAATAATTAAAAAACAAACAAAAAAAGCTACAAATCACAGAACTGAAAAATAAATACCTGAACTAAAAATTTTCCATAGAGGGGTTCGACAGCAGATTAGGTCAAGCAGAAGAAAGGACCAGCAAAATTAAAGATAGGGCAGTGGAATTCACCTAATCAGGAAGGCAAAAAGAGAAAAGAATGAAAAAGTGAAGATAACTTAAGGGACACTATCAAGTGGACTAATATATGCATTTTAGGAATCCTAGAAGTTGAAGAGAGACGGAAAGGGAAAGGAAGCTTATTCATAGAGATCGTGGCCGAAAACTGTCTAACATGGGTAAAGAAACAGACATTCAGATCAAGGAATGCCAGAGGATTCCACAAAAAGAAGAACCCAAAGAGACCACACTGAAATATATGATAATTAAATTGTCAAAATTAAACACAGGAGAGAATCTGAAGAGCAGCAAGAGAAAACCAACTTGCTACATATTAGGCAACCTCCATAAAACAATCATCAGATTTTTCAGCAGAAACTTTGCAGGACAGAAAGGAGTGGCATTATATGTTCAAACTATTGAAAGAAAACAATTGTCTAACAAGAGCACTGTACCTGGCAAAGTTATCCTTTGAATTGAAGGAGGTACAGAGAGTTTTCAAGACAAGTAAAAGCTGAAGGAATTCATCACCATTAGACTGGCCTTATAATACATATTAAAAGGAGTTCGATCTTCCAGCTGAAACTGAAGGATGCTAATTAGTAACAGGAAAATATATGAAAGTATAAATCTCACTGGGAAAGGTAAACAGTATATACCAGGGTTGCCAAAAAAATGTACACATTTTAAGAGATGTTGTCTATATATTACTTTTTGAAGTTGAATTGAATTATGGTAGCAATGTGTAGTACTACATTCGCTCAAAATATGGCATTAATCATATGAATGCTAGCATCATTCATTGTATTACAATTTTAACAGTTATTTTTCCTTTCTTAAAATGTGTATACATTTTTAGGCACCCTCTGTATTTAAATTCAAAATACTCTAATATTGTAATGGTAGTGGCTAAATCACTTACAAATCTAGTACCATGTTTCCCTGAAAATAAGACCTAGCCTGACCATCAGCTCTAATGCGTCTTTTGGAGCAAAAATTAATATAAGACCCCATCTTATTTATATTAAATTATATTATATTATATTATATTATATTATGTTATGTTATGTTATGTTATATTATTTTATTTCATATTATATTATATAAGACCCGGTCTTATATTAAAATAAGACTGGGTTTCATATTAATTTTTGCTCCAAAAGACGCATTAGAGCTGATGGTTGGGCTAGGTCTTATTATCGGGCAAACACAGAATGAACACTAAAAGACAAAACTATCAAAATTACTATAACTACAGTAATTTGTTGCTGGATACACAATGTGAAAAAAATGTAAATTTTGACATCAAAACAAAATGGGGACAGGGGAGAGTAAAAAAGTAGAGCTTTAATATGTCGTCAAAGTTAAATTGTTATCAGCTTAAAATAGACTGCTATAGATATAAGATGTTGTATGTAATCCTTATGATAACCACAAGACAAAAACCTACAGTAAATACACAAAAGACAAAGACACAGGAATATAAGCATACCACCACAGAAAATCAGAAAATTACAAAGGAAGAGATCAAGAGAAGAAGAAAGGAACAAAGGCATTACAAAACAGGCAGAAAACAACAAAATGGCAATCGTAAGTCTGTACTTATCAATAATTACTTTAAGTGTAAATGAACTAAATTCTCCAATCAAAAGACAGAGTTGCCGAATGAATGAAAAAACAAGACCTAACTATACGTTGCCTACAAAAGATTAATTTTACACACACTGAAAGTGAAAGGATGGAGAAAGATATTCCATTCAAACAGAAACCCAAAGAACACAGGTATATCTATATAGTAAGTCCTCACTTAATGTCATCAATAGGTTCTGTGATTTGGGTGAAATGACATATAGCAAAACCAATTTTATAAGCTAATAGATATAAACAAGAGTTAAGTTCCTACGGTATCTCATCAATATTATAACAAAATGACTTGAACAAAATGACGTTATTGGAGGACCTGCTGTACTTAGATAAAATAGACTTTAAGCCAAAGACTGTAATAAGACACAAAGGTGGTCATTATATAATGATAAAGGAGTCTATCCAACCAGAGGATATAACATTTGTAAGTTTTTATACACTTAATATAGGAGTACCTAAATATATAAATATTAACAGACCTGAATGAAGAAATAGACAGCAATACAATAATAATAGGACTCTTCAGTACCCCACTTTCAACAATAAATAGATCATCCAGGCAGAAAATCAATAAGGAAACATCGGGCTTAAACTACATGTTAGACAAGATCGACTTGACATTTGCAGAACATGCCATCCAACAGAGGCAGAATACACCTTCTTCACAAGCACAGATGGAGCATTCTCCAGGACAGATCATATGTTAGGCCACAAAACAAGACTATGTAAATTTAGCAAGGAAAGAACAGCCCCTTGTAAGTGACTGAATGTGATGCAATGATTTCATTCAAATGGACAGGAATACTCAAAATATCGCCTTCTCTCCTAAAGTTTTCCTCCCATGTTTGCTTCTTCCAGGAAAGCTATCTTATCTTACAACGATCTCTGAATTACAATAGCATTCAGAGCTCTGCTTTAATATATTTTCTGTTTTGCATGGCTTTCTTAGTCAATTCTTGACTGGTATATATTTTTTCCTGCACAGGTAGACTAAGAACCAGACCACACTGTTCTTTGTGTATTGCTATGCTTTTGATCCCCTCACACCCCACCCCACCCCACATCCTTTCCATATACACCAAGTGGTCCTTGCTGTGATGGTGAAAACATTGGACATATTTCTTCTACTTAAAAATAATTTCACGTCTGTTCAAAGTTTTTTTATATATATAATTAGACTAAGCATAACAATAGGAATGTCAAAGAGACCCTTCCCACGGGTGGTGGAAAACTAAGTATGAATAATTCTCAAAAGCTTGTTCGAGGAAGAGGAAATTATACACAAGCAGTGAAACAGGCAACAACTTTTGTTCAGGTTCCATCTCAAAATTTCCCAGTCTCTTCCATGTATCAAACGCTAACATTTTTTGCCACCTCATAGAACTTGTGCATACCTATCGCAAAGCTACCCCTTATTAGAGTTAGGACAGGTATTGATCCTCACTTATGAGGTAAGGAAATTGGTAATGAGACATTCATGAGTTGCTCAAGATAATATGGTCAGCATTGCCCAGAGCGCTGCTACTGACTACAGGCTCTTTGCCCCAAGTCCCAAGAACGTAATCATAAAATAATGAGAATGATTATCTAACAGGTTCGCACATGACTGTATCAAAAGGTCTATAATTATATGACGATTTCTCTTCTTAATGGTCACTTTTAGAGCTAAGATATCATTCCAGTGATACTGCATTGCTTTTGTGATTCTCATTTTATTTTAAAGACCACCAGATTCAATTTCAGGCTGCTGCACATTCTTAGAGGTAGCACGTCTTTATCTTTTGAGAGTTGATGTAATAGGACAAACAGGTAAACATAGAAACATTCAAGCTTGTTAAATGTTGTTCTATTTTAAAAAGAGAAACTATTACAAAGAAGCAAGAACCAATTTTGGAACCACTGTCTGAGTTTTGGGGTCTTTAAGCTTTTTTCTCCATACCAGGTGACAAAGTTATTTGTCACATTTTCCCAATAACTTTAACTTTCACCTTAACATATATTCTTTAATTCATCTGGAGTCCAATTTTATAAATGATATAATATAGGGGGTTATTTCTAAGACCTTCTAATGCACCACTTGTCCTACATCCATTGATTTGGGCTGCCCCTCTCATAATGATCAAAACCCCACATACGTATGAATGTGAATCTGAACTATGACTTCTGTTCTATAATTATATTTGTATTTTCCTGTAGGACTACAAAACTATTTTTATTGCAATGGCTTTGAAATCCTAATATCTATTGAGCAAGTCCCCATTTTTGACTTTTCTTTTTAAAAGTGGATTTATTATTTATGGGTTTGTTTTTTTTTTACATTTAATTTTATATATTTGTCAAGTTTCTCAAAAAATCCAGCTGATATTTTAAATATTATTTTGAAATTATAGAATAATTTGACCAGAATTGACCTTTACAAAATTAGCCCATCTTAGCTATGATGGAATAGATTACACCATTTATTAATGGGAATACTTCTTCCTAATCTTAAAGTAAATTCACTGAAACCTTTAAATATATGTTTTCTGTATTTTATTATTTTACAATCCTGTGATATTTAATATGTATAATTGAATTATAGATTATCTTACATTGAACTATCCTTGACTGCCTTTAATGCACCATTGATCACTTCATATTTATTTTTAATCCTCTGTTAAAGTTAAATAATATTGTATTTAGTAATTTCTCATCTATGTATACAAGTCAGACTATAGTTGTTGGTTTTTTTGGTAATGATCCTATTTAATTATTTAAATTAAGGTTTTTCTCATCTTAAGAGTGAGTTGTTTGGCTTTCCCTTTTCCCCTGTCTTCTGAAACAACTGTTATACAACAGAATTAACGTATTCCCTGAAAGTTGTCCTATCGACAACTAAATTTGGTAGCTTTCACATTACAAATACCTGCTCATTGAAATACACCACAGAGTGAAGTAATAGTTTAAAGATAAAGAAATTACTGGAAAATGGAACTACTATCTTGATTATACAAGGAACTTATATAAATTGATGTAAAAAAAGACAGATGACCCAATTGTGATAAAAGGAATGAATGCAAACATACAGTTTTCAGAAGGGAAAAAGTGAACGTTAGCAACATAAGATGTTCAAATGTATTAGTAATTAGAAAAGTGAAAGTTAAAAGAATGAAATATCACTTAATACTCATGAGATTTACCAAAATTAGAGCTGCATAATGCCAAATATTAGTGGAGGTGGCGACAAAAAGGCCTCTTGTACTCATGATAGTAGTGAAGCTATTATAACTTCCTGGTGAGACGCACAACAGTACTTTGTCATAAAATATGCAGTGAAATTCTAAAAGGGGACAATTTCTGTGACATTTACTCTAGAATTTATGTGTAGTAGTATAGAATGGAAGACTAGTTATATGCCATGGAGGTAGATACACAAATGTAGTAGGTTTACACTATGGAATTCTGTGTAGCAGTTAGAAGCAACCAAGTGAATAGATACACACATAGCAATGTACACAGGTCTTTAAAGGGCAGAGATGAAAGAAAACTATAAATAAAATGAAGGCTATAGCACAGTGCCACTCATGTAAACCAAACTAATACACACCAAAAAAATACCATACTTTACAATGTTAAATTTAATTTCAAGCTTATGTATTAATTATGTTGAGTGGTTGTTATGGGAGTCAGTAGAATGGGAATGAAGAATAAGAATTCAAGTGAATACATAATTTGGCTACATTGTTACGTATATACACACTTTCATACAACAAGAGAAGGCCTCATATCAACCTACAAGAGAATGCCAGGAACTGAGAAATATAATCAATCAAACCTTCTGCATCTGAGGTAAAACAAAATAAACCCACAAAGATGTCTCTTAGTAGAGACTTCAGGAGAATGGAAATGGAAAATTGTCAGAAATTCAGGAGAGACTCTTCTTCCACCTATATCTCTCCTGTCTCTGAGCAGTCTCCTTGTTCTGTTTTTTCAGTAGATCCACTTGTTTTTCTCTACAGCACACCTGGTAAAAATTCCATTGCACATCTTCAACCTATTTATGTCTCCTCCCTTCAAAAGACCAGCTTAAGTAATTTCTAAGAAAAAAAGTAAAGTAATTTAGATTGATAATTTAGATTGATGAATATGGTGGATAACACGTTTGTTATTATAATATGGTATATTAATAAGACTGTTTCCCTTTTATGAGAAATAAATTGAGATTTTTCAAAGAGGTATTCCAGTTACCAATTTGTTCAAATATAGCCATCTATTAGCTTCTGAAAGAAAGCGTTTAAAAATTTTATTCCTTTAATTGTAAAAATTCTGTATTTCATTTCTTCTTTACCTCCTTCATTCCTTTTTGCCTTCTGCTTTTATTCTTTTCTTCCCTTTTATCCTTTGCTCTGTCTTTTCCTTTTTTCTTCTCCCCCTCCTCCAACTCTCTCTCTCTCTCTCTCTCTCTCTCTCTCTCTCTCTCTCTCTCCCCCCTTATTCTCCCTCTCACTCCGTCCCTGCCTCCATCTGTCCCTCTTGCTCTTTTCCATAGCTTCAACACCAAAAAAGTTCAAAAAAGGGATTGGGAGTCACTTCATTGGATCCCAAAGTCAATCAATAACATTTTAGGGAAAGGGAGTTTTCCAAGTGAAAACTTTAGTAACATGACACTGTTTTCACTGTTTTCATGAGTTACTTAGTCTCCCCCTTGCAACACCACCACATTGGATAAATATGGTTCTGTCTTCTAAAAAGTTACCGTGTATCCTAAAACCTAAAACTCTCCATCTCAGTTAACCGAAAAGTAATCAAATATTTTTCAACCAGTGTTTCTTAATCTCCTGATTTGAAATAAAAGTTTTGAGCTAGGTATGGCATTCAAGTAGCAATAGGGGTAACAAAGTTGCCAGGATGCTTACAATGCTTACTTCACTGCCCTCCTCAGTGATGAACAAAAATACTAGAATTCTAAATACAATGCTTTCTGGCTATTTGTTACATCCCTCTCACTTCATTGAGTACTTTAAGCAAGGAAGTCTTATGGACTGTGGAAATAATAGAGACATATGATGAGCACTTTAAAATTCAGAGAGCCATTCAGAAACACCCACTATGTAATTAAGCTGTTTATTTTTATTTTCAGTCTGTTAGAATTGGTATATTTTCACTTTAGCACCAACATTTCAGTGAAACCACAGGGTGGGGTGAGAGGGTTTTTAAGCCACCAGCATAGCATCTGAAAAGGATTTACTTTCTCCCCTGCCCACTTCACATCCATGAAATTAAATAAAGGATTATTTATGTGTTTGTTTTCACAAAGATAATGAATTGTGCATTGGCTTCCGCCTTATTCCTCTGCTTCAATTCTCTTAGCGGGTATTTAAAAAGTTTAGTTTCCTGTAAATGGTGTTATTAAATCACAGAAAAAGCTTGTTTTCAAGAGCTTGTTGGGTAGATGTAAAGATAGCCCTAGGGCACTCTCTGTGAGCTCCAGAAAAGATGTGGTGAGAGGTTTCACAGCTAGTTACTTTTTCTGTTCTAAAATATACACCATTGTTTATAAAACTAAATTTGTTTAGTTACATATGTAAGTATTTACTCTAAAGGAGACTCTGTCATGTTGAAAATCCATCCAAATGTCTTCTTCTTCATCTGATCATTCAAGGTATAGCTTCAAGGTATAGCTTCTTATCTCTACTGGTAAGAGAATAACATTTCTAGTTCTCTCTGAAGATTCAAACCAAAGCTACTTCCGAGTAACAACAGGGTTCTCAGAATCAGCTCCATCAGGAATTACTCTTAAAGACTTCCTCTTCAATTGTCAAACAGTATAGTTCTGATATTAATGGCACCCACCTTACTTATCTAACCCGCTGTCTCCCTTGCTCCATGTGGTCACCCTTCTGTTCTCAACAGGCAGATAGTCCCCTCTTCAGGCCACGTTCATTCTTGCTTCTGAGCTTTTATTCTTTGTTGTATCACTTTTTTGTTTTTCCCTGATTTTTCAGCTTACAGAAATCTTACACTGTCCTCAAAGACAAATTCTATTTTCACTTAAAAAAACAAAACAAAACTAGCGAATCCAAACCAAGCAATCAAACAACCAGTGTTCCCTGGTTACTCCTGCCCAACTGGCCTTTCTTATCACTGGATTACTCTAGGACATGGGGGTCTTAAAATACGGCGCTTATATAATTCTTTGCTTGTTCTCTGGCTGTTTCCTTTGTAAATACCCTCTGTTTGCTATTAATGGCAGGACCTGCTGACTATTGCCGTATATACCGGGGGTGCCAAAAAAATGTATACACATGACTTGTATTCATCTTTTGTTATCGGTCTATATTAAATATTACAATTTTAATACAGTTTTTTTCCTTTCTTAAAATGTGTATATATTTTTTGGCCACCCTGTGTGTGTGTGTGTGTGTGTCTTCCCTACAGCCTAAGAAAGAGCTGGACAAGCAAAAGAAATTTAACAAATACATTTTAACTCACTGCGTGGTTACTTCTTGTGGTCATTGCCTTAATTGTTAGAATATTTACCCCATAATTAACTTTTATTTCTTAAAAATACAAATATCTGGCTTATAAAGCAGGTACAGATCAGCTTATATCAAACATATCCAGTGGATAGCTTCTCTTTGCCTTTTCTTTCCATGTAAAGTCTGGTATAATTAAAAGAATAATAGTATTTTTATTGTGAGCTATTTCTCTCTCTGTCTCTGTCTCTGTCTCTGTCTCTCTCTCTCTCTCTGTCTCTCTCTCTCTCTCTCTCTCTCTCTCTCTCTCTCTCCTCTCACACACACACACACACACACCAGAATAGAAAAATAAATATTGAGGCTTCTTTATCAAATAAAAATATTAAATATTTAGTACATGCCAAACATTCTTCTATGAATTTTTACACATACTGACTTACCAAATTCTCAGAACACACCAGTGATATGATACTATTATTACCATTCCCATTTTCTGATTGAACCTGGACTTGTTAAATACTTTGCATAAAGTCTCACAGATAGTAGTTCACACAAGACAAATTTGAACCAATCATTCTGGTTCATAACCTGTGCACATAATTCTCATCCTATACTACCTTTTCACCTTGCCCTTTCTTTAAATTGTAACTTTATGACACATTTGCTTCAGACTTCTAAAAGTAACATTCACCCTATAAACACCTTCCCAATCCTATTTCACTGACTTTCTCACCTGAGATAATGATTATTATTAATTCAGTGTTCATCAATCCTATGTGTTTCTGTGTTTTTAGTTGTTGATTTATATTTACCTTTTGTGCTTATATTTGCAAACAATTATTTTTGAAAGGTTTTAAATTTTATTTAAATATAGTATATATTTGGCAATTGTGCCTTCATTTTACTCAACATGTGTTTCAAAATCTATCTCTGTTAGCATATATGCCGTTGGTTCCTCATTTTAGTTGTTATCGAGTGTCCCATGGTCAATATACCATGAATTTTCTACGCCTGGACATTTATGTTGTTTCCAGAATTTTGCAATAAGAAACAAAGCTGCAGTGAACATTCTTACATGTGTCTCCTTCAGTTCATGTGTTTGGTTTATTTTAGGGATTGTAACTAGGAATAGAATTACTAATGAGATTTGGTCAAGTGGCTTTCCAAATTGGCTGTACCAGTTCGTAAGTCCTCTAGACCAAATGGGGAGAACACCAATTTTGCCACTTCCTTGCAAACATTGGTGTTCTTAGAACTTTTATTTTTGTTTAAACTTATAAGTGTGAAATTGTCTCATTATTTAACATTTACATTTCATGATTACTTATTGAAGCTAAGATTCTTTTCATAATATTTATATTCAGTTTTTTTCTTCTATAAAATAACAGTTCAAGTCTTTGCTTATTTGTCTTTTTATTAATTTGTAGAAGTGATTTATAGATTATTGACACTAAACTTTTATTTATGATTAAGTTAATTAAAATTTTTTCAATGTCTTTTGTTTTTCCTTCCTAGCTGCTTTTAACTTTGTATTTGGTTCCATTTATTATATAAAATATACATATTATATATAATAATATATATTTATGTATATATATAATATATAAATTATATGTGGTCAAATTTATAAATTGTTTTTGTTATGGTGTGTACTAATCAGTAGGTTTTAGTATATTCACACACATGTGTAACCATTACCACAGTCAATTTCAGAACCTATTTATCACCTCAAAAAGAAATCCTATGCCATTTAGCTACAACTCCTATGCTTCATCTCCCCATCACTGAGAAACCACTAATATACTTTTTTGTTGTTATTTTTAGACATTTTAATTAAAATATAGCTAACATACAATATTATATCAGTTTCAGGTGTCCACCATAGTTGTTCAACATCTATATACCTAAAGAAGTGATCACCATAAGTCCAACAACCATCTGACACTGTACTTATGCTATCACAATATTATTGGCTTATTTGTTTTATACCTGGAAATTTGAACCTCTTATTCCCCTTCATCTGCCCCCACCCCACCTTTTATTAATTTTTAAATTACAGTTGACACTCAACATTATTTTATATTAGTTTCAGGTGTACAGCATAGTGGTTAGACATTTATATAGTTTAAGAAATGATCCCCCAGACTAGTCTAGTACACACCTTGCACTATACATAATTATTACCATACTATTGACTATATTTCCTAAGCTTTATTTTATACTCCCATGACTATTTCATAATTGCCAATTTGTGTTTCTTAATGCCTTCACCTTTTTCATCCCGGTCTCCAACCCCCTCCCATGTGACAACCATCAGCTTGTTCCCTGCATCTGTGAGTCTGAGAAACCATTAATATACTTTCTATCGCTATGGATTTTCCTGTTCTGGACTTTCAGATGAATTGAATGATATAAAAAGTATCTTTCGTGACTGGATTCTGTCACTTAGCGTAAATGTTTTCAAGGTTCATCCATATTGTAGCACATATCAAGAATTTATTCCTTTCTATAGTCAAGTAATGTTCCATTGTATGGACATACTGAATTTTGTTCATCCATTTTGTCTATTGATGGACATTTGGGTTGTTTCCACATTTTTGCTATTGTGAATAACACTGCTATAAACATTCATGTATAAGTTTCTATGTGGACTTTTTTCTATTTCTCTTAGGTACATATCTAGTAGTAGAATTTCTAGGTCATTTGATAACTGTATTTAATGGTTTAAAGAACTATTCTGTTTTCCAAAGTGACTGCACCATTTTATTTTCCTCCAGCATGCGAGGGATCTGATATCTCCACATCTATACTAGGACTTGTTATTTGGATCCTAGCAATCCTAGATTAATTATCCTGATAATTAATGATGTTGAAAATATTTTCATATGCTTTTTGACCATTTATAAATCTTCCTTGGAGAAAAGTCTATTCAGATCTTTTTCCCATTTAAAAAATTTTGTTTATTATTGAGATGTAAGAGTTTTTTGTTTGGTTTTATTTTGTTTTTGTAAATTCTGGACACAAGTCCCTTGTCAAGTACTAGCTTTGCAAATATTCTCTCTTATTCTGTGGAGTGTCACTTTTGTGATGGCATCTTTGATGCATAAAAGTTTTTGATTTTGATGAAATTCAGTTCATCTATTTTGCTGTCGTTATTGTTTGTGCGTTCAGTGTCATATCTAAGAATCCTTTGCCAACCCAAGGTCATAAAAATTCACCCCTGTTTTCTTCTAAGAGTTTTATAGTTTTGGCTTTTACATTTAGGTCTTTCATCTATTTTGAATTAATTTTTGTATGTGGTGTGAGGAAAGGGTACAACTTCATTCTTTTCTATGTGGCTAGTGAGTTGTCCAAGCACCATTTGTGTACTATGGTGAATAATTCTCTTTATACATTGCTATGTATGGTTTGCTAGTATTTTGTTGAGGATTTTTGCATCTATATTTTATGAAATATTGATTTGTAGTTTTCTTTTTTTTGGTTTGTGATGATTTTGGTTTCAGTATCAGGGTAATACTGACCTTGTAGAGTGAGTTGGGAAGTATTCTCTCCTCTTTATTTTTTGAAAGAGTTTGTAAAGAATTGGCATTAATTCTTTATGTAAGGTAGGAGACAGTAGTGAAGCCATCTGGGCCTGAGTTTTTAATCAAACACAGTAGGTGTTTGATTATTGCTTTAATCTCTTGCTTGTTATATGTCTGTTCAGATTGTCTATTTCTTCTTGAGTCCATTTTGGTAGTTTGTGTCTTTTCAGAAATTTGTCCAATTCATCTAATTTGTTAGCATATAATTGTCAATAGTAGTTCTTTATAATCCTTTTTTATTTGTATAAGATCAATAGTTAATGTTTTCTCTTTCATTTCTAATTCTAATAATATGATCCTTCTCGCTTTCCTTCTTGGCAGTCTAGTTAAATATTTATAAACTTGTTTATCTTTTCAAAGAACCAGCTTGGTTACATCAATTTTCTCATCTATATGTCATTAATGTATGCTATTCATTATTATTTCTTTCCTTCTGATTTCTTTAGGTTCAATTTGCTGTTCTTTTCTTCAGTGTATGAATGGGAAAGATTAGGTTATTCATTTGAGATATTTCTTCTTTTTTCATATAGGCATTTACAGCTATATATTTCTCTCTAAGCACCGTTTTTGCTGCATCCCATAGTTTTGGTCTCTTGTGTCTTCATTGTCATTCATCAAAATATTTTCTGATATTCCTTTTGATTTGTTCTTTAATTCACTGGTCATTCAGGAGAGTGTTGTTTAATTTGTACATTTTGTGAGTTTCCCAAATTCTTTTCTGCTATTGATTTCTAATTTCATTCCACTGAGGTTGGAGAACACATGCTGTATATTTATACCCTTTTAAATTTAGTGAGGTTTATTTTATTGCCTATCTTATGGTTTATCCTGGGAAATGTTCTGTGTACATTTGGGAAGACCACATATTATGTTGTTGTTTTATAGTGCTGTTCAAGTTTTCTATTTCCTTGTTGACCTTCTGCCTCTTATTTCCATTACTGAAAGTGGGGTATTGAAGCCTTCAACTATCGTTGTATAACCGTCTATTTCTCTTTCCATTTCTGTTAATTTTTTCTTCATATATTTTGTTACTTTTTTATTAGACAGCATGTATGTTTATACTCATTATATCTTTATGATGGATTGCCTCTTTTATCACTAAAAAATGTCTCTATTTCTAGTAATATTTTTTGGTTTTAAATTCTATTTTTTTCTGATATTATCATAGCCACTCCTGTTTTCAGTCATTGTTTCTTCTAATAATTTTTCTGTTCCTTTCTCTCTCTCCATCTGATACTCCTACTATGTATATGTTGGTGTGCGTAATGATGTTTCACATTTCTCTGGTACACTCTCCACTTTTCTTTATTCTCTTCTCTCCATTTTTACAGCTTGCATAATCGCTATCAATGTATCTTTATGATTATTCTCTTTTTCTGCCAGTTGAAATCTATTGAGGTCCTCTAGTGAAGTCCAGAATTTCTCTTTGATTTTTTCAAATTCTATCTCTTTATTGATGTTCTCTATTTCACATCTTTAATCATCATTTCCTTTAATTCTATGAACATGTTTATTATGGCTACTTTAAAGTAGTTTTCTAATAAATTCAACACCTGGTCTATCTCATAGGTAATTTAAATTGCCTTCATTTTTCTCCCATATATAGGTTATACTTTTCTATTTCTTTACATGCCTCATAATTTTTTGTTGGAAGTTGGCATTTTATCTAAAATTGTAGCAGTTCTGGGTACTATCTCCCTACCACTCTTCCTCCTCCCTCTGTTCTGGATTGTCATTGTTATTTGCTAGTTTATTTATTTAGCAACTCATTCAATTATTTTAGTGTTATCTCCTCTACTCCCCCCTCCAGTGTTCAGCCTCTGATGTTGTTCCTCAGGAATACACAGGTTTGGATATGCCCGTAGTCACCCAGGGATGACAGTGGCATTGGTATGACTCTCTTCCTCACTTTCCCTGACCACATTCAGCTGTTAAACTCCACTAATTGCTAGTTGATTACTCTGTTGCATTAAATAATGCCCCGGGATATAAATTGTTCTGCAAACTAATTGATTCAAATGAATGAATGGCTCTTTTAAAGGAACAATTTCTAAGGTCAGTGTTTGATTTTTGTTCTGAACTTTTGGGGGCGGGGGCTCTTCCCAGCTGTTTTATTCCATGGTTCTCTTCTGCAAACTAGTTGGACTACAGTCCAGCCTGTGTCTTGAACTTCTCCCAACTGCCTTTCACCAACAATATCTACTGTACTCGAAAATACAGTAGGCTTGAATTTCTTCACCCTAGTTTGCAAAAGAAGACAGTTTCTTAGGAACAGATGAATAGCTATATGTCTTATGACCTGCTTCTCTCCCCAGGCAAAAAATCTCTGAGCCAGGCCTATAGGGCAGAGCAGATGGCCAGTTTCTCTCTGAGGCCACCTCCACTCTAAGAACCAAGAACTGTATGGAGGAGGGGGCAGAAATCTGGGGATTTCTCAGCTTGCCTCTCCTGGTGTGGAACCATGATTTCATGAGCCAGGGTAGAGGTGATCATGGTCTCAGTGGAACCTCCATTCCACAGTGGAGGCTGGGCATAAGAAAGGAGTCTCTACTTCTCAATTCCACAAGCCTGGGATCTAGCCTCAGCAACTTGAAACAGGATGAAAATTTTTGACATCCTGTTCCACCCACAAAGAAAGCCCTCCCTCTGGGTGCTGCGGGGAGAGAAAGCCCTGAGTTCTTGGTGACACCAGTCTGGAAAGAAATCTCCACCTCACTGACCTGGGAGTGGGGAAGAGAGGGAGTGATCTTAGTTCAAATACCATATACTCTGACTTTTCTTATCACATTTTCATATATGTTCTTGAATCGATGCTTCTTCATACGCCATTCACTTTTAGGGCAATTTCCAGAAGGTTTACATTTTTAAAAATAGTTTTCACCAGTTTCATTGGGGAGCTGGTCAGAATAATTCATATTGCAACCATATTGGAGGTTATCTCCTAGTGCATTTTAATATTTGTGTCTTATAAATTTTCTACATGTTTCTAGAAATTTTTCTAGAGTTTGAGTTGAAGAGTGTTTAAAAGTCAAAATAAATGTTTAACACTAGCTGCAGACACAGATAATTGAGTGAATTGACCTGGTTGATGATCAGTTAAATCAAACTACTTTCACTGAATTTGCCTCTTTAAGAAAATCACATTTTCCAAACTAGCCAGTTGTCTTGTGATACATTTCATAATATATTTCAATAATATTTCATTTATTTAGTACGTATTCATCCAGTAAGTTCTCTTCGGAATATATCTGAGAAATAAGAAATAATAAAATTGGTCTTAACCTGTCAAAAGAGATGTCATGAAATTAATGAAATAAATATTATGCCATTTTTCATAGACAGTATGTCAGACACTCACTGTGATTTTATAAAAAAAAATTTTCCCAAATGATTGTCTAGTGCAAAGGTGAGAGGCACATTAAAGGGAGTAGAGGTATTAGAGAAGGCACATCAATGAACAAGAGTAGATTAAAAGATTATAAAGCACAAATAAAAAACCCAAACAGACTACCATCTATACATTGAAATTTCCTGAGTATGTCACAGAATTAATTAAAACACAGTGAGTGATTGACTTTATGAGTGATTAAAGAACATTTAGTATGCTCTAAGGAAATGAAGATACTTTAGAAATATTTCCATCAAAAATAGTTAAAATAAGACATGTTAGTTTTTAAGGGGGGTTTTAAGCTATATGGAACAGAAGCAAGAGTTCATTTTTCCATAATAGCCATGACGTGAAGCACTTCTTTGTATAATGGAACAGCCATGGTGGACTTGTTTTGGAACATACTAGTTAGTTGAGTAGAGGCTATTATAGATGAATATTTGTACAATGAGTTAATTAATAAATCAACCAATTGATTAATTTAACAACTATTAAGATATTTGTAATCTAACAGATTTGACTTTATGGTAGACCGTGATATTCCCAAGGAGGGCAGCACATGGAGAGAACATATACCAAGAAACTGTGTAGTCATACATCTCAGCCATCACCAGTATTGTCACTCCAAGACTGAATGTTTCAGAAGTTTTTGGCTAAGTACCTTCACTTTTTTGTCCCCTGACTTTTTCACATCTATTGTCAACACAAACAGTTTTCTTTCTTTATGAGAACTTTTAAAATTTTCTTTCTTTTCCTTTCCATACCAAGAAACAGCTTCTCATACATTGTAACAAATAGAGAACAACCAAGCTTTGAGGAAACTGGCTAATCCCATCTCCTGAGGATGTAACTAGCTCTCCTACAAATCTCACTTGAGTTTGAGATTTTTGAGCAAGGAGATACAGTGAACCTAGGTTCAGATGTAAAGGACATAAAAATAGGAAGCTAATAAGATAGCATTGAGGGAGAGCACAAGCTCAGAAACCAAACCAATGGTCCAAACAACTAGTCCACTCTCATGAGGGCAGTCAGAGAGGCAGCTCTGCACCTGAAAACAGTTCAGGAAGTGAGGGAGAATGCAGGGAGGGTCAACAGGAGAAAGTGCCTGGAGTGATTTCTTGAGGAACGACAGTTTGAATCAAATCCCATTTCCTATGTGCCTATGGCTGTATCCAGACTTAGTCTTAATATTTGTTAGGCTAGGGCAAGAATACATACAGAGAGCCACATATGATATGTCTAATACTTAAAAGTCATAAAGCAAGCTACCAAACTGTTAAGTAACATGTTTTCTTCCTCCTACTTTGAGGAATAGATATTCACAATGATCCAAAAACCCAAGTCTGAATTGAGAATTTTTGGATTCCTGGTAGTTTTCACAGAAGATGATGGTGTAGGAAAGGCCAGCCCACAGCTCATTGCCCTGACCAGCCCCTTTTAATTCTATCTCTCTCACCCCTACTTTATCCTGCACTATTAAGATTCCCACTGTACTTGTGGGGACATCCCAATGCATACATCTAAGTCCATCCATATTCCATACCACCCTTGGCCATTTATCAGGCTAGAAGGTACACACACTAGCTAGTTGGGGAATTTGGAATCCTGGTAACTGGGGCACCCAATCAAAGGGGAGCTCGTTATCTCAGCCTCACAAACTCCTCTCCCTGAGGTGAAAAGCATAAGCTGAGAGAGCTAGAGCAAGACCCTCTAAAGCCCAAGGTGAAGCCAGGGCCATTTCTCCCATATCTAAGAGTTGTATGGGCTTTAATTTTTAACCTAGATCAAGTAGAGTCCTTAATTCTTCATATCTTTTCAAATGCATTACATTTGATTTAGGTTGGAGACCTCAACTGCCCAACTGAAAGAGAGAGGGGAATTAGGAAATTCTGAATAAAATGGTAAATATTCCACCCTTCATTCTTTAAACTTTCTCCTGGAAGAATTGTTAGGATTGATGGAAAACTTTAACTTTTCTTGATTTTCTATGCATCAGCTTCCAAACATGTCTTACCAGCAATTTTATTTTATTTTATTTTAATTAACTGCAACAACTATAGAATGATTGTTTATAGAAAACTCTTTGAAGGCAAGAGCTGTCTTATTCATCTTTCTTAGCCCCATCTCATAGCTCTGCACCTTGCAGAATAGGTCCTCAATAAATATATGTTGAATATTGTGACACCTGTGAGCCAGGGGGCAACAAAAAATGTAACGGTTGCTAAAACAAAATTAGCAAAATAAAATGTGCGCAAGGATGCACTTCTGTATTTCCCTGTGTTTGTGGCAAGAGAGTGGCTGCTAGGAATAAACTGAAACACTCAATTATTTATTGCCTGTGAATTTCACCTTTTGGAAGGAAGCATGCTTGGTGCATTGAGAGTAGTTTGGAATAGATATCAGGGTGAAGAGGGTTGGTCATCACAAATGTAAAGGCATGAACAGAGGGCCTATTCCACAATTAGACCATGTTCATCTGTAGAGGTAAACCAAGGCAGACAAGCACGCAGAGTGGTCAGTGAACCTGGGCCTCCCTTTTATAGAGAAGTGGGAAGGAAGGAGGTCAGTCCTCCCCTGGGCAAGCAGAGGCATAAGATATAATTTTGAATGTCAGCACTTTTTGCATCTTAATTATTGAGCACTTCCTAGGTGTCTAGTACTCACAAGAGTTATGCTTTATACCATAAACAAAGTTGATGTTATTCAGAAAAAAGAGAGCCAAGGAAGACTTCAGTTGGTGAGAGCTGATTTATGAAGAAAATTAAACATAGGCCTTGAAGATTAAGTAAAATTTAATGAGGTAGTGGAGAGATGAAGGAATAGTCGAAGGGGAGGGAGTACATGATGTAAGAATGAGATTTGTGCATTTCAAGTATTGGAAGGTATGAGTAGACTAGTCTACCTAGAGCACAGCATGTTATAGGATGTCTATATGAATGGAAGGGATTGGAATCATATCATGAAAGTTCATGATCTGAACTGAGTATTTAAATTGAACACATCTCATTCGAACACCTGACAAATCAGGATGACTATTCTTATTTAATGGGTAAACGTGTACACAGCATTCATTTCCTAAGCATTTAACAAATGCTAGGTCCCTTACACCTCATATCAATCCTGTATGGACTTTTATAATCCCCATGGTACAGAAAAGCAGAGAGAGTAAGTCATCGGCCTTGCACATTCTCCCTTGCAAACTAGAGTGTACATGGTCCTCACATTTTTCTTTATTTGCTGGGTGGTACGTGAAATCCTTCTACTTTTACCTCAGTTCTTTTACGTGGAAGTCACCAAAGTGTTTCCTCTAGGGGGTTGCAAATTCCACTAGGTAAAGTAGTAGCACTCTCAACTCTTAAGTGTCATGGATTAGGACAGAAGACACAGGGAAACAGGAAGGGCAGTGGGGAAAGGCACTAATCAAGGAGAGAAGTGTGTGAATGGGCAGATCTAGAGTGACACAGACCAACTTAGCTCAACTTCTATCTGCGCTGGGCGTTGACCTGGGTGTAGGAAATCAGAAATGATTATGGGCTTTCAAACACCAGAGGGGCCTCATAAAAGGGATAGTTTAGGAAAATCAGTGAATTTGTGCATTTCATGAAGAGACAAGGCTTTAGGTACTTAAATCAGCCAAGATTAAGGCCACATTCTGCGTGAAAATCAGGCAAAAATGACTGGAAACAAGAGGATGTGATTTACTACCTAATATGGGGGTAAATCTAACTGGAACTGGGTCTACACTAAGAAAAAGGACATGGAATCAATACACCTGAACCAGAGTGTGTGTGTACTTCTTTTACCTGGACCTTCTGGTCTGATCCTACGGTCTTTACAGCTATGTAAATGGATAGGATTCTTTCTCGACAGAACTCTACAATTCTGTCTAGGCTGAAGGCTGACTGCTCAAGTCACACTGTAAACTATAAATTGGTTACATCAAACTTGCTAAAAAAATGTCCTTCACTAGCTTACAGTAGCACTTGATTCTAATACAGTATTATTAAACGTTTAATAAATTCATGGGATCATTTAAAATGCTTTCATTCATTTGGAAATCCTGAGGGGTTTTTCTGCCTGCCTTCAATTAGTCCTGAATATCTCCCCCCACTTTTTTTCCTGCTCTGTGTCCTGCTGTCCACCGAAGTTCTCTTTTACAGATCTTAAACATTGAAAATTCTGTCTTGTTGGTCTTAGATCATGACTTTCCAAATAACCCAGCAGCCTCCAATGAAGGAAAACCTTGGCTTTGTGTTTCCAAAGTTCCCTTTAGATCTCAGATAGCGCTCCTGGTATTAGTCTACGTATAAGATTTAAAAACAAAACAAAAATTTTAAAAATCAAAAATAAAACTTATTCCATGTAGGTTTCTTACTTGACTTCTTAGCATCAACTCCTATTCTAAAATCGACTCTTGAATGTTCAGCTTCTGTACTCTTTATCACCAGGAACATCAATACTACAAAAGGGTCACGGTGCATGTACACAAGTCTCTGTGCCTCCTCACACACACCTCAATGTGATGCTTACAAAGTGAACTGACCTTTAACCTGGACAAAACCCACTTTTGTAGGAGAAAGGTTCTGCATCATTTTCTGCCTGCCTTCTTCCCCCAAACTTGTCCCAGTCAAGCCACCTTGACTGAGGGATGGAGGTAGAAAAATGAGACCGAGGAGCTTTCACTCCCTGAACACAAGCTACCTAAGTCTCTGGATAGTGTAGTCTGTGAAATGTATTTTTTCACAGCACTGAGTGCTTATTAACAAAAAGGGCTAGTTGACTGCCAATCATGTTTCCCCAGGAATTTTGCAGAAGGGGACCAAGCTAATACTTGCCGGGGCATCTTTGTGCAGATGGTTATGGGCGCAAACTGTTTTGCTGGAATCCTATTTTCAAATTGGTTATAAATCAATTGGCTAGCCATTTCATCACGACTGAAAGTTAACAGAAATATGGTTGAAAAGAAATTTCCTTTCTGAAGTTGACAGTGTACATATCCTGAATAGAGTTAATTGACTTAGTTCCTCACATTTGGAATAAACACAAAATAGTATCTACAATTTAGCTTTGGTTTCTAGAAGTCATCCAACTGATAACAAAGCTATTTTCCAAGCTAGGGAAGGTTTGTCATGTTTGATACACTAAACTATTATTATTATTAAGAGTTGTAGTTAAAACTACCATGAATGTTAGTTCTACCCAGTGATGCCAAGAGTTTTCCCTTAGCAGATAGATTGCTTCTTGTATAGAATTAATTGTGTCTTCAAATAAATAAATACCTTTACAATTTTTTTTTTAAGTTTACAACTAGAATGCCTGCTTTGAGGGGCAAGGTTTTGAAATACTTTTTATCTCATTTAAATATCTCATGGTATACCTTAAGTTTGAAGTACAGCTGACCTTCATATAATGACACTCTCAAAGTTAAACATTACTCACTCTATTGTTCTCCTAAAATTTGAACCTTTAATTTCATAGAACAATAATAATTCTAAGAGATATTATATCTTGTGCCCCCCAAATGGGTCCTACATCACAGTTAAACAGGTCCCTTTCCTCTGGAGCCACTCAAAGTCTCTAACATGCTCACGTGCGCTGTGACTCTCCAAGAAAGTTTTTCCCAGAATCCCTTTCATGGTGGGATATTGGGGAAGACCACTATCCGGGGAAACATACTTTGCCAAATGTTGACTTCACATGAATTTTATTCTTCTTCCTAAGAGGAAAAGTGGTATGTGACAGAAAGGGTCAGAGGAAGACATGCAGGATGTCAGGGAAATGTGTCAAAAGGGGTTAGTAAAGAACTTGAGTAACGAACTTCCCTTGTTTTATATTTCTTCCCAAAACCAGTTCTGAAATTAGTCCCAAAGAGTTATCCATAAAGGCCACTTCTTATCATCGCATCTCATGTGAACCAGAGCCGTGGATATTCTTCTCAGAGGTTCTTTTCAATTTATAGTAGAGGAAGCAATGGGATGTGGGCCAGAGTCCATTTCCCTGCACTCATAAGCTATTTTCCCTAAGGTCTGCAAGAGCCGCTCATGAATAGCTGGCAGCCAAATTTGGACCATTTAAAATATTATTGCATTGTCCACCATAATGATAGTAATAACCTTGTAATGAGTGTATGTAGAGCTAGGCCTGGTACAAAACCCACAAGGAGCCAAACTCTTTGCCTGTGTCTGGTGAATACCAAGGAGGCATTCTCATCCCCATCAGGGGCAGTCGCTGTAGAAAAAATAGGTGATCACTTTCTTTCTGACATTCTGGCCTCTGGCCATGAATATTGAGAGCTGTTATCCTCTGAGGCTACCCATTTCCTTCTCCAGAAGCCTTTAATGCTTACGGTAAGTATACTACCTTGTAACCCATGTGACCTGAAATAATGACAACTGTCCATTCCATAAAATATTCCTCAAAAAAGATCAGATGTAATACTTAATATTGATGTAAGAGCTTCAGCTAATTCTGAATATAGAAATAATCTACAGATTTTTGTCTTAATATAGAGAGATTTGTATTCATTCATCTAAACTCTGGCATCTGGCAGTCACACCTCAACAGTTATTTTCTTCCATTTTGAACCTCCTCTTACTTTGTTAAGTTGGCGAGCAGAAAGTGTATTGATCATGCTCATTTTGTAAGGATTTATAATAAGTTTCAAGAAATTAAACCAGTATAAAATAATATATAGTAAAAAAAATCTTTTGGAGAGAATGAAAATAAAAGAAGGATGGAAAGGGAGGAGTAGAACAAAGGTATAAAATAGTATGAGAGACACAGAAACAGCAGTTGACTTGGGAATAAGAGAAGCTGGTATTAAGCTGATGTGTACAAATGATTCTTTGATATGAGAGTTTTTAAAATAATTACATGAAATAATTAGAAATGGAGAACAACTATAAACAAGTTAATTGGCTCTATTTGATTTTCATAGGCAGTATTTCCACACCGAGTATATTGTAATGCTGTGTTGCTGGGAACGCCATTCTACAATAATGGTGACCCTTTATCCAATCACCAAGTAATGCCAGGAAAGAGTTGAACTGTTACAGTAAAAGTTAACCAAACCATTGCATTAGTCCTTTTATTAAAAAAAAAAAAATGTTATTGATATTTGGTTGCAGAATTGAAGAATTGATGGAAAAGAGATGTGACAGATACACTATAAAGCCAGTCACTTGGACATTTTTTTTAAATCTCCAACTTTGTTTCAGAATGCCATGCTTGTTCAGAAATGCTCTGAAACTTGGAGACAAAAATCAGGACTTGGGATATTTGAAAAGTGTCTGTTTTCAAATACATGGTGCATGAAAACCCTGAATTCCTGGCACCTTCTCATCCAGTCTGGCCCATGAGAAAGAGGTACATACCAGCTCCTAGCCTTTGGGCAGAGTGCCAAAAGCCTAGATCTTAAGGTCATCTAAGATTACCAGTGGTCCTGAAAATGACGTGATTCCACAAGTTTAAACATGTCTAGTTTCCTTCCTAATCTTTGCTGGATGATTCAGCATTGTCTGCTGTCAATAATTTACCCTGGCTAATTGAGTTCATAAAAGCCTGTTTTGTGAGGGAAGGACATTGGGTTACAAATGAGAGATAGACTGAGTCATACTGCAGAGGGACTATGTGATATGCATATGTTCTCTTCATTCATCGCCTTGCTGATCCACAACATTATTTCAGCTGGGAGCTGCTGTATATAACCAGTTAGCCAATGGAAATCTGCTCTCAGGACTTCCTATTGGTATGTTTTTACTGTGGTCCAGCCTGATAATGGTGGGGGTCACAGCATGCAACATCATGACATATCCAGAGTGAAGAAGGGTCTAAAGTAATGCACAGCTTCCATCAACCTGCAAACTTTTTATTCATTCACAAGCTTAGGCAATGTCCTAAACAGAAAATAAAAAATTAAATAAATAAATAAATAAATAAATAAATAAATAAATAAATAAATTTTTAAAAATGGATTGAATCAAAAGGTTTTTTTGAGGACTGATTTTTCACCTCTCTCCCCAGGAAAGAATAGTAATGAAGCTGCCTCTCACTATTTTTTTAACATGGCATGCTGACTTCCCAGTGCTTTTGAGGATTTTGTTTGTCTTCCTGGATGCTTTAGGAAGTTACCTCTTTCAGCTCACCTAGAGTTGATCTCATTAATAAAAGAATGACTTTACAGAAAAGAGTTTCTAAAATTATACTCTAACTCAGAATTGCAAGAGTTGGCTTTTTCAGCCTGAAGATAAATTTCTTCAGCATTAAGCTTACTTTATCAAGCATTACACCTGACATTCTCTCATAAATTTTGCATATATTTTAACTTATTTTAATATTGTGTGGGCTTGGTTTATAATACTCTCATGCCATTACTAAACTTGAGTCTTCTCAGTAATATATTAGTTGTTGGAATGTTTAACCCTTCCAAAATATCACTTGACTTAAAATAACATTGGCTAAGTTTCCTTTTGAGTTTGTTTACTTTTTGCTTATTTATCATGCACTTTGTGTATGTTGAAACTAACCAGGCAGTTGTCGTGTTACTTTTATGAGAATGCAAATATATTTGGACAAGGTTGCTACTGGAAACATTTTTAAATACCTCGTGTGTCACATTTCCAGGTATAACCTACATCATAATCTGGTCAGATAGATTGGTTTCAGAAGGCAGACAGAGTACATTGCTTACAGAGGTCACAGATATTCAAGCTTGGGCAGAACTGTCACAGATGTCACTTTGTGAAGAGACATAGAGAGCAACATGCATAGTGGGTCTTCAACTAGCCACATTTCCTAGGGGCCCACCTTTACTTAGCCTCACAATATGGGCGCTAGCCCTAGCACTACATCTGCACAAACACTTGGCTCCACTGTTGTGACTGAATTGGCAGGTCAATCAACTCAAATGACCAATTCAGTGAGAAAGCACGAACTTGAGTGTTGGACTGAATCAACCAACCTCCTCAATCCAAATGTAATGTTTGTTCAGAAAGACAAAAAGCAGAAATGAAGATATTTGTACAATGATTCGGTTTAAAGTATATATAACAGTTCCTACAATGAGTTGATATGGTCAGTTTGGTGCTTTCAAGTTAACAGAACTCAAGAGAATTAAGGAATAATGCTGGCATGTTGAGATTATCTCACAACAAGCTAAAATCAAAAAGCTCAAAAATTTTGGTCCATATACATGTGATCTTATAAAAACTATGTTATGGATCACTTCACACCTGTCCCAATGGCTATTGTCAAAAAGACAACAAAGAATAAGTATTGGCGAGGATGTGGAGTTAAAGGAACCTTCATAAACTGTTGGTGGGATTGCAAACTGGTACAGACACTATGGAAAACAATATGGACAGTTCTCAAAAAATTAAAAATAGAACTACCAGTTGACCCAGCACTCCCGCTTCAGGGTATTTATCCAAATACATCAAAAACATTAATTTGAAAACATATTTTCATCCCTATGTTCATTGCAGTATTATTTACAATAGCCAAGATATGGAAGCAACCTTAGGAGTTCATAGATGAATGGATAAAGAGGATGTGGTACATGTGTGCAGTGGAATATTACTACCCATAAAAAATGAAATCTTGTCATTTGTGAAAACATGGATGGACACTGACAGTGTTATACTAAGGGAAATGACAGACCGAGAAAGACAAGTACTGTATGAGTTCACTTGTACATGGAATCTAAAAAACAAAATAAATGAAGAAACAAAACAACAAAAGCAAATTCATACACACAGTAAACAAACTGATGGTTCCCAGATGGGTGGGGTGTGGAGGGATGCATGCAAAAGATGAAGGGTATTAAATACAGGCGGCCAGTTATAAAATTAGTCACATGGATATAAAGCAAAGCATGCAGAATATAGCCAGTAATATTGTAATAACTATGTATGGTGCCTGATGGGTACTAGACTTATCATGGTGATCGCTTTGTACAGTATTTAAATGTCTAATCACTATGTTGTACACCTGAAACTAATATAATATTGTATATCAACTCTAATTAAAACATAAAATTAAAAAAATAAAATAAAAATAAAGTAGGGATTTATGTTAAAAAAAAAAAACAGACCTGCTAATGAGAACAGAAGCAAGCACTAAGTGTTTATCAGGCAGAGTCCTAAGGACTTTACATTAATGATTTCATTCATTCTCACAGCAGCATATAAGATAGAAAGGGTTTGGATGAGGGAGAGGTAGTGCACAAAACATGAGTGATACCAAAAACTCAGTAATCAAGATAAATAATATTGTAATGAAATATTTCGAAAAACTAAAAATGCAAAAAAAAAACACGAAACCCCCATGAAGAACAAAGTGTCATCATTTTAAATAAAGACAGGCTACTGTGTTTTTCCGAAAATAAAACCTAAGGAGACCATCAGCTCTAATGCATCTTTTAGAGCAAAAATTAATATAAGACCTGGTCTTATTTTAATGTAAGACCAGGTATGATATAATATAATTAATATAATATAATATAATATAATATAATATAATATAATATAATATAATACATAATATAATATATAACATAATTCTATAGTACCAGGTCTTATATTAATTTTTGCTCCAAAAGACTCATTAGAGCTGATGGTCCAGCTAAGTCTTATTTTCGGGGAAACATGGTATTGTTTTTTATTTCATCACCCTGTATTATTGTGCAATGGGAATAGTAATTTCTAATCAGCTCGAGTTTCCAGGGATGCGGGGCCATTGTGTCCTTTGCCGGGTGGGTTTATGAGGGTTGACAATGGTGAGCTAATAGATTGGACAACGTGGAGCTTTACATATGATGATGCTTTTTTAACTGTTGAACTTTCATTAATTTTTTTTCACTTGGTTCAAAATATGGAAGGATATTTTGTAAGAGTATAGAGAGGCACATGGTTTTCTTTTTGTTTCAGGCTCGAATCTGACTTAGTGCCACACTGGCGATAGATATTCTCATTATCCTCTTTTTGAAATGAAGACTCTGAGGTTCCAGAGAGGTTAGTAAAATTGTCCAGGCTTGCACAGCTAGGAAGTAGCTGAGCTCAATTTTGAACCCAAGTAGTCTAATTTCCAAGTTTACTTTCTTAATCACTGTATTCTCTTGGAAATCACAATACTCTATTAACCAGAAACTCCAAGTATCCAGCATACGTCACTCCAAGTAATATGGTGTTGCTGTACTGTATCTTCACCATTTAATAATTTTAACATGACTCATTCTAAGAAAGAAATAAGACCCTTTATAAATAGTATTTTACTTATCTACCAATATTACTTTGATGTAGGTGTGAATACTTTGTTTGAAAGTACTGTCATTAAATAAATGTTGAAATAGATAGACTTTCAAAATGGAGACCATGAATAATCTGCCTATGAGGACGCAAAAGGGGCATTAGGAAACACTGTTATCTTCTGATCATTTTGCTGTAGAACACACTGCTTTTGTCAGACACAGGTCTCTCTGCAGGATGTAATCTGATGGAGCCCAAATGTTACTCCATCATGTTGAAATAGTACTTTATTTTAAAGGCTGACAAAAGATGTATCTGGATGCGCAGATTTCTTTGGCTCTGCCATAAGACTCATATTTATTTTGCTTCTGCAAGCTGGTTCTCCTTGAGACCTGAGAAAAAGTGGTTTACTTTGAGCCATGAAGTGGTAAGTGTAACAGTTTCTTTAACTTTGTCTTAGTGAGTGGACAGATTTAGAACAACAGAAGAGTATAATGTTCATGATGTATTTATATATACATAGATGCTGATGAGGAGAACGGTTCACGGTGGCGAGGAAGAACAGCACACCAGCAGCTCTGGGAATTCGGCTCTAAACCTCTGTAAACTATATGGCAAATCACTAAGAAAGGAAATTAGGTACTTGCCTGCCCTTTTCTTCACCTCTGTTTTTATTGTGCTGCTTTGTGTTTAAAACTACAAATTTATTCTCTCTACAGCTACTACTGTCATTAATTAATTGATTCATTTATTTGTTCACACATTCAATGAAATTCTTTGAGGCCATTTATATACCAGATACTCTGCTAGGTGTTGAAGAAAGAAACATGAAAATACATAGTTCCTACCCTCAGGAAGCTTACAATTGAGTTGGCAAACAGATATGTTGACAACTATTTGTAAGACAATAATGTGTGTATGCATAAAATGTATTGCGGTCACAACACAGCCTAAGGAGAGCCTGCTGGGAACATTAGGGAAGGCTTCCAAAGGGGCCTGAAGCAGGTCCTTGAATAACATCATTTTGTTCAACATCATTTCGTTAGAACATTCATGAGATGCTAAAGGAACTTAACTCTTGTTTATGTCAATTAGCCTATGGTAAAATTGGTTTCATTACACATCAGTTCACTTACAGTCAAAGAATCAATGGATGACATTAAGTGAGGAATTACTGTACATTTAAACTCAGGCTTCAAAGAATCAATAGAAGTTTTCCAACTGAGTAATGAGAAAGCCTTCTAGATTAATGCAGAAACACAGAGGCCAAAGAAGACATGGATTGAAATGAGTAATTCAGTGTTGCAGGATCGTCAAGTGACAGGGAGAGATCTAGAAAGGAGAGAGCAGAGCTAGACAGAAACTAGACCCTAAGAGGTATGCAGTGTTAGTATTCAAAGGACTGTAATTTTTACCCTGAAGAAAGTGGGCAACAACTGAAGAGTTATGCCAAGAGAGTAATATGATCAAATCTAAATGGTGAAAGACCACCATATGTCATAAAGAGCATAAATCAGAGGGATAAACACAAGTGCCAATGTTTTAAGCTTTTTTCCCCTCTTTCTGGGACCTCCACCTTCTTCTTTCAAATAAAGCTTTGTAATTAATGAATGTGAATTTTGGTATTTCAAAATTGACACATCTGCTATAATTTAAACATCTGCTTGCAGATCATGGCTCTGAAAATCTTACAAACATTTGCAAACTGTAATCTATTTAGCCATAGGCAGATCAGTTCAGTAGAATAAAGCTCATTTAGGATGTATCAAGAAAACATATGACCATGCTGCCAAAAGGCCAGCCATGTGTATTTGTGGTCACAGAGAAGGGAGTATATGCTTGTTGTTGAAGATATGACCATCTTCTAGTGCATTCATAATTCTATTAGGACCCCACATTGGCATTCATATCCTCAAAAAGCAAAAGTTTATTTTTAGGCAGAAGCACTCAGTGGGGAGTAAATAACCCTTGATCTTCCTCCAACCAGCTATTAGTCCTGTTCTCCGACTATCTGAATTATCTTAAGGTACTTTAGCGTAACTTTGGACATTTTCAACATACTTATTATCCTATGTTCAAAGCATGAATTTTTCAGATTAATATACAGTACAGTGAAGGTGAAATAGCAAAGCGAAGACAATTCATTTCTACTCTAATCACTATAGAATTTTACTCAAAAGAACAATCTCTCCTCTCTTTACAGGGCAATGCTGTTCTAGGAGCCTGTGCTGAAATAAAATCCTAATGCAAAGCCTGTCTTCAAATGCTGAAGACAGAAGAATTTGGCATAAATAAGACATGGAGTTAACTGACATGAGATATTGCATTTATTCCATTGTCGGCGAGGACAAAACTGGGCCGCTATTGTCACAGGTGAAAAGTGTCTTCAAAGTCCGCTCTGGTGCTTGTTAGATAAGAGGCTGCCTTAGTCTGAATAACCTGAACAAGATTTATACACGTCACTGAAATGGACTCGTGTTTACAGTACGTCCTTGCTCACCAGGATTAACAGTGCAAGGGCCGTTCAGGAGACAGCCAGCTGGGAAGCCTCAGACGACCTTCGGAGAAGTGCTAGGAGGCTGCCTAGGAGAAAGCAGAGTTTCTGAATCTACTTTTCTACTTGTGGCAGGTAGGAGGCTCTCGCCTGACCAAGAATAGACCCCAAGCTGCTGTTATGACTTTAGCAGGGAACTTACTGCAGCCAGGGGGCTTGCTAGCTCACAATGATTAAAATATATTAAATAAACCAGGATTCTGCTGCCATCCTCTCTAGAAAGAGTAAGATGGTTTGCAGAAGATCACAGAAGCAAATGATTGTCCCTAGTGTGGAATTTTTAACATACACCAATGTGCCACAATCACAATGAAAGAAAGACTATGGAAAGTGGGGATTTGTCCCCGTTTAGTGTATGTTTTCAGTGAACAGCGATCCTCTCTTGCATGCTCTCACACAGGGGAAATTCAGCTCATCCCTGTGCTCCTAGGGACTGAGCTGTTTTCAAGTCCCTTTATGATCTACACAGAAATTATCTCTACTCCCAAACCATCAAATGCAGTGCGTGGGTGCAGTGGCTGCTTTCCAGTGAACTGAAAAGCTCTCATGACTTGGCATACAGTCTTTCCCTGGGCCCTTCAGTAATGGCATTTCACTTAATACAATATGCCCCTAACTGAGTTTTAGTGATTTCAAATGAATTTAGTCTCCTTATCAATATCCTCTATTTGGTAGTGTGCTTGCTTTTCAGTGTGCTGTGCCAATAAATCCAGCACAAGTGTTGCCTCCTTCCTTCTCAATTGTTTGGCGTCTCTCCTATGAAAGCAAACACCAGGCAGCGGGAAAGGAGGCTCTCAAAAAACTTGTTTGTATCATAAATGTAAATATCAATAGATTCGGAAGGTTGACAAGGTCATGCTCTTAATAGATTTGGCCATGTTGTTGGCTGTTTTACAGGTGAGATGCTGGAATGCTAGGGAGCCCGAGCACTTCACTTGCAGTCCTAAACGGACATGTCAAAATTTGAATCCAGAGAGACTGTTGACCTGTTCAGAAACAGAAGTCCCATTACAGCGTGAGGCAGCACAATCCTAGAAGGAAAGAAGGTAAGTCTTGCCAGAGGTATATGTGGGTTCTACATGACTTGTACATAGAAATCAGAATCAGATTGCAATTCATAAAAGGTGCTTTAGTGTTTCCCAAACTGGGGCTCTCTTATGAAACATTTTTTTGTTTTGTCTTGTTTTGGTTTTTTTTTTTGTTGTTTTTTTTTAGTATGCTTTCCTTTCTTCTCTTTTTAAAAATAATCTTTTTATTTTGAGATGACTGTAGATTCACATGCACTTGTAAGAAATACTGTAAGGTGATCATGTGTACTCCTCACTCAGTTACCCCAAAGGTAACATTTTGCAAAACTATAGTACAATATGGCAACAGGATATTGACACTGAGTTAGCCAAAATACAGATGTTTCCATCAACACAAGGATCCCTCATATTGCCCTTTTAAAGCTACACTCACTCACTTTCCATTCCCACCCCTCTTCAGCCTCTGGAAATCACTAATCTTTTTCTATTTCTCTGGTTCTGTCATTTCCAGAATGTTACATATATGGAATCACAGGATTTAGATTTTGCAATCAGAATCGTTCTCTGGAGATTCATCTAGGTATGTATCAATAGTTTGTTTTCTTTTCTTGCTAAACAGTATCCATGGTATGGTTATCCACAGTTTATTTCACCATTCGCCCAATGAAGGACATCAAGTTTTGTCCAGTTTGGGGCTATTATAAATAACACTACTGAAATAGACATTTCTGTACAGATTTCTGTGTGAACATAAGTTTTCATTTCTCTGGGATAAATTTCCAGAAGTGTAAATACTGGATCATATGGTAGCTGCATGTTTAGTTTTTTTGTTATTGTTATTGTGTTTGTTTGTTTTTTTTTTAAGAAATTGCCAAACTGTTTTTCATTGTGTTTGTACCATTATAATATTCTCACCACCAGAGTATTAGTAATCCAATTTCTCCACATCCTCTCTAGCATTTACTATTGTCATTCTTTTTTTTATTTTAGCTACTCTGATAAGTGTATAATAATATCTCATTGAGGTTTATTGCATTTCCCTCATGGATAATGATGTTGAACATCTTTTTGTGTGTATGAATGTCATCTGTATATTCCCCTTTTTTGTTTTTTCCCCTTTTCTAAAAAATTTTTTTAATTGTTGAGTTTTGAGAGTTTTTTTTAAGTTTATTTTTTAAATTTATTGGGGTAACAATTGTTAGTAAAATTACATAGATTTCAGGTGTACAATTCTGTATTACATCATCTATAAATCCCATTGTGTGTTCACCACCCAGAGTCAGTTCTCCTTCCATCACCATATATTTGATCTCATTTACCCTCATCTCCCACCCCCTATCCCCCTTACCCTCTGGTAACCACTAAACTATTGTCTGTGTCTATGAGTTTCTGTTTCTCATTTGTTTGTCTTGTACTTTTGTTGTTTTTGGTTTATATACCACATATCAGTGAAATCACATGGTTCTCTGCTTTTTCTGTCTGACTTATTTCACTCAGCATTACACTCTCAAGATCCATCCATGTTGTCACAAATGTTCTTATTATCATCATTTCTTACCGCTGAATAGTATTCCATTGTGTATATATACCACAACTTCTTTATCCATTCATCTATTGAAGGACATTTGGTTGTTTCCACGTCTTGAGTTTTTTTTTGTTTTTTTTTTTTTTTGTTAAGTGTTCTAGATGATAGTCCTTTGTCGGATAGGTGGTTTGCAAATATTTTCTCCCTGTCTGTACCTTGTCTTTTCTTCCTTTTAAAAGGGTTTTTCACAGAAGAAAAGATTTATTTTTAATAAAGTCCAATTATTTGATTTTTACTTGTGTGGATAGTGATTTTGCCATCAAGTCAAATAACTCTTTACTTATTCCTAGATACTAAGATTTTCTGCTATGTTTTTTTCTAAAATTTTATAATTTTACATAAATTCTGTGATACATTTTCAGTTATGTTTTATACAAGTAGGAGACATAGGTTAAGACTCACTTTTTTACAATGATTGTCCAGTTGACCCAACACCATTTGTTGAAAGGGCTGTCTTGCCTCCACTGAAGGCTTTTGCACCTTTGTGAAAAATCAGTTGGGATTTTTGGTTTCCAGTGCATCATATAACGAGCTTAGAAGATATTACTTTGTCCTAACAAATCTGAACACACTGAAAGTCAATAGCGCTCCTTAGACTCTTCAGAAAAGGGAGGTCACAGGGCAAACTGTTGACCCAAAATTGGAGAGAAAGGCTAGTGGGTATAGAGAATCACAACTTACCAGAGCAGAGACTCATGAGCAGAAACCTCTGTGGGAACCAGTGCCAGTGTAAGAAAACCTAAACTGTAATTAACCAGTTTCTGGAAGCTCAGTGTGGACAACTCTGAGAGTTAAAAACTCCATGGAGACCCTGTCATTTGGGCTCCCACACATTTGTGAGTTTTACCTCCAAGAGCTCTACTAGGTCCAAACAGTAAATATCAGAGAAAAAAATCCTCTCAAGCTTCCAGCAAGGGCAAGGGCAAGGGCAAGGGCAAGGGCAAGGGCAAGGGCAAGGGCAAGGGCAAAGGAATCATTTTGAAATAGACCCGAGCATTCTAGTCTTTTTAACAAAGCTCACCCAATGGAAAAACTATTTTCTCAGATACTATTGCGGTTTTATCTGAGCCTGCCTGACCAGGGGGGAGGAAAATACCCAACTCTAGCGCTCTCTAGCTTTCTGTTTAGGGAAGGAGAATAAAAGATTAAACTTAAGTATTTTTAAGATGAGTAAATATTCCACTGTTATATAACATTTAGTTTTGTTAATATATACTAGCTTATCTAACTATTGCCCTACTGATGAATGCTTGGTTTATTTCCAAATCTATTTTCATTACAAACATCACTATAATTGATAGCATATGTCATTTTGAACACCTAGGGATGAGCCTGTAAGTTCTTGGAAGTGGCTCTTTTTTCTTCTCTTAACTATAAGCCCTACCTTATCACACTTAATAAAGTTGCAGGCTTCAACTCATCTCTGTTATCTGGATTCATCCCATATTTATATCTTGTACCTTACAATTTGCCCAAACTTCTCTCTGAAATTATCACTACTTTCTAGACACAGCTATTTCAATATTCAATTGGTACTTCAAATTTGTCATGTAGCAAATTAAACTCATCCTTTTCCTTTTAAAAAATAAATAAAACTCAAGTTCTGCCATTTGGTAAAATTAGTTAGGTAAAGGGCACATACGTGATAAATAGACACAAACGCGTACCTATTTATGTTGTTTTTTTTTAGGTTGACCAGTTTTCAGCTTGAAAACATAGTTCAAGTTATACGTTATAAGAGTCTAAAAGTACTAACATCTCTACTACCACCATAGTGCAAGCAACCTCAAGATTGTATATTAGGTACTCGATAAAAATATTGTTCTAAATTAATTCTTCTGTTGGCCAGTTTCATGAAGAAACAGCACTACCACAATTTTAACATGACACTGCTATGGCAAACTGGTCATAATGTGCTTGAGTTAGTACTGTAAGCAATAGATTTAGAGTATTATGAAAATATATGCTTTCTTAAGTGCTGTGAATTATATGGAATAATTCTGAAACTCTCTCTTACCGAACTAATGAATCAAAGTGGTGCTTAACCACATTCTTTACAATCAGCATGTGGAAAATATATATAGAAATACAGATTCAGAACACACCTTGCACCATTTTGGGGGATAATGATGTGTTAGACAGCATTCAGTTTAATGGAGAAAGAAGCTCAATTTGGCAGTTTAAGAACATTTCTAATTTGGTAGAGGGCATAAAACATGGTTTAGAAGAGTTTAGAGCCTATGCTGGACATGGATTGGTATTTAAATTGAATTTGTAATCTGTTTAGGGTGTGTGAAGTTAAGCTAAATTGTACAAATTCTACAGGACTTTATCTTTTGAACAACATCCCATCCTATTTTTTTTTTTTTCTACCTTCCTTTTTTTCCTCCCTCTTAAATCATGGAAGACATGAAGTAGAATATTTTCTAACAGAAACTAAATTTTTCATGCTTCCATTGGAAAAGGTGCAAAAAAAAGAAAAAAGTATATGATTGAATAGTATGTGCTAATCATAGAAAATTTGGAAAATGATAAAAAACTGGAAATAATACAAATTATCTAGAAATGTACTACCCAGATAAAACAAATATAAAAATTTATACACACCTGGAAATACACATAAACTCATGCACTCATACACATAACAGCTTTTACAAAAACCAGATCAAACAATATATATTTTTTCTTCAGTTTACATACAGCATATAGTTTTTCCCATAATATGATAGGAACTCATCACTTTCTAATATTTATATCTATTGTATCTGTATGATAGAAATACTATATAATAATGTGCTACCATGTATCTCTTAGCAACTCTACTCTGGAAGTTTGATATCAGCCTGGTGGGATCATTTTGCCACAGCAATACGACAAATACCACCAACCGGGGCATGAATTATTGTTTTGTTGCTTTTCAAGACTTAATGAAACAATGGAGAAAATATTAATAATGCAGGTTGACTTTAAAAATATATCATGTCTGTAGTGCTTATATTACCAATAGTGCTAAACATTCAGGAAATACTTCTTTCACTATTTAAGAAATCAATCATCCTGTGCAGCAAAGAAGTTGTTCATCTTACTGAGTGAGTGAAATTCTGACTTTTGTCCCTTTTGCTTTTCTTTTTTCACTTTTGTCTTTCTCATTAACTTAAAATTTAAATATCAACCAATATTCATGTGAAAACTACATCCAGAGAGCCAGATGGTTCTTAAACATTTACAAGCACACTGCTGCCCACGTCCCACACTCCACACCCTCTCAGTATTAATAATTCTAAAAATCATTTACTCCTTGGCAAATTAAAAGTAGCATGTCATTGATGAGCAACTTTTATGTATATTCATTGAATATTCAAATTTCTTTTGTGTGTGCAAATTATTGGTTTCTATTCTTGGCCCATAATTCTATTGGAGTTATACTACTTATTTCATTAATTTGTAAGAGCTTTTTAAATATTGAGGATAATAACCCTGTCTTAATATTTGATGAAAATAAATGTTTACTAGTTTACTCTTTGTTACTTAACATTTATATATGTTTGATACAAAGTGTCTGCATTTGGAATGTGTAGAAAGAATTCTCCTACTCAACAAGTGGTTAATTACTCATCTGTCTTCTCTTATGTCATGTAGTAATCATTTATGTTTAATTTCTCAGTATGTCTAGAATTTATTTTAATATACATATTTCCTAATATCCATTTCTTTAATCCCATGTATTGAATAAGCAATTCTTCCTTAATTATTCTGTAATGTTTCCCTTTTCATTAGGCAAATTCTTATTTTGACTAAGATCAGTTTTAGGATTGTTTATTCTGTCCCCTTTTGGCACAAATGAAAACGTTATCTTAAAATCAGCTAGAACAAGTCTCAGTTCTCTCCCAGTTTGTTCTTAACAATCCCTTCCTGTTTCTTTTTCTAATTGTAATTTAAATATATATTTTCTTAGTTAGCAAGACTACATATCCATTGGGACTCAAATGAATTGTTCTTTAAATATATTAGACTAGCATCTTTGCAATATTCAGATTATTCAAATAAGATAATAATAAATAAATCTTTTTTTCATTTGTCAACTTTTCCCACTTCTACAACAACTACCACCACAATTTATTGAGCGTTCACTTTGTGGCAACCACTAAGAGCAGCAGTAAAAAAACACAATACCCTGCTCTCGTCAATCTCATTCTTCCAGGGAAGCAGAGATCATAATGTTTTTTATAATCATATACTGTATTTGGTACTGTAAAGAAAAACAAGGTAAGGGCCTAGAAAATAATTGTGGGGAAAGGAATTTTATTTGTGTCATTTCATACACACACAAGCAAATACATGTATGCATACACATAAATATATACACACATACAAACATATTTATCTTTGTGGAAAAACCTTTCTAACATCTCTTCCAATTGATTATTGGTATTATGGAGTGTGGGGGATAGAATTTCCTATGTGTGTTTATCTTTTATCTGGCCATTTTTTATATAATAAAATTTTAGTTAGTTTTGTTGTTTTTGTATGTCAAAAAGATCACATCTATGAATAACAGAAACATAATTTTATGTTCTGCCATTGATTCATTTGTAATTCCAGTTTTTAATCCTTTTTCATTGCCCATAATTATTAGAAAAGCATAGAAAATACTGGCAGTAGTGGTCAAGGCTTTTTGTTCCTCAACTAAACTTTCTGATAATTTTATTTGATAATTACTCATAAGTATTATATTTGTTGTCAGTTTTGGAAAGATTCTTATTTGTGTTAAAAGCATTTATACTCTATTCTGCTATGATTTCACAATTGCCTTCCAACGAAACACGATTTTGTAGGTTCAGTTATTAAAACAATTATTTCAAGAGAAAATCAGTAGTCAGTGGCTAAACAATTTTCAGATTTTAAATTCATGAATTTTACCCTGAAGGATTATTAATAACTGTTAATATATTTATAAATATATACTTATAAGACATATGCACGACTGAGAAAATCTTGACTCTGGTTATATTAGTCCTTTGTTCTAGTAAAATTACTTTCCTATTGCTTAATTAATGTATTTCATATACATTTTCATCACCTTTATCATCTTTATTCCTCCTCATTTCAGTAATAAAGTCTATAGCTACTAAAAATTAGTTATTGGAAGTAGAGATCTTGTCTTATTCTTTCTTTCTGCCTTCCTCTCTTCTTCCTTCCCTCCCTTCCTTGCTCCCTTGTTTCTATCCTTCCCATCTTCTCACTTCTTGCCTTTCTTCCTCCTAATATGGTGCTGTTTTCCAGTGGTTTCTAGTTTAATTCCTGATCACATGATAGTGGTGTCTTGAAAGTGTAAAAATTTATCATTTACAAAATTTGCCTTAGTTTTTTCATCTTTCTTGCAGTTAACTCATAATGATTTCACATTTTTTTCTATGTAGTTGGCCTTTTTTCTACTTTTTATTCAGTTTAGTTTCACATAAAATATTCTGAGTGGTCACGCATTGTGGTGGTTAGTAGTAGGAATTCTGGAGCCAGATTTCTCTTCTTCTAATTCCAAGTCTGCCATTTACCAGCTGTTTCACCTTGGGTAAATTACTTAATATCTCAATGTCTAGGTTCCTTATGTGTGAATTGACCCACTTATCATATAGTTTTATTTGAGAATTAAACAGTTTAATAGATTTAAAATTCTGAGAACACTGTCTGGCACTAGATAACCCCTCAAAATATGTTAGCTATTATTAATTATTCCTATCAATAAAAACCTCCATATTGATTGGAGATGATTATGTATAGTATTTTCATACTTAAAAGACCCTTTATTTGGAAATATCCTTTTAATCACACATACAATTTTTATTCTCGGTTTTATAATAAATTTCTCAGAAATTAAACATTGTTACTTATTTTGATTTAGTGTGTCTCACCCACTTTAAAGGAAAGTAAGCTCCTCATCTTATTAATAAGTTAGAAATTTACAATTTAGAAATTAGAAAATTTATTGATTTTTGCAATGTACTATTCTGTCTTCCTCTGGCTTTCACTAAGTTTACACGTATGTTTGAATCAGAAAATACCATGAATTTATAGTTTGAATTTTAATGCAATGGACATATCTTTGTTATTTTTGAAATTATGTTCAATTATATTACTGATTCATAGTTTATCTGAGTTATTTAGGATGTGTTTTTATGTTGGAGGGAGGGAGGAGATTTTATTCGGCAGTCATGATAGTTAACTTTCTGTTATTTCTAGTTGGTTGTCTTAAGGCCCAAGGCTGTGTACCTAATTATTTAAATGTTTTGGCAATTATTGAGATTTTCTGTGTGACTTAGTATACATTTAAAGTGTTTTATATATGCAATGAGAAAACATATTCTTTGTTTGGTGGTTGCAATCCACATTTCAAGTAATCTTATTAATTGTGTAATCTAAATCACCTATTGCATTGTATTTTGTGGGTGCTTACTTGAATCATGAAAGACTGACAAAGATATATTAATCTCTCTCACAAATATTGAGCTTCTGTCATTTTGTCTTTGAATTTCTAAGAAGTTTGTGCTCTAAGTTCTGCTATTGGGTCATACAGAGTCATGGTTGTTACATATTCATTTTGGATTATGGTCAGTGGTGTGCTGGTAAATGTTTAACAACCAGGTTTCTGGGGTAGGCAAAGGATATTTTTATCTGAAACATTTGCCAAATCCTAAAGATTAAATATTACTCCATGGCCAGTTTCAAGTCAACTGTATGACATCACTGAATGTGAATTTGAGAAGAGATGTATAATTGACTCTTGTGAGTTGACTGACTGAACATGTTTTCTCAACACAAAATAATCATCATTGTCCTTTTTTTCTAGAATTCTAATATTAATATTGACATTTTCAATTTCTAATTTGCCTGTGATATCTTTTTATACTCTGTAATTACTATGACATCTTTTTAGGCAGTATATAGTATATGTAAGACTTTTTATTACTGTCAACCAGAGATATTTTGAGTTTTATCCATTTACATTTTTTATGATAATTAGTATGTTAGTATGTTTGATACTTTTCATGTAATTTTTAATATTTCTTAATTTAATAAATATTTCCCATTCCTTTATTTTATAGAGATGTGAGTCTTATTTTATTATGAGAACTGTGTTTTGTTTGCTATTTATTTTCTCCAATTATAGTCATGGGGATGCAAAGTAAAGCATAGGGAATATAGTCAATGATATGGTAATAACTATGTATAGTGCTAGGTGGGTACTAGAATAAATAGGGGGGGGTCACTTCTTAACTTATGTAAATGTCTAAACACTATGCCTTATACCTGAAACTAATATAAAATAATATTGAATGTCAACTGTAATTCATAAATTTAAAAAGGGGAGAAGGGGAAGGGGTTCACAGTTCCAGGTATAAAACAAATAAGTGATGGGGATATAATGTACAGCATAGAGAATATAGTCAATAATATTGTGATAGTATAGTGTGGTGTCAGATGATTGCTGGACTTATCAGTTATTGTATTCTTCATTTCTGATTGATTCTGTTTTATGGTTTCTATCTCTCTTTTATGCTTGTTATCTCTTTGTTGAAGTTCTCACTAAGTTCCTTATAACCATTGTTTTGAATTCTGTCTCTGGTAGGTTGCTTGCCTCCATTTTGTTTAGTTCTTTTTGTGGAGTTTTCTCCTATTCTTTCATTTGGGATGCATTTCTTTGCTTCCTCATTTTAGCTGCCTCTCTATGTTTGTTTCTATGTATTATGTAGGGCTGCTATGTCTCCCAGTCTTGCTGGGTGGCCTTATGTAGTAGGTGTTCTGTGAGACCCAGGGGCAATCTCCCTGGTCGCCTGAATCAGGTGCTCCAGGAGTGTCCCTTGCATGGATGTGCATGGGTTGTGTGCGCTTTTTTGTTATAGTTGAGCCTGATTGCTACTGGCACATCAATAGGTGGGATTGACCCTCAGGCTGAGGGCCTATGGGGTTTGGCCATGTTCATAGCTTACAGGCTGCTATATGGGGGCCTTGCCCCACTGGGATTCACCCCAGTGGGCCTCAGTGCCTGTTGAGACTACCCTTGTGTTTCCCACTTGTGGGGCTAATTGGGTAGTGCTCTACTATGGTGTGAAGCCAACCTCCAAGTATATTGGTTTTTTGGCCTCTTGGGAGGGGCTCTGGTGCAGGCCCAGGTCACCCGCTGCCTGTTACTTGCTGGGGACTGCCTGGTAGGAGCTACAAAGTGATCCACAGTTGTTCGCTGCCTGTGCTAAACCTTGAGTCACATGGGAAATGCCACGATGTGAACTAGGACAGCTGCAACCAGTACCAGGTCTGGGGTAGCTCTGCAAAATGCCAGGACACTGGAAAGAATGCTGCCACCTACTGATTCCCTTAAGTTTCAGCCACTGATAAAGCTTCTTGCAGTACACGAATTGTGAGGCAGGGTCTCAGGGAGTCACAAGAGTGGGAAGGGTTGTGGTCATCGGGTTAATGTAGACTCTGGTTTGGTGCCAGTGCTGAGCCTGGAATGACTCAGCAAATGTCTCAGAGCACACTGAGGCCAGTTGCTGTAGCTCACCTAGGGCCCGTGGACTCAATAGTTTTTCAAGAAAGAGTGCAATGTGGGCCGGGCTGGCTACTTTTACAAAAAGTGCCTCAGGTGGTGTGTGAGTTATGTGGTGCTGGGTTCCAACTGAGTTCACAGGGTGAAGCAGCAGAGCTCACCAGGCCAATCAGATTCAGATTTGGCCTGTAGGGGCAGGCTCAATGTAGGGAAGATGGTGCCCACCTGCCAGCTGCAGGGGAGAAGAAACCCTCACCGGGAAAATGCCAACTGTCCTTCAGTCCTCCCTTTGTAGCCACACTTTTCAGTCTGCCCCCCTGTATGCCTCCGAGGCCTCCAGATTCACCCTACCTTCGCTAGAGCCCAAGGTGAATGCCTGCGAGTGACTGAGACCATTTAAGAGGACACCTAGGTTTCTCACAGCCTTCTGTCTCACCCAAATGGTTGGAATCCCCACTGTGTTTTACAGCCAGATGTTGTGGTGGTTCCTCTCCCTGGCACCAATACTCCAGGTTGGAGGGACTGGTGTGGCAGACAGGGGTTCCTTGCTTCTTCAGGGGGAAACTTTGCAGCTGAGGAATCCCTCCTGTTTCTCAACTGCCACAGGGGGGTTTGGGGCCCATTCTGTACCTCTGCCACTCCTACCAGTCTTGTCGTGGCTTCTGCTTTATATTTTTAGTTATAGGACTTCTGTTCCACTAGACTTCAGATGGTTCTCTAGGTTGATTGTTCTATAATTTAGTTATAATTTTAATGTGTTCATGGAAGGATGCAGGCACAGTGTTTATCTACTCCACCATCTTGGATCTCTCTCTTCAACTATATGTTTTATGTAGCAAAATCAAGAATGAGACCATCTCACAATTTATTTCCAAACTACTTAATTAATATTTTAATTATGTCTATTATATTTTATAATGAGCATGCAGTTAGACTTTTTTAAACCCAATCTAAGCGTTATGTCTTGTCCCAGATAATTCAATCCGTTCATTCCATATTTATTGTGATTGTTACTTTTGTCTCTTTTTCTGTTGTTGTTTACATTTTCTGATTATTTCTAATTTCATTTTATTGTTTCATTTTTAGTTTTTATTTGATTTCTTCTAGTAGTTTGGAAATTCTATTTTCTATTTTTATTTTATTCTAATAGTTGTTTTTCCTAAATTTATAAACAATTATATTCTCTATTGAACTAAAAGTTAATCCATATGAATTTCCAGTTCCTGATTTAAGAGATTAAAAATGTTCAAACTTAACTTCCCATGGTAAACAAAAAAACTAGAAAATATATGAGCATTTTTTCCACATATTGGCTAATAAGCAGAATAGGACTGTGACCCCTGGAAGAAGAGACATAAATGAGTTTAGCCCTAAGATTGCCTTAGCTTTCTGCCTGAAGCTAATTTCCAAATTTGGACATATGGAAACAGATCCCCAACAGTTCCCAGAGGTCTCAATGAGTTGAGGAGATAGATTGATATTCAAACATATGGAGTTAGCTAGAATTTGAGAAGAAAAGTATTGGAAAGAAGGGAACTATGCAAACAAGGGGATTTCCAAAATGGCTTGGGGTCCCTTTGAGTCCTTTGCTGAAACTAGTCTGCACATGCGTGCTATGAAACTCCATGAGGTGAGGCAAGGAATGATTGGGAAACATACACCTTATACATAATTCAGCAGTTGAAGTCATAGATTTAGCCCTCTTCTATGAAAATAGCATGTTTTCACACCCGTATATAGAAGGGGGATAGCTAAACAAATTGTAGTATATCTGTGCAATTAATAATATTCAGAAATAAATAGGAACACATGACTGAAAGTTGAAACAACATGGATACATTTCAAAAACATATGCTTAGCAAAAGAAGCCAGCTACAAAAGAGGACATGCTATATGATTCCATTTATATGAAACTGTAGAAAAAATACTTATTTTCTAATGGCAAAAAGTAGGTCAATGGTTGACTGAATCTAGATGTATGAGATCTGGGATGGGGCAAAATGAATATATTTTGGTGAAAGAAATAGTCATTATCTTGATCGTTGTTTCACAGGTGTTTACACTTGTCAATTCTCAGAAAATACACTTTTAAAAATGGGCACACTTTATTGTATTCACACCTCAATTAAGTTGACTAACAAAAGTTAATTAACACCCCCTTTAAACTTTCAACGTATTTCATTGCACTTTTCCATATTTTCTTCCTCAACTAAGGTAGTATGCTTTGTAAGTCCCTCCCTCTGTTTTAACTTTCTTCACAGCAATCTATGAAAATTATTTAGAAATTCTTTCCTAGAAAGTAATTAAACTGATTTCATGTTATGTCTTTCCTTATTTAAAACTAACAGTCATTTAACAACTGTGACATGAAATATTGTTTAGAGTAAATTATAACTTGTGTTGATTTATCTGGCAATTATTGTCCCTTGCAGTCTGAATCTACATTATTATTTCAGTTTTAAGCAGTACTAGTTCAACCCTTCAGCACCACTATTATTTTTTAGCTTAGTAACTCTGTTTTTAATTTTTAAGCACTTGTGTTATTTTTTGTTTTGCCTTTCTTATTTCTTTGTTCTTCAACAGTATACATTTCCTTTCTGTTGGTAATCATTAAATCTTTCTGGAGATATAAATTTAACTAATTTTAAAGTGTATTTTATTTTCTATATTACATCTGTTTTCTTAAGATATTTTTTTTCCTCTCATGACTCAGCCTTATGACTCTAAATTCTTGTATTTTTATTTTTGTTTTTCCCAAAGTACAATTGTTCTTGCTTTTCTGTTTTCTTGTTATTTGTAAATAGATCTATAGTGCTAAAGTTATCACTACTGGAAATTGCAGTAGCTAACTCAAAAAAACTAAATATTTACTTTCTAAGACTGGTAAATAAAAACTTCATTAAAAACTCCCAAGGCATGGTATTTTACAGAACTGTAAAGAGTTAGCCAGAATATAAGAATATATATATATATATATATATATATATATATATATATGTAAATGTAGAGCATGTGTATCTATAATTATATTTATATCTCTATGTAATACCTATTTATTATATATAAAGTGATTTTAACCAAATTGTATCTTATATTAAGATACAGCCTTTTAATTTGTTTTTTGCACTTTAGAAGCTATAATTGACATTATTCTTCACCAGATATAGCTGTATGTATATATATATATATATATATATATATATATATATATATATATACATTTTAAGAAAGGAAAACTGTATTAAAATTGTAATACTCAATATACACCAATAATAAAAAATGAATACAAGTCATGTTTGACTTCCGCAATTACAAGAGGTGCTCAAAGTGGTTATCATCAGCGTCCAGACACTTCTGATTACAGTGAACTACTGCTTGAGCAACATTGACCACAGTGTCCACTTGCATACATTGTTTCTGATACCCCAGGTATACTCATATAAACCAAACTATTTTTTTGTGATCACATCTCTTAGGTGACAGAATGTGTAAGTGGGGAATTTGCAGCTTTTGTTATACACTTGTCCATACTGTTTGATGTATTTTTCTCAATGAGAATTTATTTTGGTAATTAAATAAATGATTTTATATGATTTAAGCAGTATTTTAAGAGTCTACCAATAACTTGAGGAAATTTGTACAATTTTGCATTTAATTGCTTTTTAGAATCTTAAAAATAATTTTAGACATAGATTGATGTTAATTGATTATATTTTACATTACATTTTATCTTCCAATAATATTTCTAACTTCTACATTATATTTTGCATTTGGTTGTAGTAACACAAATTACTTTGTTACACATATTGTTTGCAATACTAATTTCAATGTTCAGAATCATAACATTAAAAAATATTATCCAATATCCTATTTCCCTTCTTTGACTTAATTTATCTTCCAATTGCCTGGAATAGGTCTCCAATAAGTCTTTAAATAATATTTTTTAAAGATGGAAAATTGATGCTAAGTTTATCCTCCCATATATCTGAGAATGACATTTTTTATTAACATATTAATATGAACTTGAAATGTATTCACATTTTAATCATTAATGTTTTCACAAAGATTTCTATAGACTATTAGCTCATGGTCTCATGTAGTTCACTGATATCTAGGAGAAATATCAAGCCAGATTTAATTTTGTTTACCTGTAGGTAACCTGTTTTTTTCTGCTTGGATGTTTGCAGGTGTTTCTAATTTTTTTTTTTAATTTTTTTTTTAATTTATTGGGGTGACAATTGTTAGTAAAATTACATAGATTTCAGGTGTACAATTCTGTAATACATCATCTATAAATCCCATTGTGTGTTCACCACCCAGAGTCAGTTCTCCTTCCATCACCATATATTTGATCCCCCTTACCCTCATCTTCCACCCCCCACCCCCCTTATATTATTTCTCTCTCTTTTTTTAATCTTGGCTATTGCTTCCATTGTATTTTTCTCAACAACAGTTTTCCACATTTGTGTCATCTTTTCTTCACCAACTTCTCTAATAATCTTTATTTATTTATTAATCTGGGAGAACTTTTAAAGTTTGCCTTCTACATCTCTACATTTTATTTCCATTTGTTCTTCATTTTCCACTACCATACTTTAATTTTGTATGGTTAATTTTAGTTCACTTATATTTTATGTCCCCTTCTCTTGTTGTAACGAATGTGTTTTCTTTACAACTCAGCATGATTTTTATATGACCCATTGTTCTACTGTACTGTTTTGATAGTGCCCAGTTCATCTGCTTATCACTGAAATGAGTGATTGGTTTCTGTCTGATACTAAGATTATTTTAGGTGTTGTGAAATCTCAGCAGTAGGTATTCTATGTGGAGATATACATATGTGTGTGTACTTATGTTTATTTATGTGTATTTATTTATTGACATGAATCTTATTTTTTGCATAATATTCAATGCCAAATAGTATTCTAACATTTTCTACTGGCTCTGAATTGAAAGCAATGTAAGCACACTCAGTATTTTTCTAGCAGTTGATATGTACGGTTTGCTTCAGAACCACTTATACTTAGTATCACTAGTACATATCCGAAGTATCACTAAGATTGCATTCTATTCAGTTCTGTAGAGTAGATTTTAAGCACATCTCTTCTGGACTGAGTTAAGATTATCTCCAGAATTCATTGCATTATGCACTGACACTGAACCAGTTAAGTTCAAACAACCTATAATTATCAGCATGTCCCACCAATAACCATCCTCCTATCACTGATCCCATCCACAGCATGACATTTATTGCGGTTGTACCTCAAAGATGAAGGAGACTTCTGTTAGCCATTTCATATTTCTTAACCTGCTGTTTTCTGGGGATTTCAATGTCTGAGTTGTAGGAAAATTTAAAGGTGAAAGGAAAGAAATGATAATTTATGTTAAAATAAAACACCCTTGTCTTAGTAAGCTTGGGCTGCTATAACAAATACCGTAGATGGGGTGGCTCAAAGAATAAACATTTTTTTCTTAAAGTTCTGGAAAATAGAAGCCCAACATTAGGGTGCCAGCATGGTTGAGTTCTGGTGAGAGCCCTCCTCCTGGCTTGTAGGTGGCTTCCTCCTCATTGCGTCTTTACATGGCTGAGAGAGAGAGATCATCTCTCTCATGTCTCTTCCTATAAGGGCACTAATACCATTTCTGAGGGTTCTACCTTCATGACCTAATTACCTCCCAAAGGCTGCACCTCCTAATACCATCACATTGAGGGTTAAGGTTTCAATATATGAGTGTGCGGGAGACACAGACATTGAGTCCAAAACACCCATGCAGCAATAATTTCTTAGGGTCGAGATGGGAGGCATTTCTGCTTCAAAGACAGGCAGTGGTAAAAAGAAAAATGATTTCCCTTCTTTCTTTTAAGCCATTAGAATCCTTTGTTTTAGCAACATATGCATAACTGCTAATTGTGCTATTCATTCAACTACCTGTACATAGATTTTATAGATAGTGTGATATTTTCCCAGCTTTTGGCAATAGCTTCATTGTCACTTACTGAAGTTTTTGTGAAACTTTCATCTTTTTGTGGACTTTTATTGATACTTTATTGGGATTTAAGGAGAGGCTATATTCAGAACATCTAGTCAGACACTACTCTTTCCCCATATTAATTATTCTGAGCAACCTTTCAAAGAATATTTTCAGGGTGAAGTGATTTGAAAAGAATGAAATCAATAAAAACCTTTTTCCTTCTCTGTCCAAACTGACTTAACCGAGTAATTTTCACGAGCTCTATCTCATACCAGCAAAAATCTACAAAACTAGGCTTTGAATACATAGGCTTCAATATGAAATTATATTGTTAATGTTTTCTAGTCTATTTCCTAGCCTCTAAGAATACACTGTACTTAAACTGCCTACTTTTAATAACGTGTTTCCCCGAAAATAAGACCGAGCCGGACCATCAGCTCTAATGCGTCTTTTGGAGCAAAAATTAATATAAAACCTGGTATTATTTTAATATAATATAAGACCTGTTCTTATATATTATAATATAATATAAGACTGTGTCTTTAATATAATATAAAATAATATAATATAATATATTATAATATAATATAATACCGGGTATAATATAATATACAGCTAGGTCTTATTTTTGGGGAAACGTGGTGTAGTGATAATTGAAGAAAAATCTGTGTAATATCTGGAATATTTTTAAATTAATTATATAATTACATGTGTAACTGAAATTCTAATAAAATTTGAGTCTCGGAGAATATTATTTTTAGATTCTTTGCAGACTATAACTAATTTGAATGCCCCATGTAAATAATTTAAGTACCCCAATGAAAGAAGATTACTGAAACAAGATTTAACTACATATGAATTTAAGTAAATAACTATTCTTCCTTGTAAATGGTTTTTGTATTTTATGTAAATGACCAGTATTTAAGTATGACAGGCAACGTAGAATTTTGGATAGCAACTATGACAGAAAAATCATGCTTATTTATGGTCTGTATGGACACAGTATGCTAAGCACTTTGGTCTCCCACTTCCTGGTTTTATCCCTCTTGGGTTATTCAACATCTTTGAATTTTATTTTCTTAATGGTAAATTAGTAGTAGTAGTAATAATGATAATAATATATTGTCTTATATTGATAAATCAATGAGATAGTGTGAGTGCTCTGTAAATGGAAAACCCCGATGCAAATACACACTAAAATCCTAGTTGTGTAGTAACAGGCATGTGATTGATAACTATTAGGTTGGTGCAAACGTGATTGTGATTTAAAAGGTTAAAAATAATTGCAAAAACCGCAATTACTTTTGCACCAACCTATATTGGCAATGTTGTTTCCACCTACAAAGGACAATCTATATAGAAATAATTATATATTTATTATGGGCCATTGCAACTGTTGATAGTTCTTAAACTGCTCAAATGGTGCTTAATGCCCAGTTAGTAAACCAAGTAAACTCAGTTTCTGACTTAAATGGACTGTGAATGAAGGTATAAAGAATGGTTTCACTTACACATTTAAATAATTGCAGGACTTCAGTTGGATGGGAAATACTTTGGCCTCATTAACAAGGACTGGTTCAGATTACATTATGAAAAAATTCCTGAAGCACTAGTTTAATTTCATTTTTTTCCCAAGCATACATTACCATGGTCTGCTGAAGTGTAATCATGCTCCAGAAAACTTGAAAAAGAAGGCAAGACACAGATAGGAAAGAAGAGGATTCGGGTGATTTGGGTAGCTCCCTGCCTCTTAAACCCTCTAATCTTTGAAGCTGTGAGCATTTAACCATCTATAGGCTCCGTGCTGCTGCAGACTGTGGAAACAATACCTGCTGTGTTCGGGGCTAATTGGGTACCCTGGGCCAGTCCACCGGAAGCTGAGCTGCAGATCAGCATGGCTGCTAGTTGCAGCCATGGACCCGAGCCCCTACCTCCAGAATCTAGGTCTTCATCTTCTCTTTTGCAGATAGTAACTGCCTCTCACCCTGCCTTCATTCCAAATGCCTAATCAACCCCCTTTCAGCTGAAACATCGGATGCTCACTCAGCATCTGCCTACATGTCCTTCTAGTCCATAGGCTACTGGGTCAGGGTCATGTGCAGCTACGAAAGGGTGAGATTAAATCAACAGACTGTTTGGGGGAAAGAGTTATTCCAGCTCCCCAAGTCTTCTGTGTATAAAGACACACAGAAACATTTCTGTATATGAATCTGTGCCTATACTGTTCTAAAACAATGACTTACAACATGAAAAATGTGCTGTTTTGATAGTGCCCAGTTCATCTGCTTATCACTGAAATGAGAGATTGGTTTCTGTCTAATACTAAGATTATTTTAGGTGTTGTGAAACCTCAGCAGCAGGTATTCTATGTGGAGATATACATATGTGTGTGTACTTATGTTGATTCATGTGTATTGATTTATTCATGTTTAGTTGTATTATGGAAACAACATGGAAAATGCAATCAGCCTGCCTTGAATATAAACATTGTCTTTAAGACTCAATTTTTTCATCTTTAAAATGAGCATAATGTTACCTGTCTCAAAGTATAGCTGTGAAGATTAAGAGAAACAATGTAAAGCCCCTAGCATGGTGTCTAGTTCACAGGTGATGTTAAATACATGCAAATTGTGATTATTTTCATGACAAAAAAAGAAAAGAAAAGAAAAGAAAAGAAAAGAAAAGAAAAGAAAAGAAAAGAAAAGAAAAAATGAGTGCATAGACAGGGCCTGAGGGAGGTTAATGTAAGAGGATTCATATTTTGTGACAAAGATGGAGGTTTCCAGTATTAGTCAGAGGTATCAAGTTTAGTCCATAAAGATACAGGGGGAGAAAAAGGTATGGGGAATTTGCTAAAGAAACTTATATCAGCACTATCATCTTTCAAAATATCAGAGAGGAGTTTTGGTGCTAGCAAAGAATGGGACATAGGTGGCGGGAAGTGATATAGTCAAAGATTTCTAAGGAAAGGCAATAACTTCTGGGGAGTGTTTGGGATATTTTCATGAGTAACAAATGTGGCATTTTCTTGAGAAATAAATCTCTTTTCTGGCTTATATTTGTGTGATATACCTAGAAGAGCAACCTTTAGCTGTCCAGAAAAAGAACAAAACAAAACTAAACTAAACTAATAATCTTCTTGTGTTCTTTGGTTAACATACTTGAGACAACTTTCTACTGCTGAACTCAAAGCTTTTCTATTGTGTGCAACTAAAATACAGGCCATGGGGCCAAGTCTCCCTACTCTGCTCTTTTAAAAATAGACACAGGTCTGTAACTTGGGGCCCTGAACATGCCCAACCAGAATTTGTTTCACATCAGCTGCCAAAAAAGTTCTCCTTGACTTGAAATCAGCCAGTAAAGAGATCATGTCCGAACACCCAGTCCATGAGAAAAGCAGAGACTATAAAGGTTTTTTCATGAAGGTGCCAGACAAATAACTAAAGATGAGGACATTTAGATGTTGTCCCATCAGAGAGGCAGCCAGGGCCCTCAGCGACTCTGACTCTCACGCACGTAAGGCTCAAAGTAATGCTGACCAGAACTGGAATATCAAGAATCGCCAGTCTCTGTTTATAAAAACCTGCCTTCAGAACATGTTCATGAAAAATGTACTGCATTGGATAATCCTCACAGCAACTCAGAGGGGTGGAGAGATCGAGCCTTTAGTATTTTACAGATAGATAGGCTGAGACACAGTGCAGATAATGTATCTAAAGTCACATAAAAGCAGCACAAAATCAGTTTTAGTCTGAAAATGTGTTCTGGGTTTCCATAGTTAATAACTCTGAGTGGGAACAGTGAATATCTTTTAAAAGTGGGGGGAGGGGTACAAAAGATAAATATCTAACACAGTATATGAGAGAGTACATTAAGGCTTGTGGAAACTTTATTTATTAATGTTCATTAACTATTTCTGGAGTCCCTGCTATATTTCAGGAATTGGTCTCAGCAGGCAACAACCAACCTTGCTCTCAGGAAGCATACAGTTTGGTCAGAGGAAATAAAATATTTACAATTAATTTAAAAACTTAAGTACCATATGTTAATAATAGAATGATTTGAGGGCAATGGGACTTCTGAGAAAAGAGATATGAGTTTGAACTGGCAGCATCATTGAGACCTTCATGATAGAGCCCACATTTTAATTGGGGTTTGAAGGGTACGTGAGGTGGAATGAATTTAGATTACCAGCTTAATTGAAAAAAATAAATCGTAAGAACTGATGACATTTCTTGGGAATTGTCAACAGAGAGGCAAAAAGAGAGCCATATATTGGGTCATATTATTATAGGAGAAAGAAAAAAGGTGAACTAAGGACAAAGCTCTAAGTGGGTTGGTATAGAAGGAAAAGTTTTGAAGAAGAAATGCTATTCCAAGTATAAGCTGTGCTTTAGTTTAGAGTCATTAGATAAATATATGATATATGTAAAATTATATACATTAATATTATACCACTGATATTAATTGGTATTACATAATCTGTTTTGTTGCAAAATTATCATTATTCTCAATATCATTGTTTTATGTTCAAAGGAATTATTTCCATAGTGTCTAGCTTTACTCATATATACCACACATAGATTCTCTTTCAATTTGATATATAAGACTAATTTTTCAAAATGTGATCATTAAATAAAAAGTAATATATTTAAAGCTTAAATTCAAAGATAAACAAAATGTTATTGTATCCATATAGAAATATACACATATGCCTGATTATTGATTTAGCTAAATTAATCATATTTTAATTCATTGCTTATTATTTTGTAGGGCCAAAGTATGGCAATGGCCAAATTATTTACTGCAAGTTGATTAACACATTTCAGCAAGATTCAGGAGGCAGAAATTACTTGAATTGAGTATGTCCAAAATGTAATCATAAATATTGGAATGACCATTACATAATCATATTCTTTCTTCATAGCAATGTTATCTTTAATTCTTATTCTTTTACCCCAAGTCATCTATTTTGCCTATGGTCAGCTATTGGTTACTTGACTGATGAATAAGAAACCTATTTAGAAAGTAAATCTTATATAAATCCCATTTATGATATTTTCTCATGTGACATGTTTATATTGTAAACTTATGATGCAGTCATGTGTATAGAAACAAAAGGAAATGCAAAATAATATAGTCATTAGACAATTTGGGCTCTAAATCAAAACCACATACACAAAGGTGACATTTAAGCTTTAAACATCTAATTATTTCATTTCATCAATTTAATTTTTACGTGTGGATTTAAGACAAAAAGTTTCATACCAGTGGCCCCAGTCAGGACACAGGCAGCAGCTGACTTTGGGCTGCACCAGAGACCCTCTCAAGAAGCCCCAGAAATAACACACCCAGTGGCCAGCTTCAGACCCAGAACACCACTCAACCACCTCCACAAACAGCACACGCAAAGGGCAGACTGGGCAGGCACCAGAGCCCAGCTAAAGCAAATCTTGCCCCATAAGGTCAGCCCTTTCACCACAGCTCCTCCACTGTAGTCATGGCCAGTCTTCACAACTAATCAGCCTGAAGATCAATCCCTCCCACTGACATGTCAACAGCGATCAAGGCTTAACTACAACAGGAAGGCACATAGTCTACAGGGGGGACATACTTGGAGTACCCAGCTCAGGTGACCAGGTAGAATGTGCCACTGGGCCCCAGAGGACACTTACTACATAAGGCCACTCTACCAAGACCAGAAGACATAGCAGCTCTCCCTAATGCATAGAAACAATCACAGGGAGGCATCCAAAATAAGGAGAAAAAGAAACATGGCTCAAATTAAGGAACAGAACAAAGATCCAGAAAAAGACCTAAACAAAATGAAGATAAGCAATCTACCACATGCAGAGTTCAAAACACTGGTTACAAGAATGCTCAATGATCTCAGTGAGAACTTCAACAAAGAGATAGGAAACATGAAAATGGAGGTTAAAAAAAAAACCACATAAAAAAGAACCAGTCAGAAATGAAGACTACAATAACTGAATGGAAGAATACTTTAGAGGGAATCAACAGTGGGTTAAATGAAGCAGAAGACTGAATCAGCAACTTGGAATATAAGGTAGCAGAAAAACCTAATCAGAACAGCAAAAAGAAAAACTAATTTACAATCAATTAAAAAAACTGAGGATAATTAAGGGGCCTCTGGAACAACATCAAGTATACCCACATTCGTATGATAGTGGTACCAGAAGTAAAAGAGAGACAGCAAGGAACCAAAAACCTACTTGAAGAAATAATGATGGAAAATTTCCCTAACCTGGCAAAAAGGAATTAGACATATAAGCCTAGGATGCACAGAGTCCCAAACAGACCCACACCAAGACATATCATAATTAAAATGCCAAAGTTATAAACAGAGAGAATCTTAAAAGCAGCAAGAGAAAAGCAGTTAGTTACTTACAAGGGAGCTCCCATCAAAATATCACCTGATTTCTCACTAGAGACTTTTCAGGCTAGAAGTGATTGGCATGACACATTCAAAATGATGAAAAGCAAGGAAATACCACCAAGATAACTCTACCCAGCAAAGCTATCATTTAAAATTGAAGGTGAGGTAAGGAGCTTCACAGGCAAGAAAAACCTAAAGGAGTTCATTACCACCCAACCAGTATTACAAAAAAAAAAAAAAAAATGTCAAAGAGACTTTTTTAAGAAGAAGAAACAAAAATAAAAAATACGAATAATAAAATGTCAATAACTACACATCTATCAACAATTACTTTAAATGTAAATGGATGAAATGCTCCAATCAAAAGACATAAGAGGGCTGAATGGATAAGACAATGAGACCCTTACATGTGCTGCCTACAAGAGACTCACTTCAGATTGAAAGACACACACACAGACTGAAAATAAAGGGATGGAAAAAGATATTTCATGAAAATGGAAACAAACAAAGCTATGGTAGCAAATCTTATACCAGACAAAATTGACTTTAAAACAAAGGCTATAAGAAGAGACAAAGAAGGACACATTTATTCCACATCTGGGTATACATCCCAAGAAAACCAAAATGCTAATTTGAAGCTATATGCACTCATATGTTCATTGCAGTGCTATTTACAATTGTCATGATACGGAAACAACGTAAGTGTCCATCAATAGATGAATGGATAGAGAAGCACTGGTACATATATAAATGGAACATTACTCAACCATAAAAATGAATGAAACTGTACTAGCTGCAACAACATGGGTGGACCCAGAGTGTATTATGCTTAGTGAAATATGTCAGACAGAGAAAGACAAATACCATATGATTTCACTTATATGTGGAATCTAAAGACCAAAATAAACAAACAAAACAGAAATAAACTCAGATACAGAGAACATATTGATGGTTGCCAGATGGGTGGGGGTTTTGGGGGGATGAATGAAGGGAGGAAAGGATTAAGAGGTACAAGTTGGTAGTTACAAATTAATCATGGGTATGTAAAGTACAGCATAGGAATATAGTCAATAATATTGTAATAACTATGTATGGTGTTAAATGGGTAATAGATTTATTGGGATGATCACTTTGTAAGTTATATAAATGTCTAAATCACTATGTTGTACACCTGAAACAAATATAATATTGTATGTCAAGTATAATTGAAAAGTAGAAAATTATTTAAAGATAAATAAAAGAAAAATAAAAACATTATTTGTAAATTATAAGTTGCAATAGTTAAAATCAGGTAATTCAATATTATTTATTAGTTTATTTAGAGATTGTTTTATTTATTTAGACATTTATATATTATGAGGCTTACATGGTTAGCTAAATAAATTTGTTTTATCCTTCTGGCTGGTTCATTTGGCCATGAATCACTTTGGATGATCACTCCATTTGGGTCAATTTCATGTTTTCTCTTGATTCATACTACCGTTTGTAGCTGCCCAAACAATTCATACTTCCAGGTCCCCAGTTCATTGCCCCCTCGTGTTTTGTCAGTCAATTGGGAAACCCATATACCTGGGCTGTTCCTGCATTTGTTTTCATGCTATAGAGAGATGGAGCCATTAATGGCAAATCAATGCTATGAAAATTATAGACTGTTATAAAAGTTTCTTTGCAAATAGCTGTTTAACACCACAAAGAAGTTAGGTTAAAATTGTTTCAAAGTCTAAAATTAGTTACATTTTAAGCTAACTGCATATGCTTTTATTGTCTCTGATCTAAAATATAATCCCGGGAGGTTGTGAAAAGCATGCAAATTACACAAAGCTAATTTGCTCCTACAGCGACGCCTCCCATGCAGTTGGGAGGTCTATTAGAAATAGTTTATTCTCTGTTATTTGCATATTAATAGCACCTGCTGAAATACTTTGGGATTTACTTGCACTGCCAGCAGAGGGACAGAACTAAAGTACATAAAATTCCTTTCATATCACTATGTTAGGCTATAAACCACGGATGGACTAAGAATTATGAATTAATAGCAGAAACTAGTGTGTTCATATTGCATATGGTATGTATGTTAATTTATTTTTCTCCATGATAAACTATGAGTTGTTTAAGAGATTGCAAACAAGGTGACTGTAAGCCTTATGACAAATGTATCTCCTCCTCCTCAAAGAAAAGAAAACAAGCTTTACAAATGTACAGAATGGGAATATAGTTCCTTATTCTTTACTCTGAGAAACTATAAAGTTTAACAAAGGAAAACCAGGCACAGTGATTAAAAATAAAATGTGCAGAGATCCACATTCTCAGGATAATTCAAACAGTAGGATTTTATTCACTTGTAAGCAATTAAAATATATGTGTACATACATATATATATATGTATATATGTGTGTGTGTATATATATATATATATATATATATATATATATATATATATATATATATATATATATATACCAGGGGTGCCAAAAAATGTACACAAGTGGACACTTTGGTCAACATTGCTCAAGCAGTAGTTCGCTGTAATCAGAAATGTCTGGACACTGATGGTAACCACTCTGAGCACCTCTTGTCATTGCAGAAGTCAAATGTGACTTGTGTTCATCTTTTGTTGTCAGTGAGTATATTGAATATTACAATTTTAATACAGTTTTCCTCTCTTAAAATGTATATACTTTTTTGGAGATACATATATATATGCCTGTGCGTGTGTGTGTGTATATACACACACACATATATATATATGTATATATGTATTAGGAACTTGAAAATTTTCTTCAAAATGAACTGTCTGTTCTCTTCTTCTGATGAATTTTCTTTGTGCTTCTTTTTCTCAAACTCAAAATAAAAAAGGGGCTTTATACATACATAGAATTTACAGTGTTTTAATAGGAAAAAATAGCTTCTCTTGTCTAGAGAAGACAAGAAGATAATTTTGGTCTCTAAGTCTTACTTTTAGAACATAGGATTGCCAAAAAAGAAGCTACACTATGAAGATGATAGCCACCCAAATTAATTTAATCAAGCACACCGCATGCTTTCCTACCTCTGTGTCTTTCTCCTGGTATACAACTAAAGGGAATACCCTCCACATCTGGTCTACTTGTTACAACTATATCTGTAACTCAACCCTGACCTCAAAATTTGTCTGGAAGGGAATAACTGGATAATATAGACAAAAGTGAAATACTAAGAAGGTGTTTACAGAAATGCAGGACTGAGAGAAGAGGACATGGAGATTTCCAACGTGTGACATTAGGCCTCACATATTGGATTAGTTCCCTTATTTTGAACCATGTAATAATTACAATGTATTATGTGCCAGCATCATTTTAAGTTAAAGATGATAATTCATTTAATCTTTACTATAACCCTAAGAAGAAGGTATGGTTATTATCATTTCCCCCTATTTACAAATTATGAAACAATAACAGAGAGATTTAGGTCATATAGTTAATAAGTGCTGCAGCAATAATTCAAACCTAGGCTTACCAAATTCAGTCATGCTCTTAACTCTGCCCCTATAGGGTGGTTTCATCTTAATAGTGACATCGACCTGTTAATTTTCTTGTTACTGTTGTTAGATACAAATAGTCTAGAAATAGCACATCTCATACTGTCATGGAGGGACTCTGTTTTAGAATCTTATTAGAATTACTTCTGTGATTTACCCAGGCAATATGAATATCCAGAGTATAATTCTTCAAATATCTTCAGAACTAAACTTTGTGGCTGGTTAGTCGAAATGCACTTATACTCACTTTAAGCCATTGCATTCCGATTAGCCCCAACCCTAGGGTACGAAAAAGGGAGCCACATTCAGTTAATGTCGATGGGCTGACACTCCACTTGTTTGAGTGAAGTTGTCTCTCAGAACAAAATAGGCCCAACCTAACCAGCAAATGGACCAAGGTCTCTGCTTTACTGAAATCTCTATTCCAAACTGCTGTCATAGAAGTTTCCTTTCACTAAGAAACTGACCAATCCGCAGTGTCACAATTTTGTTTTTAACAGTATTGGTTCTCTGGTTTCCCAACCCAAGCAGATGGAAGCAACATACTAGCTGAGCTGTGGTGGGAGCACTAGTTGGGATAGATACTAGCCACTGTAATGAATGCCCACATTTACTGTCTTAACCAACACAAGTTTGTATTTTATTCAAATGCATTTCAGTGGGATATTCTTTGTTGATGTGTAGACTACCACCAGGTCAGTCAGGGACTTGGGTTCCCTCCACTTTATGGCTCCATCATCTCCTAAAGCTCTGGTGTCTTCTGTTGGATTCTCTACATCCAAGTGGCAAGAGAGAATGTGATGGATTGGAGGCATGGGATAGATTTAGCAGAGGCCGAGAGGTGGTGTACATCATATGTGCCCACATCCCAAGACTCAGTGGCCAGCCCTGACTGCAAGGGAGGCTGGGAAATGGGTTCTAAATTTGTGCCAAAAAGAAAAGGAAACATGGCACATGTTCTGTTCTCTGCTGATGGTAGTTTTGGAGCTATGCCCGTGATAATACAATTTATGGCTGCTGACACTGAAGCAGGAGTCAGTAAGCTGATTCTGTAAAGGGCCCCTATTTTAGGCTTTGAGGGCCCCATTTAATCTCTGGACGTCTGTCAAATATCCTTATGGTTGCTGTCATTTAACAAGTCTTTAAGAATGTGAAAACCGTTCTTAGTTCAAGGGTCTTACTAAAAACTGGTCGCTGGCCAGATGTGGCCTGAGGGCTCTGGTGTTGAGCACCCACTCTAAAGAAGACCGTTTGGGTTCTATCTGTAGTGAGCATGGCATGTGCTCATAAGAAGAACGCAATCTCCAGGGGGAGAAAGTCTTTGAGAATTACCTAAAGCAAATGTCTTACGTTGTAGGTAAGGTGTAAGGCTCAGTAAAGTAGAGTCAACTAAATAAACCAGGTTTATCTTTTTGCAAAGATAAAAGTTAACATTATAAGCTGATGATTTGGATGAAGAGTTTATTCAAAGGAAAACTTTAAAGGCAAACAAAAGAGGGTAATTTGCTGTATTCACTGGTAGAAGTATTATTAGTATTATAACCACCCATGTGATGCCAGCCTCTTTAAGGAGTGAATAATTAAAAGTTGACTATAAAATTTGTTAATCATCTGAAGGGAGTAACACCACAAAAGAAAAACATCAGTTGAAACAATAGTTACAGGGTGAAAAAGGAAAACTTTTGAAATATTGGGTATTGTCAACAGCAGCATAGATTTTCTAAGTTTAGTAGATATGAAAAAATATATAAAGAGAGGATTCAGAAGATTTGGATACATACAAATAAAAACTTATGTACATTGAAAAAACAAACAGAATAAAATGAAGGAAGTTATTTGCAGCACATACACTACAGGACTGTTATAAATACATGAATGATCGAAGACATTAAAGAAGAAAGTAATAGGCGTTTGGAGCAAACGTGGGGCACTCGGCGATGGCGGCTGCCAATGCAGCTTTGGGCTCATTGGAAATGGATCTGTATGACCTGCAAGGCTTTCAAGTTTGGGAACTTGGTGCTAAAGAGCAGGCTCTCTTCCCCAGTCTCCGTCAATCTGCAGGGCATCGTGTCTTGACCACATCTTCTGAGTCAGGTAGCAGAAATTTTATTCCAAACTGCCCAAAAATGCAGGGATCAATTTTGACAGTGTTTATGGAGTACCTTATACAGCTTTACCATTGGCTACCATTATCTGTTCAACCAACTAAATTCTAATGCTTATTAGAAGAAAAGAAACAAAGGATTATGGTACTAAGCATCTTGTAGAACAGGCTGTTAATCCAGGAGAAACCTGTTTGATAATTGAACTAGTGGATCGAGTGTTTGCATTACTAGTTGAGGTTCTAGAAGGAGGGCTTGATGGTCACTGAGGCCATAGTGCTGTGGACAGAGAGCAAGGAGGCACATGGGATTCGTCTCCACTCAATGCATACATTGTCCAAAATTCTCGAACAACAGAAAAAAATTGATGCTGAGATGGTCGAGAAAGTGAAGAAATTTATTCAGCAGAATGTTTTTGTGGCAACTGCTCATAATGGTTCTCTCCCTCTGTAAAGAAAGCACCCAAATAACTCAGCTTCGGTGCACGTGCAGAGCTGCCCAGGATCCATCCAGTGGCATCGGATCTTCTCAGGCTTATGCAAAAGAAGGAGACCACTCTGTATGTTTCTGCTGCTATTTCAGAATCCAGAGAGCTGTTGCAGCTAGCAGATGCTTTAGGAAGCAACATCTGCATGCTCAAGACTCATGTCGCTATTTTGAATGATTTTCCTCTGGATGTGATTGGAGGAGTTAACAATTCTGGCAAAACACCATGAGTTCTTAATATTTGAAGACCAGAAATTTGTGGATATAGGAAACACAGTAACAAAGTAGTGTGAAGGTGGTGTCTTTAAAGTAGCTTCCTGGGCAGATGTAGTCAGTGCTCATGTGCTGCCCGCCTCAGGAGCAGTGAAAGGGCTGCAAGCAGTACGCCTGCCTCTGCACCGGGGCTGCCTGCTTATTGCAGAAATGAGCTCTGCGGGCTCCTTGGCCACGGGAAACTGAAGCAGTGATTAGAAGGCTGAGGAGCATTCTGAATTTGTGATTGGCTTTATTTCTGGCTCCCGAGTAAGCATGAAACAAGAATTTCTTCACTTGACTCTAGGAGTTCAGTTAGAAGCAGGAGGAGATAATCTCGGCCAACAGTACAATAGCCCACAAGAAGTTATTGGCAAATATCATCATTGTAAGCCAGGGCATAATAACATCTGCTAATTGTCTGCAAGAAGCTGAGATATACACAAAAGCTGTCTGGGAAGCTTATTTGAGTTGACTTGGTGTTTGAGTGTCTTGGATATATCTTGTGAAGGCCTTGAAGATCCATAGTGTCTGGAGAAGCACTGGCTGGAGGTAATAAGCAACCTTCAATACTGCTTGGATTCTACCATGGGTTAGAATGACTTCTAGAATTATCACAGTGTTTTGGAAATATTGGACAACTTGTAATCACTGCATTATTGCTATAAGTTCATTTTGAAGCATTCTTTTAATGAGACTGATGTTGGTTAGGCAATAACAGTCCTGCCTGTGTTAAGGTCTTCCACATTTGAGGATCACCCCATCTCTAGACTAGACTTTTTGATTCTTTTAATTGCCATGACACAAAAATTTTAGGACATCAAGAGGCTAAAACCAGTACATTTCTTGTGTCCTTTATTCTGTGTCTAATGTGATGACCAAATAATATTAAAATGTTAGCTGTATTCTTCCTCCTCTTAAAAGGGATGCTCCAGGTGTGCAAATGGTGCTGGTTCTCAGAATAGGGAAGGGGGAAGATCACTAGCTGAGCCCCTGAAGCCAATATCTGGTTTTCATTTCAACAACAACAACCAAAAGAAGAAAGTAATAAACTATGTGAACAAAGTATATGAACAGACAATTTACCGTGGATAAAACATAACCAGTAAAGAAATGAAAGTATATCCAGTCTTCCTGGTTTTCAAAGAATTAAATATCGCTATGAAAAATGAAGCTTATTAGCAATATTAAAATTCCAGAGGCTTTCATCCCACTTGGGACTCAAGCAACTCACCACTCTTTCCCCTTGATTTGCTTAGATTTCACATTCATTCTCTTTAATAATTACTCCACACCTTCATAATTGTCTTCAGTTCTTCTCAACTCCTCTCCTCACAACATATTTTTCTGCCTACTGCTTCATCAAGGAAACAGTCAATTAGAAAGGCTGTCATGACTTCGTTCCTCAGTTTTGCCTTCCCTCCAAACCACAGGGATGGGAGAGAGGACCAAACCTCTGTGTGTGCTTTTCTACTTCCCTCTGGCAGGAAGAAGACTGCAGCTGTAAGAATCATCTCTTTTCAATGGCTGGGGATATGGAAGGTGAGCTTTGGGATTTCATCACATTAATAGGTTGTCCTACCAGTGGGGCCTTTGAATGTATACTTGGGTGAAGGGACCTCTAACAGCTTCTATCTAGATGTAGACCGTGACCTCATCGAAGGAGGCTTCTGCCTTCTATGTCTCTTGAGACAAGACAAATTGGCAGTTATAAAAATAGTCATGGGGATGTAAAGTACAGCACAGGGAATATAGTCAATAATATTGTAATAATTATGTGTAGTGCCACGTGGGTACTAAACTTATCAGGGTGATCACTTCATATGTTATATAAATGTATAACTACTATGTTGTACAACTGAAATGAATATAATATTGTATCTCAACTGCAATTGAAAAATATAAAAAAAAAGATTATTTTAAAAATGTTTTCAAAGAAAAGGACATAGATATAGTTTCATATATAGATATGGTTAAGGGACCCAGTCTTCATGGTGGGTGTGCCTGACTAACCCCTGGATTTCTCAAGCCCTAAGTCTAGAACAAATTTCAGAGTTCTTCAACTGCAGTGGTTCTCAAATTCAGCGTGCAAGAAAATGTTTTGGGAAACTTGTTACAACTGCAGATTCTTGGAAGCTCTCCTGGATGTAATAAGTCAACATCCCTGGGGACGAACCCCAAGAAGCACCTTTTAGAACAAGCTCCCTGTATGTTTCTGGGAGAGATGGTTCTCAGACTTCTCTTCGAGAAACTCTGATCTAGAACAATTACAGATGAGGATATGGCTGTCCACACACATGCTGTGGTTTGCCTCAGATAACTCAATTTGCAAGGTCTGTGACAAGACTAAGTTTAAGGGTACTAGCTCGTGACATTCTCACAACACAACCATACTTTTTGGAATTATTACCATCTGTCAGTTTTTAAACTCTCAACCTCTGTTTTCCCTCTCCTGTGTGCAATGCTGCCTTTCTCCCAACATTAACCTTTTTAACTTGTGGATGGAGGGGTAACCTTTTAGAGTTCGAAGGGCTACCTGTTTCTGAATGCAGCTAAGATGTCTACACTAGACCAGGCTAACCTACCCATTAAAGAGGACACAGCGAGTGGACTTGAACGTCCAAAGACTTCTTTGCCCAGAGAATCATTGTGCCTGGAGAATCAGGCTTTTCCAAGCTGGCACATTTCTATCAGGCAGCCATAAGAAGCTGGTAATTTTTATTTATTGTCTGTAGTTCATGGCAGCCAGTATTTTACCACCTGCACATCTAAAAAAGAAGGGGAAGAAAAGCACACCGATATTCTCAAAATGTTTATATTCAAGGAGTGTGTATTTCAGAGAGGGAGGTCGTGATGTGTGTATTTTTATTGTATGTGAAAGAATCCTTAGTGGCAGTGCAGCTGGAAAAATAATGGAAGCACAGGGTACTGTCTTTTGTGACAAAGTTTCCTGTGGTAAGTTACAATTATAACGTAGAAAATGATACCTTAGACGCCAACTAATTTGTGAATCCTGGGAAAGGCGTTCAATGATTCCTCATCAGGACAGAAGAACCTGATCTGTAAAAATTTGGGCCTCAGCAGGAGGCTGTTTGCAAAGAGTGATTTGCATTTCAATTGTAAGTCCAGCACAACCTTTAAATCTTGTCTGCTGCACTATCACAATGGAATTTTTTTCTTTTCCTTTATGGAGGACTTAAAAAAGAAAAAGGAATATTACCATACATCAATTCCACAACCACGTACAATAAAATATAGGTGGCTATAAGAAAAAATATATATATATATATTTATACATATATATATATATATATATATATATATATATAGCACTGACGGTTAGATTTTCTCCCAATGAGCAATTAGATCAAATTTTTACAATTGCAGGGGAAATATTATTCCCTGCGTAGGAGCTCTCCCACACTATTGGTCAGTCCACAAGCAGCACGTCCCTTTCTTCTTTATTCCTATAAAATTCCAAACAGTTAGCAAATGTAGCTTCTCTGTTATTTGATTTCACTTCATGAAGAAAAAAAGTAAACCACACAAACTGAAAACAACAAAAACCACAGCAAAACACTCATTTATTAGAATTGGTTTTCACTAAGGCAGGTCCTTTCTCAACGGCTGAGGGTCCCCTGCCCCTAAGCTGCCCCTTTTCACTCGATTGAGTCCGTTGTCCCCCTGTGAGGTTCTTAATTTTTCCCTTTTAAAAAATTGTTTGGACTAGCCCTCCTGCACGTCACGAGCTGATTTCTGTCCTAGGTGTGATTTACTTTAACAAAAAGGAGTGATTCCACCCTGGGTTCTGTGCCCCACTGCCTCCAAGCATGTGACACACTCCTATCAGAAATGGGTCATCAGGCAGCGGGCCAGTGGGAGGGGCATGGTGGAAGTGATCCATCTAGGGCATATTTATGATATTAGAAGTTTGCTTTAACTTTAAACTTTGTACAACATTTATTTCTCATTGTCAAGAATGTCAATTATCTGCAAATCTATAAATTCCCGTCTTAGTACTCACCTCTAGATAGTCAATGGCCAAAAAATTCCCATATTTGCTGGTGGATTCTCATTGGTCATCTGATTTACCTAACCTCTCAGGTAACTACTCAGCTCATCACTCACTCTTTCTGGATTTATTTATTTATTTATTTGTTTGTTTGTTTGTTTGTTTTTAAATGTTCACTTTCGGAACTCTACTCTCTGTGGCTTCTCTTGGCCTGTTGAACTTCTTACTCCTTGGTGTACGCCCCCTTCCTTGCCCATTTGTAAGTAATCGCGTGTGTCAAAAGCCAGTTTGGGACCTATTGTCCCCTGTATCTACACCCATTGCCTCAGCTCTCTTAGCCAGTCCCATAGCTTTATGTACCCTCTATACTCTGATGGAACCCAGGCACTGATCTTTCGTCCAGTCTCTCTAGATCATCAAAAGAATCTCCCCAACTCCTTCACACTTTTGCTTCTTTTCCAGTTTTCCCCATCAGAGTAATTGGTTCTACCATTTACCTAGAAAACCAGGGTCAGGGTGATGAGGAATGTGGGGTTCTTAAAATCTCTCCTTCATGTCCTCTCTCCGTCATATGCCACATCCAATTCAATAATACGTGCTCTTCCTCTAGAATGCACCGTCTTTGCCTGTCTTGTTTTGTTTCAATCTGTTCCTCAAACACACCAAACTGAACCCTGCCTCAGGGCCTTTGTACTCACCTAGCACTGTTCCTGGAATGCTTTTCCTCTGGCCGTATTGCTTTCAGAAGCTCCGTCTAAAGGATAATACATAATGTGTAGCCGCTGAACGAAGCACAAGCTGAACTCTGGGTTCCAACCCTGTACAAATGTTGATGTCCTCAGGGACCATTGAATAGATTTGTAACCAAGTCTCTTCAACCTACCCAGGCCTGGATACAGTTTTTAGCTTTTCTATCTCCTCTGTGTTGTCCAGCTTTGCCTTCCCATGTACTTCTCATGTGCTGCTGCAAAATTACTGAAGCTGGAAAACTATAAAACCAAGTATATTAAACTTCTGTCCAGAGTAAATCTGTGATTAGTAATCTGTGATTGAGGGCCTGTGCTCAGATACATATGAAGGAACTTTGTTTTGCTTAATTGCTATCTCTTGGTTGTCTTCTGGATTTCTGAGCGACAATGCATAACAGGACATTTTTGTGCCTATATTTACTAGTACAGACGGACACTCTGTAACTAATACACTTAATTGTTAGGAGCCTAAACTTGTCATCCTGGGGCCCTGAGGAGAAAGATACCCATCAGCTCTTGCTCCCAGATTGTGGATTTCACTGGATCATGATAGAATCTTGCCCACAACTGAAAAGAAAGCAGTTTTCTTGAAGAAAAACTGCCTCTTTTTTTTGTTTTGTTTTGTTTTTTCTTTTTGTTTGTTTTTCTAATGCAGGTAGAAATCGGGGGCACATAATATTAGGAAAAGACTCCAATTAACATCTTTCTAAAAGACGGACGTTAAAATTCCCTTCCATATCCTCCCACAAAAGAAAAATGCCACCCATAATAGGACCCACATCTTCAACTGCAGCCTGAGAGAAAAGATGATTCCACATCCATCGTGATTGCAGTGCCCTGATCTCGGGTGTCACACAGTTTCCACTTGAGCTTCTACTCAGCAAAGCCCTTGGGGCACCAATCTTGCCCCTCCTCTGATAAATTCTACTTATTATACTGTGCTGTGTACACTCTCAGAGCTAGATAAATGAAGAGTAATAATAACTGTTATTTTTACACCAAGTGTTATCAAATCAGAAATCTGACACCTAGTAATTTAATATATATGTTTTTTCCACATACCTTTATTGCTGTTTGGCTAGATAGAAAATATGAAGAGATTGGAAACCAACTGTAAATATTTCTACAGCCTTAATGACAAATGCTTTTTCTTTTCTTTATTACCTAGCTCCTCCACTTACTCGGCCCTGTATATTTCGGAGCTTGTATTCCCTTTCTTTTTCTCCTTTCAATGTTCCCTCATTCCAGAAGCTTTTCCTGATTCATGATCCATTTCTGTGTGTTTTCACCACTTCACAATCCCTGAATGGTTGTCCTGCTTTTTAGACTATTAATGCAGACTCCTTAATGTCATTTGTTGTTGAACTGGCCCAGAGGATAGAACCCAACTGACCTGAGTTGGAATCAGCCTTACCAGTTAAAATCAGTTTGACTTTGGGCAGATTGCTGAACTTCTCTCAGCCTGGTTTCTTCATCTGCAAAGTAGAAATGATAATACCCACCTTGTAAACACACTGGGAAAATTAAATTGTACCGTGAAACTATTATTGTTCTTAATTAACCATATTTCCTTTTCCTTTCCTTTTATCTTTGTAATGGTAGTAAAAGCTTTTTTGGGGGAGTGAATATTGTCCTGTCCCAATTAAATTGTGAAGTTCCTGAGGGCTGAGGGTGTCATGATTTTCAAAACGTAAAACAACAAATGTGTAACGAGGATTTTCTAGTATAAGGTACTGTGACAGGCCCGGGGGTGGCGAGGAAGTGGGGATGGGGGAAAAAGCAAGAAAAGCAAACAAGATAAAGCACAATCTTGCACTCCAAAAGCTTGCCATGTACTTGGGGGTAATGAATGTTGTGAAAAGTCAAATAATAGCACCAAAAAAAAAAGTAAATGCTAATCCAAAATCACAAGACATGCAATGGCTAAATAAATAAACAGTTGCTGCCTACTAAATAGCTGAAAAAAAAAGTACTTGTAATCAGAGGGCAGAAGACCACCAGGAGCCATCATAAAATGGGTCAGGACAGGTTTTAGCATGTGGCAAGGTCACTGGTGTGTCTGAGTCAATGAGCAGATTTGATAGATGATGGGAAGTGGAGGCAACCATTCATGATGAGATGATTTATGAGTGACATAGCATAGAATTTGGAAATATTTCAAGATAAATATAAGTAAATGTAAATTGAGGCAAGAATCCACTGTGATTCTAGGAACCAGTTCTGTCATTTTGGAGTATGCCATACAGTCGCTGTATTCCTTTTAAAATTCTCGGCTCATGCACGCTCGCATTTCTTTCCTTCACCTGTCACCAGGTCCAAAGTTGTGGCCTCATACAGAGGACTTTCAATCCACAGTACCCAGAAAGTACTGATACTTCATTTGTCTGAATAGCCAAATTAGGTCTTTTGTGCATCAATCCAATGTAGTTGATTTGAGTAAATTAAAAAATGTCAATTATTTCTTACGTATGACTAGTCTTACAAAGTACATGCAGTAACCCCTCAAATATGTAGTTCCAGGCCTAATATTGGGGAGTTATAAACAAAGGAATACTTCAAATTTGGGGCTATTCTTGCCAGTTCTTTCATCAGGAGTGACTTTTTTATTTTATTTTATTTTATTATTTTTTATTTCAGCAGCCAGCCATACTGCTTGGTAGTTACTTTACTTTTGAAAACATGCACTCACAGCCTTGTACTTTGATTAGCTGGGATAATAAATAAAGTACATGGATAAATGTGTTTATTTGGACATGTAATTTAGTTTCTATATCACTGTATTTTTCTTTTAACGACACACATGCTAATTCCTAGTCATCAGCCCTAGGCGCCAGTAAAATCAGATTAAAAGCATTAGTAATGTAGTTAATTCCATTTATAATATGCCTACACCAGAGATGAGAACATTAAAATAAGGAAAATCTATAAACTGGAATTAAAGTAGTTTTTTGGAACTCCTTATAAGGAACCTTAGGAAGAAAGACATAAGGTTTTACATAAAACCTCTCAAGAAGTCTTTTTAGCCGTGTTTTGCTAAGTAATATTTGTAATTACAATTAAAATTTGCCTTGGTCACTTGAGTTTTCATAGTTTAACTTGAGGTTGATTCAGATGGCTTTGAATTAAGGGATGAGTGTACTTTAGCGATGCTCTGCTAGTTGTAATATTGCCTTCTGTAACCTTGCCTAATAATCACTATCAGCTAATCAATTTTTCCTTTTTATTCAAATTCTATTATCCACTCCCTTTTGACCTTTAGTTCTTGGGACTGCCCATGCATTATTATTATTATTTTTTTTTCTGAAATCCTCAGCATATTACATGTAGCATAGCAGGATAAAAGCCCTCCCATTAAACCCAATCAATAGCTCCCACAGGTAGACATCTATTTCATCCCCTTCTTTAATGTACTGTCCTTTGTACATGAAGATGTCACTATCGACCCACAGTCTGTCTGGCATTTGGTGTGGGTTCTGGACTTTGTCCAGCAGTAGTGGCGTGTATGGGCCAAGTCATCTTCATTCCCTCCCCAGGTCACCTCAGGAGATTTACTGTCCCATTTGACAGATAGGTAAGCTATGATCATAGAGTGACATAAAGCTACCTGGCTTGGAATCAAAACTGACAGTCATTTCACTTGCTTTTCCATAGCCACAAAGCTTTTAAAGTAAATTATGCATTTTAACTTTATCCTATTTTCGTTTCTTGCACTTCTTGGTAATTAGCTAATATCAACAATGAAAGCTCTTAAAAGAAGAGTATACTGCTTCATTTATTTTTCATTAGTTTAGTTTTTATAATAAAATTATAAAAGTAAACATGGATTCATAAACCATGTTCACTATTTTAAAAATTCCAAATATACAGAACTGTATAAAGTGAAATCTCCTTACTGCCTCCTTCAGCCCAATCCTCTATTCCAGAGTTCTAAATGCATATACAAATATTGACATCTATGTATAGATGTGTATGTAAATTATATGTATATCCAAATACATTTTATTATAAAAATTAATACAATGCATATTGTTTGATGATTTTTATTATTTAATATTTCCTAAAGAGGTTTCACTTTAGAATATATAGAACTACCTTATTAATATAATAGTTGTGCAATGTTTCATAATATGTTGAATCACAATTTATTCAACCATATCCTTATGATGGAAATTTAAATTGTGTCTGATTTTTCACTTTTACAAATGATGCTACCATAAAAAATTGTGTGCTCGTTGTCTACTTCTGCATAATAAATTACACTACAAGTTAATGGCTTTAAACAATAAACCTTTATTACCTCATAGTTTCTGTTGGTGAGAAATCTAGAAGCATCTTATTTGGCTGGTTCTGGCTTGGTGTCCCTCTTTAGAGTGTAGGCAAGATATTTGCTGTTGCCTGAGGTCTGGACTGGAGGATCTCTTGTGCTCATTCACATGGTTGGCAGGTTGATGTTGGTTGTTATTGGGAGACCTCAGTTCTCCCTAACATGGGCCGTTTCGTAGGCTACTTGAATCTCCTTATAACAGAGAAGCTGGCTTCCCCAAGCAACCCAAGAGAGCAAGAGCCAGACAGAAGCTAGCCTTTCTCTGACCTAGCCTGGGAAGTCACCTAGCATCACTACCACCACAATTTTTGTGTTTACTTGTTGATGTATAATTGTTTTACAAAACTATGCACATGTTTAATGTATACAATTTGATGAGTATGGACATATGTATACACCCACGATACTATCACCACAATCAAGGTAATAAACATATATTTCGCCTTCCAAAGTTTCCTTGTGCCTACCCCCTCCACTTTTTATGGGAAGAAGGTTTCACATGAGATCCACTATCCTGAAAATTCAAGTGCATGATACTGTATTGTTAGCTATATGCACTATGTTGTTAAGTGGATCTCTAGAGCTTGTTCGTCTTGCGTAACTTTTATATCCATTGAACACTTTCCCATTTCCCCCTCTCCGCAGCCAGTGGCTACCATCATTCTATTCTCTTCTTTCATGAGTTTCACTATTTCACTATTTAGATACCTGATACAAGTGGAATTGTACAGTATTTGCCTTTCTGATACGTGTTTAATTCACTTAGGATATCTTCCAGATTCATCCATGTGGTTGCAAATGGCAGGAGATCCTTCTTTTTTAAGGCTGAATAATATTCCATTGTATGTATTGACTTTTACTTTATCTATTCATCTGTTGATGGATATTTGGGTTGTTTTCTTAGCTTGGCTATTGTGAATAATGCCACAATAAACATGGGAATGCAAATATCTCTGCAAGATCCTGATTACAATTCTTTTGGATGTATACCCAGACGTGGAATTGCTGAATCATATAATAGCTCTATTTGTAATTTGCTGAGGAACCTCCATACTGTTAGTCTTACCTGCTGCACCCTCTACATTCCCCTCCAAGGGTGTGTAAAGTTTCCCTTTTCTCTACACTTGTTACCTACTTATTTTTTTTTATAGTAGCCATTCTAACAGGTGTGAGGTGATAGCTCATTGTGGTTTTAATTTGCAGTTCTCTGATGATTAGTCTTCTTTAGAGAGATATCTATTCAAGTCCTTTGCTCATTTCTAATTAGGTTATTTATTTATTTATTTATTTATTTATTTATTTATTTATTGCTATTGAGTTGTAGAAATTGCTTACATATTTTGGATGTGAACTCCTTTTTGCATATGTGATTTGTGATTATTCTCTTCCATTCTCTAGGTTGTCTTCTCACTCTTAATTGTTTCCTTTGCTGTGCAGAAGCTTTTTAGTTTGATGTAGTTCCACCTGTCTATTTTTGCACAGGCAATCAAGCCTGTCTTTTTGGTGTCATATCCAAGAAATCATTGCCAAGACCAGTGTCAAGGAGCTTTCTATTTGTTTTTTCTTCTAGAGTTTTATAGAGTCAGATCTTAGGTGTAAGACTCAAATCCATTTTGAATTGATTTTTTTGAATATGGTGTAAAATCAGGGTCATTCTTTTGCATGTGGATATCCAGTTTTGCCAACATTATTTGTTGAAGATTCTATTCTTTCCCCATTGTGTATTTTTGTCACCCTTGTCAAAGATCAGTTGAACACATGTGTGTGTTTATTTCTGGGATCTTTATTCTGTTCTACTGGTCTGTATGTCTGTCTTTATGTCAATACCATATCGTTTTAATTATTGTAGCTTTGCTATATATTTTGAAATCTGGTGGCATGATGCCTCCAGTTTTGTTCTTATTCAAGCTCACTTCGGCTACTTTGGATTTTTTGGTTCCATATGAATCATATGATTGTTTTCTTCTGTATCTATAAAAAATACCATTGAGATTTTGATGGGGATAGCATCGAATCTGTAGATTGCCTTGGGTAGTATAGCTATTTAAACAATATTTAGTCTTCCAGTTCATGAATATAGGATGTCTTTCCATTTATTTGTGTCTTCTTTCATTTCTTTCGTCAATATTTTTATAGTTTTCAATGTACAGGTCTTTCACCATCTTAGTTAAGTTTATTCTATAGTATTTTATAGTTTTTGATACTGCTATAAAAGATTGTTTTCTTAATTTCTCTTCTAGATAGTTTATTGTTAGTGATAGAAATGCAACTAACTTTCGTAAATTGATTTTGTATTCTGCAGCTTTACTGCATTTATGTATTAGATCTAACAGGTTTTTAGTGGAGTCTTTGGGGTTTTCTCTATATAATATCACGTCATCTGCAAACAGATATAATTTTACTTCTTCCTTTTTCTATTTTTGTGTCTTTTTCCTGCCTAATTACTCTGGCTAGAACTTCAGTACTATGTTGACTAAAAGTGGTGAAAACAGGCATACTTGTCCTGTTCTTGATCTTAGAGAAAAAGCTTTTAGCTTTTTGCCATTCAGTACGTTAGCTGTGGGCCTGTCATGGCTTGGGGAGGGGGATGATCCTAATAAAGTGAAACTGCTCTTCTTATCAATTTTAATGCAGCTGTTGTAAGTTTTGTGCTCTTTCAGGGTCTAGCAACTTTTTAACTAGATTCTAGAAACCTCATAAAGGTATTTGAGTCCATATGTATTGTTGTTAAATTAGCATTTTTGTTGGTGTCAAGTGCTGAGAATTCCTATTCTGCAATCTCCCTGATATCATTCCCCTTACTACCTGATATTTTTGTTTAGAAGACAGTTACAAAGTCTGGCCATTATTCAAGGGGAGAGTCATTAGATTTCACTTTTTGAAGGAAGAAGTGTTGAAGAATTTGCAGAAATGTTTTAAAATTAAGACAAAAATGATGCGTAAATATACAAATAAATAAATGAATGACATATAGATATATTTCTGAGATCTATTACTAGACGTGGAATTGCTAAATAAATGCACATGCATTATTTCAACAATAAAAATATATTGCCATATTGTCTTCCAAAAGACGGTTTGCACTCATATGCATATATCCACAAAGGCCCTAAATATTGTTTGTTTTCCCACAAGCTCATGGACACTTGACATTAGCAGATTTGCTTTATATTTTTTTGAACCTGACAGGATAAAACAATATGTATTTTTAAAAAGTGTATGTTACCTGGTTACTAGTTAGTTTAATATCTTATGTTTATTTACCATGCACATTCTTGATGATGCTCATGCTACTATCTTTGGTTCTTTTCAATCTAGTTCACTTGCTCTCGAATATATGTTTATTATTCAATTAAGAAGTCCTTATTACAATGATCAGTAATCTGTCCTGTTAAGAATGTAAAAAAATATTTCTTCTTAGTGTGGTATTTTCTTTTTTAACTTTTTAAAACATTATTTTGGTTTATATAGAAATTCAATATATTTTTGAATCTGCCAATTTTTTTCTTATATAGGCTTTATTTCAATAACTCTAAACTATTTTTCAAATTATCCAAAATTTTCTTTCTTGTACTTCCATAGCATGAGTTTTATGTGAAATTTTTTTGTATATGATATAAGAAACTAACTTTAATTTTGTTTCAGATTTTCTTAATGGTGGTTTTAAAACCATTTATAACAATGAACACTTTGTTTAAACAAATACAGAAAATAAACCCGCCTCACAAATAAGGATATAACTCTTTGGGTTAGAGCTCTGTCTCCTTGTTTCCTTCACCTTCCACCCTTGGTAGCTTCTAAGAGGAGGGAAAAAGAGAGGAGGAAGAGTTGTATTAAACACATGAGTTCCATGAAACAAAGTTTGAAAACCAAAAATGATCTGAAAGACCTAAAATCTGGAAGCAAGTGTAATAAGTTAGTTAAAGCACTTGTTCCTCCAGAGACTGGGAATCATGAAAAGTGGAATAAGTAGTATTTTGTCAGTTTATGCATTTATATTGATATTAATACTCGTATATTGGTATGGTCTTACATACATGAAGAAATTTATACACTTCCATGTTTTGATTTAATGTTTAAAATATATATATATATTTGGCCAGTATAAAGCAACTACTCATATTTTGAAAATAAGGGAACACAGATTAGAAATCAATGATATTCATTTTTTTCCCTAATAACTAAACCAAACGGCTTCAGGAACCAGGCAATGCTTTCTATCTTTTAAGAGACAATCCTTACATTCTAGTAATTTCCTCACCCACCCAGTGTGTGAATGAGTCATGAGCTCAGACAATAAGCATGTAGATTCAGATGCCACAGCATGTACGCACACTGTGCATATATCATTTATATCCTAAAATATATACACTGCAGACACATATGGACACATACAGCGTAAATCACAAAGCTTTCCATCATGCGAGTCTTTCTCTTTAGATGGATCTCATTATTAATTAAAGAATCATTTAGCTTGCATAATTATCTTCTGCCATACATAATTCCAGCCTTTCAATGTCTCTTCAACTTGGTTTATTAGGCTAAATGCACTCCTTTGTTTTGGTGACATCATCAATCACAGCCTGTAGATGGACAGACTCAGCAATGGGATAAATAATATGTAAAGAGGCCCTTTCTTTGTTCCCAATCATGGAACTTAATCAACAGGTAACTTCGTTTGTAAATTTCTTTGATTCTTTAAAACTAACATGCCTATGTTTACACACTCTGCAGTTGAGGAGCTCAGACTCCCAACTGAAAGGAATTAGCCCTTTGTTATTAAGTATCCACTGTGATGTATGAACATTTTTGGACTTTGGAGCAAATTGATAACAAGACAGAAGAATGTCTAAAACAAGAGCAACTGAACTTTTACAGTCAAGCATGCTTCATTCCCACCAAGTTTTTATCTTTATTTATTTTTTTAGATTTTTATTAAAAATGTAGCTAACATACAACATTATATCAGTTTCACATATACAGCATAGTTATTCAACATTTATATACCTAAAGAAGTGATCACCATAAGTCCAGCAACCATCTGACACCATATCACGCTATCACAATATTATTGACTATATTCTCCTATTCTGTACATTATATCTCCATTACTTGTTTTATACCTGGAAATTTGAACCTCTTATTTCCCTTAACCTTTCAGCCCCCTTTTAAAATTTTCAATTAAGTTAATATTCAATATTACTTTGTATTAATTTCAGGTGTGCAGCATAGTGGTTAGACATTTGTGTAATTTACGAAGTGACTACCCTAACTAGTCTAGTACCCACCTAGCGCTATACATGTCTATTACCATATTATTGACTATATTCCCTATGCTTTACTTCACATCCCCATGACTGTTTTACAACTACCAATTTGTATTTCTCAATGCCCTCATGTTTTTCACCTTGTTCTCCAACATCCCTCCCATCTATCACCCAATAAGTCTAGTACCCATCTGACACCATACATAGTTATTACAATATTATTGACAGTATTCCTTGTGCTATACCCTATATACCCATGACTACTTTGTAACAACCAATTTGTATTTCTTAATCTGTTCCAATTTTTACCCACCCCCTTAGCCCCGTTCCCATCTCGCAACCATCAAAGTGTTCTTTGTATCTATGATTGTATTTTTGTGTCTCTGCCCCCTCCTACCAGTCTCAATGTGGTTTCTTCTTTATATCTTTAATTATAAAACTTCTGTTCAGCTAGACTTCAGCTAGTTCTCCAGGTTGATTATTTTATCATTTAGTAGTAATTGTGATGTGTTCATGGGATGAGGCAAGCACAGCATTTATCTGTTTCTCCATCTTGGTTTGTTATCCTTTTATCTTTATTTTTAATAAGCTATAAAATCCAAAGTAACAAATAGTGGTCCTTAATGTACAATAAGTCAGACAATAAAACTCCTGGAGCAGTCAAGGCATTGTAATATATATATATAAATAATTTTATTATTATTTTTCTTTTTCTTTTGGAAAAGTAACAGAGGCATCATGTGAAGTGGTCATGTTCAAGGGACCATTTAGACACCATCTTTCTACTGGTTTGACAGCATGAGGGGATGTCATGCTGGACAAGATCAGTGGGTCCATTAGACCAGTTGGTGAAAGGATAGAGATAGATGAGAAGCATACTATTGGGAATGAATGGTTTTGCCCTCTGGCATTAGCCTCAAAAGAATGTTGAAAATTGCTGCCTCAAATATCTGTTTCTTCCCTTCACTAAAGCCCATAGCTTTCTTTAATGTGTTCTTGATGAAGAATATGATTTTATGACTCCTTGGCCTTTTTGAGTTTGCTACCCGCCGTGTAAAGTTATACCTCTCTTAAAATGCAACGTGAGTATTTTTGTTCAAATGTTCTGAGACTTGTGAACAAGTGTGTGCTAATGCACCAAGTTCCCTTTAAGAAGGGTATATGTTGTCTTTGATATTTTTTTAATGTTTCACAGTACTAGCTGGGTTCTGGCTGCAGTGTCAAAATGTTCAGGAAATTTAAATTGATAAGTTTTTCTGAATCATTTGTATAGTCATGTCACTTAATAAGAAAATTTTAGAGTTCTACAGTGCATATCTCAGAGAAAACTTGGGAAAGATGTTCCCTCTTAAAATTAAATAAATTTAATAAGCCAATTTTATTAACTTATATTAAGTTTTAAATGTGTAAGTCATACATATTGTTCAAAACTCACAAGATACAAAATGGCATTGAACGAAAAGTAAGTTTTCGTCTATCTTTTGACTTCCTAGATACTTACTGTCCAGGTTATGGGTTTTGCCAGTTTATTGATCATTCTGGATAAATTTTTACAGAAATGTTCTATATATTTATACGCATATATTATCTATATTTTCACAGAAATTTTTGCATGATATAAGCACTTTTCTGCAACTTACTTTTATCACAGTGTATTGTGATGCCTTTCCACATTTGTGTATGTAGAAACATCTTTCTCTGAATGACTATAGAATATTGAATTGTACAGAAATACTATGAACTATTTTCAAAAGTTACATTATCAGATAACCCTTCTAATGGATAGTTTGGGGGATTTGAAAAAAGAATGAAATGACATCTACTTCTGGAACACCAGGTCCATATCTATTTTCTCATGATAATGACAGAATAAGGACTTTATTCTCTATATTTTGCCCTGTGAATAGGATTGTCCCATTTTCCCTTCACTTATCCAAATATTTTTCTGAACATATTCACATAGTTCAAATATAAACAAAATTTTTTTTTAAAAAAATTGTCTCTGGAACAAATGGATATCTACATGCAAAAGAATAAATCTGGACATCTATATCATGCCATACATAAAAACTAACCCAATGTGGATCATAGACCTAAATATAACAGCTAAAATTGTAAAACTCTTTGAGGACAATATAAGCGTAAATCTTTGTGATGTTGGATTAAGCAATGATTTCTTAGAAATGAAATCAAATGCACAAGTGATAAAAAAGACTGTTGACAAGAGTTACTTCCTCAAAATTAAAATCTCTTTGCTTCAAAGGAAACCATAAAGAAAATGAAAAAATAACCTATATACTGAGAGAAAATATTTGTAAATAATATATCTGGTAAGGGACTTGCATACAGAATATATAAAGGACACTTACAAATCAAAAAGAAAAAGAAAAATAACCCAATTTAAAAAATGGGCAAAGAATTTGAATAGACATTTCTTCAAAGAAGATATGTGAGTGACCAATAAACACATGAAGAGATGCTCAACATCATTAGTCATTAGGGAAATACCAAATCAAAACCACAATGAGATACCACTTTATGTCCCCCAGAATGGTTCTAATAGAAATGACAGACAATAACAAGTATTGATGAGGATGTGGGAAACTTGGAACCCTCATCTACTGCTGGTGAGAGTATAAAATGGGGCAGCTGCTTTGAGGAACAGTTAGGGAGTTCCTCAAAATGTTAAACATAGAGTTACAGTATATCCCAGGTAGTCCTCCTGATGTCTTCCTATGTATCCTCAGAATATTTTTGTTATTAAAGAGCTCCCAATTCCTTAGCCATTCCTCAAAGGATCTCAACTTTTAAAATTCCCATAGAACCTCCACCAAGCCCCACAAATTTTCTACACCTGCCTAGGTGTATACCCAAGAAAAATAAAAACATATATCCACAAAAATACTTGTACACAAATGTTCATAGTAGCATTATTTGTGACCGTCAAAAGTGGAAACAACTCAAATGCCCATCAACTGATGAATGGATAAATAAAATGTGGTATATCCATACATGGCATATAATTTGACAGTACAAAGAAATGAAGTACCAATGTATGCTACAATATAGATGAAGCTCAAAAATATTATATTATGAAAGAATCTAGTCACAAAACACCACGTGTTGTATTTTTAAATTTTAAAAGCAGTTTTTAAAAATATTCAGAATATGCATATTTATAGGTATAGAAAGTAGATTAGTGGTTGCTTATGACTAGTGGGGGGGGCAAAAGTTAGCATAGGGGAGTGACTGCTAATTGGTTAGGGTATTTTTTTTGAGGGGGGTCCTATTGAAAAATCTGTAATTTCAATAATTAGATTATGTTTGGTAATTAGGTTATGGTGACTGCTGACATCTCTGTAAATATTGAATTCAATTGTACACAGTAAGTGAGTGATCTTTATGTCACGTACATTTTGTCTCAACAAAGGTGTTAAAAAATAAAAACAAAAATGAAAAGTCTGTCTTTCCACATTTGTTCATGCCCTATATACCCCTTGTCACTGTTCTCCATAAAACACCAGGTCCAGACATGTCCACAAAGAAAACCTTTAGGGAGTGGATAACTCCAAATTTTCACACTCTTCTTATGTACTGAATACAACATGAGTACCTACAATTGAATACGATTTCACGACAAAAGGAAATTATAGACCGATATTTCATGAATACCAATGGAAAGATCCTAAATAAAATTTCACCATAACGATTACAGAATAACATTAAAAGTAATATTTTATAACTAAGTGGATCTTATGCCAGGAAAGCAAGGTGTTTAATATCAAGAAATCTAGTTACATAATTTATCATATTCATAAATATAAGGAAAAAATTCATATGATTTTCTCCAAAGATTCTAAAGGATATTTCATAAAATTCAACATTCCTAGAAAAATTCACTAAAATAGAAATTTGTTGATATTACCTTAAAATGATAAAAAAAATTATCTATCTCTGCCCAAATGTAATTGTTACCCTTAGCATGTAAGTACTAGAAGTGTCTCTATTAAGATAAAAGAATATAAAGAGTGCTCATTGTTTTCACAATTATCTAACATTAAACTTGAAAAATTACTCAGTAATTTTACTCAGATTAAATAAGAAAAATAAATGATCTTCAGAAAACCGGAAAGGAGGAGGTAAACTATTTAAATTTGAAGATAATATAATTGCACATACAAAAAATTCAAAAGAATCCAGTGAAATATACTCCAAACAAAGATAATTCAGTAGATAAAATGGCACAACATTAATATTCAGAATATATATGTTTCATATGTAAAAATGACAATTGAGTGAAAAATATTAAATCCCCATTTACAGTAGCAAAAACCATAAAAACAATATAGGAATAAGCTTTAAAAGATATATGAAAGACTCATATTATGCTTGCAGGAGATTTCTGTGGAAATAAAGACGTTCGGTAAAGTTGTAGGATACAAAATCAACATACAAAGATCAGTTGCATGTCTATACAATAACAATGAACTTTCAGAGAGAGAAATTAAGAAAACAATCCTTAATAACAATAACAACAAGAAATAAAGTAAAATAAAATATTTAGGAATAAATTAAACTGAGGCGGCAAAAGATCTGTACACTGCAACCTATAAAACATTGATGAAAGAAATTGAAGACACAAATAAAATGGAAAGATATCCTGTGTTCATGTATTAGAAGAATTGATATGGTTAAAATGTCCAGATTACTCACAGATATCTATAGATTCAATGTAATCCTTATCAAGATTTCAATGACTTTTTTTTTACAGAAATAGTAAAACAATCCCAAAATTCATATGAAACCATAAAAGACTGAATAGCCAAAGCAATCCTGAGAAAGAAGAACAAAACTGGAGGCATCATACTTCCTGATTTTAAATTATACTACAAAACTATAGTAATCAAAATAAGCCCATGAATATATAGTCAACAAAAATTTGACAAAGAAGCAAAGAATACTCAATTGGGAAGAGATAGTCTCATCAATAAATGGTATGGGAAAGTGGGATAATGACATGCAAAAGAATGAAACCAGATCTTTACCTTACACCATAAACAAAAATTAACTTGTTATGAATTAAAGACTTAAATGTAAGACTGAAATCATAACACTCTTAAGAGAAACAGAAACATCTTGACATTGGCCTTGGCAATGATTTTTTGGATATGACACCCAAAGCACAAGCAACAGAAGCAAAAATATACATGTGGGACTACATCAAATTTAACAAATTTCTACACAGCAAAAGAAATAATCAACAAAGTGAAAAGGCAATCTACTGAATGGGAAAAATATTTGCAAACCACATATTTAATCAGAAGTTAATATATAAAATATTTAATAAACTCATACAACTCAATAGCAAGAACAAAACATAATCTGATTAATAAATAGGCAAAAGATTTGAGTAGATACCATGTTTTCCCAAAAATAAGACTTAGCTGGACAATCAGCTCTAACACGTCTTTTGGAGCAAAAATTAATATAAGACCCAGTGTTATTTTACTATAAGACCCGATCTTTAATATAATATAATGTAATATAATATAGTATAACACAATACAATATAATATAAAATATAATATAAAAGACGAGGTCTTATATTAATTTTTGCTCCAAAAGACGCATTAGAGCTGATTGTCCAGCTAGGTCTTATTTTTGGGGAAACACAGTATATTTTTCCCGGGGAAACATGGTATTTTTCCAAAGAAGACATATAACAGGTCCACAAAAAGGTGTTTAATATCACTAATCATTAAGGAAATACAAATTAAAACTACAATGAAATGTCATCTCACACCTATTAGAATGGCTATTATCAAAAAGAGAAGTGATAATATGCTGACAAGGATGTGGATAAAAGGAAACCCTCATATACTGTTGGTGGAAATGTAAATTGTTATATCCACTATGGAAAACAGTATGGAGGTTCCTCAAAAAAAAATCAAAACAGAACTACCATATGATCCAGCAATTCCATGTCTGGATATATATGAAATCACTATCTTGAAGAGATATCTGCATCCCCGTGTTCATTGCAATATTATTTACAACAGCCAAGGCAAGGAAACAACCTAAATGTTCATTACAGAAGAATAAAGAAAATGCAGTATATATGTACAATGGAATATTATTCAGTCATAAAGAAGAGGAAATTCTGCCATTTGTGACCACATGAACCTTGAGGGCAATATGCTAAGTGAAATAAATCAGAGAGGGAAAGACAAATACCACGTGATCTCATTTATATGTAGAACCTAAAAGAACCTGAACTCATAGAAACAGAGCCAGGGATGGGGTGGGGGAGCTGTACAAATGAGTCAAGGTGGTCAAACGGTACAAACTTCCACTTACAAGATAAGTTCTAGGGACATAATGTATAGCTTAGTGACTATAGTTAGCATTGCTATATTGTATATTTGAAAGTTGCTGAGAGTAGGTCTTAATAGTTCTCAACACACACAAAAATTTGACGTGTGTGAGCTGATGGTTGTGTTAACTTTATTGTGGTAATCATTTCACAATATATACATATATCAAATCATTACATTGTACACCTAAACTTACACAATGTTACATGTCAATTATATCTCAATAAAGCTCAATTATATCTCAATAAAGAAAAGAAGAAAATTTCTTTGATCAACATACAATCTTGGTTGACAGCTATTCTCTCTGAGCACATTGAAGATATTATCACACTGTGCTCTGCCTCTCATTCTTGCTGTTGAGAAGTTAGCAGTCAGTTCATTAAACCATTGAAGGTTCTCATTTTTTCCTTGGTACTTTAATGTGTTTTGTGCTTCCGCAGTTTCATGTGTCTAGGTACTTGCTTTCCTGGTTAGAACTCATTTAGATTCATTAATTTGAAAATTGGTATTTTTAAAAAATAAGTTTTGGAAAATTCTCAAGCACTATGCTTTCGAATATTACCTTAGCCCCCTTCTTCCTTCCTCCTTTTTGAAATTTAATAAGGCATGTATTAGAACTTTTTGTTCCCCCATGTTGATTTAGCTTTTTAAATATTTTAAATATTTTGCCTCTCTTTGCTTTTCTTCCAGCTCACAAAATTTCTTTCTTGTCTAATCAAATTTTTCACCTATACATTGAGTTATATATTGTCTCTAGAAGTTATGTGTTGTTTCTTGTTTAAATATGCTTTCATATTTTTATAATCTTTACCTTTTTGATAATTTCAGTCTCTTATTTTCTTTCTTAGAATTTATTACAAACATTTACTTTATATTTGACATTTGCTTTGTTTTCTGAAGTTTCTACCTCATTTTGTTGTCTGCAAGTTTTAATGATTCTCACTCATGGTATCTTATTTTCTTGTGCATTTTGTACATATTTCTTGAATCGTTATTTTTAGGAATTCCTGGAGGCCTATACTGCAGTTTCACTAAAAGAAAAACTGTTGTGTTTCAGCCACCAGCCTAGGATTTTTACCAAATTCTTTGTGTGTGTGTGTGTGTGTGTGTGTGTGTGTGTGTGTGTGTGTGCACGTTTGACACCCCATGTAGTATGAATTGTAATTGATATAACCGTGTCATAACTGGCTTGTGGCTATGACTTTTAAAAGAAGATACCCCTTCTCTATCCTATGCAGAATTTCCAGATACGCACTTTAATTTGCCTTCCTTTGTCAGAGATCATGGGCTGGCGGTGTGCTGCTGACTGTAGTATGTTTACTTATGTTTTATATTATAGCAGGTATGTGGCCCTCAGAGCACTTAGTTGTATGCAGGAGTGTCTCATATTAGATTTCCCACTTAGGGTGACCCCAACACTTTGTCTCCCTATATCCTCAGAGATCAGGAAAACCAAAAGCTAAATTTACTTGACAGCCAATGTTCTCAAGACAAAGACAGATTCAGTATGTGTTCCTCTCTTTGTCCCTCTTTTGTTCTGAGTATTACTTACTAAGTTGTTACTTACACATGTTTTCAAAAGTAGTATAGATGATATAAAACAATTTAGTTGTTTTCAGAAGGGTCATTCACGGTAGCTACTGCTCAAGAAATATTTGTTGAATGGATGAATAATGAGTTTTCAGGTCCTCTTGTGTACTATTGATGGTTCATCCAAACTGTCATAAAGAATAGAAAAAAAATGTCCTTTTCAGGGGGAATTTCTCTGTATCAATACCTCTCCTATAAAGCAACACAGAATAAGAATTATGAGGGAAAAAGGAACACTTTTCCCCTCCTGGCCTTTGCTAAAAGAGAAGGGGGTTCAGGGGAAGAAGGAAACAAGAGGAAGAGAAAATGGAAAAAAAAAAATGTAGAGGATGATGAGAGAACAGCTTGGAGGTAGAACTGTAAAGTACAGGCATCTGTATTTGGTGTTTCCTCATTCATGAGCACCTCTTACATTTCTCTTTCATACCTGGAACTATTGCCAATTCTTCTACAGATGCTCCTGCATATCTACTGCCATAAATGAATGTATTTTGACTCTTGAGGGTTTCCCAGCTTCACACTCTGATCTCGTCCAGCATGCCACTACTCTACTGGACTAAAAGAGGAATCCAGTGGTTTACTGAAAAGTATGTTAAATTGAAGACTGTTTGCACAGTAAAGGAAAACCCTTCTTGTAAGTTCTCCAGAATCTATTTTAGGGACCTGCCACTCTTCTTTGAACTCTACTGCTCTTTTGCATTAGATCTTTCAGTAGAAATATGTTTCTCCTTCCACCTTATGTCTTGGGTGTGGTCTGAATCAGTGAAATTATTCCCTTTCTCAGAGCCACATTAACAGAAAGGTGGCTGCAGATAGGCTGGTTCTTCTATAAGTTATTATGCTTGTATTATCTCCCAAGATGCAGTATGTGACATCCTATAACGGGACTTAAATGTCAGGACCTATGACTTTTCTCAAGGTGAGCCATCTGCTCACTCCTTCCCTGTCTTCTAGCCACCATCTCACCCTCTCCCAAGGTCTGTGGGGCACTAATGTAACCACCACACACCCCCAAGGATCAGAACTTGACTAGTTTTTCATCCATGCATGTTTGCTGCAATGAACAAACATCTTACAAGAGCATTCTTGGGAAGAAATGGTATGATTTCTTGGGACAAGAAATAGCTTGTTAATGGCTGCCAATAACGAGCAGAGCACAAGAGGTGAGTTGATGGAATATGGCCTCCTTGCTTAATGGGAGCTGGTCACCGACATGCTGTCCACATGAGAAAAGAGCATGTTAACTGGATGTCTAGAATATGGGCCACTTCATACATTGATTCTTAGGAAAGGCCACCACACCTGTTCAGTCATGTTTCTGCTTAGAAAACTTTCTTGCTTATGCATTCCTACAAGCAGGTACTCCAGCATGGGTTTTGCTACTGGGCATTGCCCCAGTTTGCAAAAAGGAGTTTCCTGGGACCACCAATGTGGGCTTTCTCCACAATGAATCACTGCACCGGACTTCCTCCTGACATCACCCTTCAATCAAAAACTTTGCACAAAATGTCACTTTCAAAGTTGCGGTTTGGAAAAAAAAAAGTGTCTTTATAAAAAATTCATGGCCACAATGATCTGATAATGCAGTGTTCTGATACCAGCAGATGTTTTGTCTAACATGTTCCCTGAAGCTGTACTCTGTGCCTTCATATCTTTCATTTCCAGTTGCTATCTGCTGACTGTGGGATGTCATGTTCGTACCCTATAGCTATGCGCGGCAATTCGCATCTCACACCACTGCGCGTAATGAGCTTCACAAGATGCTTGTCGCAATAACTCCGTACTTCCCTAACCATATGGAACACAACACTCTAAAGCCCATAGACACTTTTTTTTATTACAGTTCAGATCCTTAAAACATAATCTGTGTGATGTCTAGTGAATGTACGTGAAGAGCTGCTGAAAACAAAGTTAACACTTGTTCACATCATCTGTTACAAATGTCCAATTTGGGACAATAAATTTCCTCAGAACCTGTTCTTTTGCTGACTCGTTGCTTTATCTTTTTTCCTTTTTCTCTCACGTAGTTTTTCTTTTCTTTCTTTTTTTTTTTATATGAACTATGCATATGTATTAAATGGGATTTGTTGTCCCTAGATACCAATTTGCATAAAGTACAAGCCATCATTGGTTGGAGAGAAGCAAATTACTTCTCCGGCAAGATCACACTTTTTTTTTTTTTTTTAATTTTAACAAACCGCAGGCAGAGGCTGTTAACAGCACTTAGCCAGATATGCAAAGTATCACTTTTCTCAAAAGCAGCTTCATCAATGAGGGGGAAGGAAAAAAAAAGTGAGAGGTGATATTATTCAATTAAGTCCTATATAAAGCTGACCTGAAACACAAATGCCATACCTGTTCAACCACCTGTCCACCTGTCGGTAAGCTGAGCCTCTGCATACCCCCTTACGTTCAGGTCAGGTATTCAACTCTACTGGGGAAGAGAAAAAAAATAAAAATAAAATCAAGAGACTTAGCAAAAAAGTGAGACCAACTCAGCAGCTTTAAAAAAGAAAACTAATCTCTCAGTTTTTTTATCTGCTTCTCAGAAAACTCACTGTTTTTTTTATTATTTATTTATTCCTTTTTCAAGTTATTCTTGCCATTCTTTTCTTTGAGGCTTAATAATCAAGCAGCTTTCTGTCAACAGCTCTGCTTATAATTGCTGACTCAAAATGTCTTGTAAACTGGACCCACCTGCCACCTCTGCCCATCACTAAAAGCAGATTTTTCCTCACAGATGTATGAACAAGTGTGGGACATTTTGGATGTGGTCCCAGCATCCAGGTCCACACCAGTCCACGGCTTTCTCCTTCCCATTGCTTTTTTTTTATGTACACCTGTGACAAGTTGGCAATTGCCTGGGTGATATCACAGAGACTTGCAAATTCCAGCTTGTCCCTCTGCTAAGCAGAGCTGTGCTAATTTTTGCTAAATAAAGAAACAAACAGCTCTCTCAGCCAAGAATCTCAGGCGATGAATGGGGGGGTGGAGGTAGGGGATGGAAGTTGTGAACCTTAGAAACATCTGGGAATAAATGATACTCTCCAACTTTTGATAAACTTGCCATAGAAACTTCAGGAGTCTGTGGTCTGACCTAGATGAACATTTCAGTTAAGTTTTAGTTCCAGGAGCTTTGATATGTGTTACAGAATAATTGGATTTTTAAGAACATTCTAACTAGAGTACATGCAATTTCTTTACAGGTAGCAAATTTATATTTTAACCATTGTAACCCCTAAAGATAAACAAGGAATAGTTAGTGAATTCTGCTCCCCTATCTGGGAAGGGGCACTGCGTTATTATTCATGGAGGAGGATCAAAGAGACTTGAATATTTATATTGTTACATTATTTACTCCTATTGTTTTGTCAGGAGGTCAAGCAGAGATACAGAGATAGAAACAAATGAATGAGAAGCCAACTTAATTGGTGATGTGATGGTCTTACATCACCACCCACAATATCTCTGAGGAAGACACAGAAGGGACCAAAATTCACCATTCAGAAGTCAGAGTCTCTGAGAGTACGAATGTGTGTGTGAGTGTGTGTGCTGTCATTATTGGATTACTAGTGCCTAGATAGCTGGTACTTATAAGGTGCTCAATACCTATTAGTAAAATGAATTAATGAATGACTGAGTTGTGAGTTAATGGACACATAAAGGAAGTGGGTTACACACAAAGAACTATTTATCTATCAATAACACTAGAGTAAAAGATTAATGAATTCCTGTGATGTAAGAGTTATTCCTCTAAGTTTCCTCAAAGAAACGTTTTTGAGTACCTAGATTGTTTTAGAACATAAATTAAGCACAGCTGATAGTGAAATTAATACGATAGAATCTGGGAGTCTGTGGTTGTAGAAATGGTATAGATTTTGGAATAGAAACAAACAAAAGAACACCATGTACTAGCTCATTGAACTTGGGTAAATTATTTAATCTTCCTTGAGCTTTAGTTTCCTCTTCTGTGAAGCAGGGAAAAATACCTATAGCAAAGGAATGTTTTGATGATTAAATGAGATTAATTAATATTAAGCTCCTGGTACATAGTAAATGCTCACTGAGTGTTGATTTCCTTATTTCCCTGCCCCTAAGAACTTACAGTTTAATCCTACGCTTCTAAAACAGACTAAAATTTCCCCAATAGAAGATAATCTTGGAAGATCGAGAGAGGTACAGAGAACTACTTCTTCTGAAAAGAAAAATGCATGAAAGTAGGAACCTTTTTGTTTTCATGTCTTGCCCCTTGTCTGTGCACAGGATGTTTTACCTTCCTTAAAACCTTCATTTCTTCCATTCAGTTATCCAAATTCTATTCAATTATCCAATTTCTAAACCCTCAGTGTTTAGGAAACAGGGTTTCAGAGCTCACAGGTGGGCTTTTGGATTTTTCGTTTAACTTCAAAACATAAATATTTCTGTTTTACTGTGATCTACCAGTTGTCTTTGGCTGCATAACAAATAACCCCCAAACTTAGTATTTTGAAATAGCAATGGAGTCTGTCTTATAGTAAATGAATTTGCTGAATGGATGGCTGCCTTTCTGGTTTAGCTTAAATCCACTCGTGTGGATGCATTTAACTGGACATTGTAAAAAGTGTTGAACATTGTAAAAAGGACTCATATTGTTGGTGCTGACTGTTATCTGGAGCTTTTTTGGTTTTCCTCCATGTGGTCTCTCATCCTCCAGTAGACAAGACTGGTTTCCTTCTGTGGCAGTCTCAGGTCAATATTCCAACAGGGTGAACATGGAAGCTGTGTGGCCTCTTAATGATAAAGGTTCAGAACTTGCAGAAAGTCATTTCTGCCACACTTTATTGGACAAAACAAGTCATATGTTGAACCCAGATTCTAAGGGGTAGAAAAGTAGATTCTACTTGTGGTTCGGAGGCATGCCAATGTCATGTTGCAAAAAGTTGTGCATATTGGAATTGGAAGTATTTGTACCCAGTCAACCTCAGATGCCCCCCCTTGATATTGAGGATTGTGTCCAAGTTCTCTTTGGGTGGGGCTTTTTCTCTAACCCCCTTTGTGAATGTCTGTCCTTATACACTATCTAGTTTCCAAAGACCTTTATAAAGGTGCTTAGTGCTTATAAGCACTAAGTTTCTATTTCTAGTTTTACAGTCATTAATGTGTTCTTCTAAGCAGAGGATTGTCAAATCTAGCTTCATTCTTTTTTCCTTACTATATGATTTCTGCAAGGGTAAGAAGTGGTAGAAAATTATTTTAATGTGGATACAACATATGCTACCTTTCTATAAAGCCTACATAAAAAGGAAGAAAGATCTCAATCAAACAACCCAACTTTATGCCTCAGGAACTAGAAAAGTTAACAGAAAGAAGGAAATAATAAATATCAGAGCTCAAATAAATCAAATAGAGAACAGAAAAAAAATAGGAAAAATCAATAGAGGTTAGAGTTGGTTTTTTGAAAAAATAAACAAAATCAGCAATCCCTTAGCTACACTAGGAAAAATAAAATAAGACTCAAATAAATAAAATCTGAAATGAAAAAGAAGACATTTCAACAGGTATCTCAGAAATAAAAAGGATCATAATGGACTATTTTGAATAATCATGTGAACAAATTGGATAACTTAGAAGAAATGGATAAATCCCTAGAAACATAAAACCTCCCAAGACTGAATATAAAAGAAACAGAAAGTCTGAACAGACTAATCAAAATTAGGATGTTGAAGTAATAATCAAAAAGCTTCCAACAAAGAAAAGTCCAGAACCAGATGCCGTCATGTCTGAATTGTACCAAACATTCAAAAGAGAATGTATTGATTTGCATGTTTAATAGCAGTGTAGTACTGTACACTCAGGCAAATTCTTGTCTGACTACCTAACACTTTGAGAGTTCGGGCATATCATTTTAACAATGTTGAGAGGGTGGATTCCTGTTCTTGAATTAGCAAGAGATTTTTTAAAAAGTGAGGTATCGGTATCACATTCTCTTAATCAAACAGTACAAATCCTACAAGGGCTGCAATCAAGTCACTGTATGCTCCCATATGAACAATCAACTATCAGCCATTTCCCTCCAAATAGATTTTTTAAATGGTGGAGAATTTAAAAAGAAAAAAAAAAAAAAATACTCCTTTTTATTGTGCCCACCACTGAAAGAGGCAGAACTTAGAAGAAGAAAGAATGGGAGACATAAAAAAGGAGCAAACACCACCTCCCACACACACACATATAACCCATCATTAAACACACAACAGTTTGGCTTATGATGGAGAGGGGGAGAGACAGATATAGATCCTTTGAAGAAATAGGAAAGAAACAAGATAATGCAGAGCCATGGAAGATAAGAGAGAAAGGAAACTTCAAGAGGAAGGGAGTAATCAACAGGACTGCATGTGGCATAGGGTATTGGCTATAAAAAGGCCTTTTGAACTTGGAAGTCAGATTTGAGAATGCTCTTTGAGTGAAGTGCAATGGATAAAACATAGCTTTAGGTGGTAAAAATGGGGAGGTTGTTCAAGAGCAGACCCTTTTTAGGGGTGTCTGACAGAAAAAAAGGAGAAAGAGGGAGTTAGAACAGTAGCTTTCAGGGAGGATTCTTATTTTTATGATACAAATTCCTAAGTTTATCTTTAGTAGTGGGGAGATATAAAAATTACTTATTAAGCACCTACTATGTGTTTGACAGTTTTCAGCACTAGAGACACAGCAGCGAAAAAATAGGCAAAGATCTTTGCCTCTTGTGATTTACATCTTAGTGGGAAAAGGCAGGAAATAAAATAAACAAACTGTATAATTTGTTAGATGCTAATATGTGTTATGGAAGAGAAATATTCTCAAGTAATATTCAGTCTTTCAAGAGGAAGAAATACCTCTTCCTCCAAGATAAAGAGTAAAAATTTTAGATGAAACTAGAAAGACACTCTTAAATGGAGAGGGTGTTAGGACAGTTGAGTCATTTTGTACTGAAACATGGCCTTTTATCTCTGCTTTGGCTTAATACTTCTCTTAGCGTATGTCTGTCAACACTTTGCTGAGCCCCTACGTCCCTCACCATATTTACGTCTCTCCATATTAACATATATTGGAGGACTAACTACTGATGTACAAACGTGGTCCCTTCATTATGGATGATGATATAATTCACAGTAACCAAGGTAGTACATTTTCCAATTACACATTCTATTGTCTCATTAGCTGTCATACGTCACCTTCACCTACCTATCAACTAGCACATTTTACTTCATTATGTGCCCACAGTCGTCTTTAGTGACAATGAGCATATTCTGAATTGTCACAACAAGCCCTAATTTCAAGCAGCAAAACATGTTCCAGTTGCATTTTAAAGCAAGTGTATGTATATATTATGGTTTCAGCAAATAAATTGAGTGTAATAGAATTGATTTCATTCCCCCCTCCCCATATTTGTATATGATATATTTCTTTGAACTGTCTTTTTTTCAGAGTAACATCCAATTTTTCACAATGGTTGGGGGACTCTACATTTGTAGCCTCAAATATAATGGCTCATAATGTTTGAATAGCTTGCTCAAGGTTACGTAACATATGAAGGTCTTGCTCACGGTCCTTACAGGTTGGCTCTCTAGAATAGTTAACAATTCCAGAAACAATAAGGCAGCCCTGCAAAGCATCTGTGAAAAAGGTCCCTGAAAGTGGGAAGAATTCTAGAAAAAGCAGATTCATTCAGCCTGAACTATGTTCTGCCTCCTGAGTCAACCTCTATCATTTTTCTTTGGAATTCTGTTTGTTCAAGATTGTAATGTCCTTTTCAAGCTATTATCAGAGATACACAAATATTCACAACTGCTTTAAATTTATATCTGTTTGATTCCCCATTTAAATCCATGAACTGGAATAGTGAAATGATGCGAACTATCTCCATGTCTGAATTCTTGTATGTGATATGTGAATGTTCCAAGTCCCAGCTTCACTATCACTCCCTAATTCTGCTCTCTGCTGCAGATGCCTGAGATCCAGAAACTCTACAGTGTCCCTGACTAGAAACCTTGTCCAAGTTTCCATCTCAATTAGAAAATGTTATTTTCCATCACACTATAAGCAAACTCAAGCCTTAGTCCCTTTTGCTTCCAGCTCTTCCTTAGCACAGACCCTAGGCCCTAATGGACATCCCTCTAACTGCCTGATGCTTTCTTAAAACAGTCTTTTCCCACTCCCCCTTGACCTCAAATATTTCAAAACTATACTTCTGGAAATTCCCAATTAAAAATTCTTCCGCAGTTCTATAACCAGTGACGCTACCAATGCAATTCAGACAGTGGCCAATTTTATCTCCTCCTGTATTCTTCCTTTAGATTTTTCCAGTTGGACTAATTTAATCCCCTTCCCGACACCCCCCCCTTTCCTAAATCCATATTCACAGTCTTATTAGTGGGAGGTAAAGGCCATTAAATCCTAAAGGTTTCTGCTAAATTTCTTCATTCCTCTTTTGCCAAGAGGAGGAAGCTGTGTGTTTCTGCTGGGTTTGCTAGTAATGGGATTTTCCCCCCTTTTCCTTAACACAGTTCTATAATTAATGCATGTTTCTTTGATTCTACATTTATATTTAACACATTTTAAAAGGTACAAGATGTGTGTTAAAGATGCTTCTTGTTCCCTTGTGATTATTCAGTACAGAGGAGCCATGTAAGGATTATGAGCAGAACTCACAGGAAGGAGGGGTAGACTATTGACAAAGATTCCCCAGAGCAGAAGCCATGGGAAAGGAAAGTTCATGGACTTGGAAACTCTTGCACCACCTGCTGGTAATTTAGGAAAGCAATTAAATGCCAGAGATGGACTGAGGCACTCATTCTGGCATTTGGGACCAACCGCACGCTTCGGGTATCGTTTTATCATAGGAGCCTGGAAAGACTGTGCTTAAACTTATGGAAAACTTGGTCTTGGCATTTCACGCCCCCCCTAGATAACTGGCTGATTTTTAAAAGAACCCTTTCTCCTTCAAGCCATTCCAACCGTACCTCAGCCTTGGGACAGCTTCAGGTTTTTGGACACCTCTCTTTTTACTCGACCTGCCTCCTTGGCGGGTTCCTAAGTGGACTCTTTCTCTCCAGTTCTTGGAGCTCATTCCCAAACAATAGTGTCTACTTTGTTGTTACGTGAAAGTGCCTTGAAGCATTCACTTGAGGCAAGGAGACTTAGATACCAGGGTGACTTACAATTCATAGAGAAGGGAAGCTCTGGGGAGAGGAAGGAAAGAGCGCAAGCTAGAGCATCCAGGATGCCCTGCATCCAGGATACCCTGAGCTGCATCTCTCAGTTGCATGAATGGACATCCAGCAGTCATTGTATTGATAAGGAAGCTATAATACTAGAAGCTACTTAGCATGTAATTGTCACTCAATATGACTGACCACTGCTGAGTAACTCGGAGGTTTAAAAGATCCAGGTGATTCCTGCAGCCATAGTTCTCAACCCTTATAGTACGTAAACATCACCTAGGGAGCTTGCTAAATTGGTGGATACCTGGGCTCTGTCTTAGGGATCCAGATTCAATAGGTGATGTTTCATAGGTGACGTAGGGCTCTAGAGTCTGCACATCTAATAAGGCCTCTCAATGGTTCTGATGCTCAGACCACACTTTAAGAAACACTGAAAGCAGCCAATAGAGTAAAAGTTCTCTTATTGCTTCCATTTCCAAAAATTATTTCTCCAGTTATATCCTCTATCCTTTTATCTTCTTCATAGTGGCTGTTTTGTAAGAAAAGCAGGATTAGTGTTAGAAAATTAGAGACTACAGATGAATAAAAATAAAAAATAAATAAATAACATAATCTAAACTCATAGACAGAGAGCTAACCCATGTTAAGCTGTTAACTTGTAATTTCTTCCAGAATTTTTGTACGTACACACTATATATACCAGGGGTGCCAAAAAAAATGTCTACAAGTAGACACTTCGGTCAACGTTGCTCAAGCAGTAGTTCGCCATAATCAGAAGTGTCTGGACACTGATGGTAACCACTTTGAGCACCTCTTGTAATCGCAGAAGTCAAACGTGACTTGTACTCATCTTTTGTTATCAGTATATGTTGAATATTACAATTTTAATAGATTTTTCCTTTCTTAAAATGTATATACATTTTTGGCAGGTATTTTATATATATATATATTTATATATACACACATATATACATATATACATACATACATATATGTGTATATAAAAAAAAAAAAATATATATATATATATATATATATATATATATATATATATATATATATGTTGTAGGTTGTTTTGTTCACCTATCAATATAGCATGAATGTCTTTGCATGTTGACAAATCTGTAATATCTTCATCATCATTTTAATGGCTATTCTATTAGGCATATGTATGATTATTTAGCCAGTGCCCTACTGTTGAATATTTAGATTTCCCCAATAGTTATACATTATAGATAACCCTGTGATGAATCTTTCTGTGTACATGCCTACTTGTTCAATCTTTTCTTTAGGACATATTTCTAGTGGCAGAATTGTCAAGTGAAAGGATAATAGATTTTTAGGCTTTTAATAAGTTGCTAAATGTCCCCTAAGAATGTCCCCTAAGAAATGTTTTTTGATTTACCTTCTCAGCAGCACTTTATAAAAGTGAGGAAACACATTTGCCAATCTGTATGTTATCGTTTTTAAAAAGCAAATAAACAAAAAATGATTACTCATATGCTCTGATATAAAACAATTATTTTTATTGTTTTAAGTGCATTTATTTGACTCATAGAGAGTTAAAAACTATGTTTGTCACTTAAAGTTCTTATTTTATGAACTGTGTGTTCACATTTGTTTGCCACTATATTCTTGCAAAATTTGTCTTTTTCTTATTAATTAGGAAGAACTGTTCACATATTAAGTATCTTAACACTTTGTTGGCTACATATTTGCAAATATAGTTCTTAGAACATTTTGTTCATGATATTTTTAACTGGTTTGTTGTTTTGTTATTCAGATATTGATTTTTATGAAGTAAAAATGCACATTTTAAAAAATAATGTACATCTTCCATTTAATATTTGGAAAGACCTACTTCAAAGCTATACATTCACTTAAATTTTCTTTCATCATTTTTATAGTTTATTTTTACATTTAAGTCTTTGATCCAGCTGAAAATTTTCTTAATATGGAAGACTAATTTTATTTTCCATATTGTCAATCTGTTGTATTAAAAGCTATCAGTCCCCCTTTTTTTTATGAGAGAAAATTCTGAACAACTGTCCAAGTTATATACACATGCATTGTCTGGGAGAAACAAAACAAAATCTCTCTTTAGAGGGGGCTCTCTTACACTAGCCTCATGGACAACTTTCTCTTGCAGTTGATTTTGAGATTTGCTAAGCTATATGACTTCCAGAGGAAGCCACCAGCCTTCTCATCCCACTATGTGCTGGTCAACAGGTTAGTAACTCTATTGTACCTCAGATAAATTAGCAAGCAAAGCACAAGATAACAGAAGAAACCCCGTATGGTTTAATATCGATATTTTATTGTACACTCCAATTCCGTTCCATTCTCTCCCAGCATTTTATATACTTACCAACTGCAACATTAGAAAATGAAATGAGCCCAAAGTGAGTGCAGATAAGTATTTTGCCCCCAGCTGTGTCAAGGTGTGCCCCTTCTTCTCTCTGAATCTTTTGTAAAATGGGTAGATGTGTGCATTATTCTGCTCAGGCTGGCATAACAAGATATCATAGACTGGATGGCTTAAACAACAGAAATTTATCTTCTCACAGTTCTGGAGCCTGGAAGTTCAAGAGCAAGTTACCAGCAGAGTTGGTTTCTGCTGAGGCTTCTCTTATTGGTTTGAAAACAGCCAGCTTCTCACTGTGTCCTCACATGGCATTTCCTCTGTGCATGTGCACAGAAAGAGATTCCTGGTGTCTCTCCCTCTCTTTATGAAGACACCAGTCCTATTGGATTAGAATTCCACCCTTATAATCTCATTTAATCTTATTTACCTCCTTAAAGATCCTATCTCCTAATACAGTCATATCAGGGTTAGGACTTCAACTTAATGAATTTTGGGGGGACATAATTCAGTCCATAACAATATGGCTATATAGATCTCATACAAATGTAAACATTTTGAAAACATTTTTCAAATAAGTGTCAGTAGCTTGGGAGAAGGAGCCTAAAAATGCAAATTGCATTTCCACTGAAGTCAGCACCTCTGTTGTCAGTGTGTCAAATATACCCAGGGCTGTGCTGGAAGCTCCCAAGCGTTCAAAAGAAGCATTCAGCATAAGACCTACGCTTTAATGGCACGGTCTCTCAATGTAGGGAGGTGACATCAACCTTTGAAACAATGAGAGAACAGCACAAAACCCAGTAATTAAGAGCAAGATGGAGCCTCAAATAATACACTGATGCATGAGACAATCAGATAGGAGATTCACCTTTAGAGTTCAAATACTGAAGGCATGGTGAGCCTATGGTCCATCCCCTGAGACTTCCAGCATTCAGAGGCAAAGCAGAAGGGTGCATTACATTTCCTCTGAGAAAACTCCCTTGTTCGAGTGTTGGCTTGTTCTGAATGGATGCAGGTGGCCCTTGTATGTGCTGGTGGAATCTAACTAGTTGATGCCTGGACAAAGTGGAGTGTTTCCCAGATACATTAGCCATGTTAGCTTCAGAGAGACCTATGAGTTAGATTACAGGACACATTAGAGTTTTGGACCAATGAAAAAAAGGAAATAGCATTGACACTTTCTTTTCTGAAAATTAACATTACTATAGAAAATGGAAACCTGTGTGAGCCAAGAGGGCAGGTCATTCTAACCAGTCCTCTCATTTCTGCAGAGAATGAAAAAGGTGAGTTTATGGAGACAAGTGCCAGCCTCTTCAGAGACATGTAGTGGCATTAGTGTTCTAAATCAGATGATCCCAAACACCAAACTGGTGAGAAGCCAGGAAAACATAGCAAGGGCAGGAGGAGGGCAGAGCAGGGCCACGAATGCTGGTAATGAGGGGTGCATCACAGCACAGCTACGGTAAATCCTGCCCTCTCCCCGGTGACAGCCCTTCCTCTCCTGCCCCTTGTCCCTTCCCATGCAAAGCCGGTTGCTAAATACCTGGATGTAAGCCCCACAAGTGGAGCTACCTGAAGTGGTTTAACCCACTGCCAGTGTTGTACCAATCATTCAACAATTCCCACAGCTGCTTTTGTGAGAAGCCTCTCTCTTAAGCCTCTGGTTTAAGAATTTAGAGTAATCATGTAAAAATGATACCCCTGTGCTCCATGAGCCGCTGAATCTCACTAATGCTGGATCCCAGAAGAGGGTTTATTAATGGTGAGCTGCAGTGCCTCTCTCTCGGCTCATGTTTCACACGGATCTCTCTTATGGATTCAGCTGTAAACCTCACTGCTGATAAAGGGAGTATAATGAACCCCCCTGCTCCATGAGAATGAAATCTAGGGCTGATGGAGTAGTTACCTGCGGCACCTCCTGGCGCTACAGCAGGCGGAAGAGGTGTGCTTCATGGCTGTGGGAAATAAAGGTACATTTCAGGCTTTTCTCTGCCATAGTGAAAGAGGCTGCATTTAAAGATCAATATTTGGGACTGGAAAGGTGCTATAATTTCTGAAATAGCTCCATGGCAATTGATTTCTCAATTCTCCACTGCTAACAGGATGAAGGCCTTCTCATTTTTATGTAATCGCAATAAAAATAAATAACACCTTGGAATCTCTGGATCCCATGAACTAGATCATTCTAGAATATGTTTGGGCTCAGGACTTCTCCCATTTTGTTCTGACAGTGAACAACTTGGACACTGTTTTTTCTACTAGAAGTCCTGAGGGGTGCTGAGCCTAACACCACAGTTGTCTCCCTGAACCCCACCATTCACAGTCCTCCCCCATCCAAAATTGGCAAGAGAAATGACAGTTCCCGTCTTAGATGAGAACACTTTCTAGAACCCAGGTATAAGACTGGTTGGCATACATTATAACAAATCCCATTTTTTGGATGTAGAAATTCACTCTTAAAATAGCTTGACTATGTATCAAGCTTCCTTTCCCAAACACTCACACCCAGTATTTCATTTGTCACTTAAACCGTCAAGCAAAGGGCTAAGAGAATCTTGTCCTAGACATGATAAAACTGAGGCACACAGATGTGAGGCCACTTGCTAAAGACACAGCAGTTTAGCTATGGAACAAGGACTGGAATACAGGTTTGCTGGGCTTCTAACAAAGGCCACTTTCAAACATGCCCTTTCTCTCAAACTAAGGGGTTACCTTATCAGATTATGTATTAAAAACTAAAAAAAAACAAAAAAAAAACAAAAACAAAAAAAACAACTAAAAACAATTAAAAATTGGCTCTCTGAAGAGATTAATGATTTCAAACAGATAGCTCCCGAGTAAGACATTTTTCTCTGATTTTTCTGATCATATAGGGTGACAGGTAAAACTTAAACCATTTGTTCCAAGTGCCCAAGCAGATAAACCCTGGATTGAAGCATCATTTACACCTTCTTGCAGGATGCATGGCTCAGGCCTTGGTTACTTTGGTGTGCAGCGAGAAGTTTTACTTTTGGAGATGCCACTTCCAGGTAATTGGCCATCCTGGTAGAATGTTCTGGTGTCATTCAAAGCATGTTTCAGTTAACGGTATAATAACATCCTTGGAAAAGGCATCCGTTCATGTGGAATGACTAAGACAAACACTGGAGAACTGAACTCTCAGTTATGAAGGAACAACCAAAACCCCACTAGTGTGACCTCTCTGGAAAGACATACAGACACATACGCATAAATATCTGCCGATAACATTAATTGGTACTTTGTCATAAAAACCACACTTTTATGGGACCCCCACAGATAACCACTCCTGCCTCATCTGAACTGACACTGCTGTCTTAAATTTACTATTGAACTTACCTAACCTTAAAAAAAAAAAAAAGCACCTCATTTGACTCACTGCTTACTGAATAAAGGATTAGTATTATCTTTCTTCCTCCAGTGAACTTTCTTGCACTTCATCCTCAGTAGATTGTACGTCTTTGTGTTTCTCTGACAAGATGTCACTACTGAGCAAATCACAGGTCTTAATTCTGCCCAGTTCATGCAGTGATCACTTTTTATTCAGAATTGCTGGAGGTCATCTCAATGGGAGGAATGAGTAGGAACGAGAACTTACCCCCAACTTGAATTCAAGTAACTTCCAAGCACTTCCTAGAGCAGGAACAAAGATGAAAGGGGCCCCAAATTATGGGAGTATTTGAAATAACAAGGCAAGGGTGTCCTTTGAAATATATTCAGCCACATTTGTTTGCCTTCAAGTCAGATCACCTTAACCAAGGACATTGGGTGGCAGGAACAAATGGTTAATGATTGTGGAAGGAACCTGGCCCATTGGCTTTTCTTCCTTTCTCTTTCTTTTACTTATCTTTTCATATTATTTTTATTTTTTTTAACTTTGGCTAGAATGCCCAGTAGGAGTGCCGACTGGAAGATCGGCTGTCTTTTGAACTGGAGACATCACAGGAAAGTGGGGAGGCTCCAAATTGCTAACCTGAGGCCGGAGCAAAAACTTTTTTTCGTTGAAGGGACTGCTTTTTTTTTTTTTCCTACCCCTTCATCGAATGGCATCCCAAGTCCTGCTGGATTGCAACTGTCTTTGTTCCTGCAGCCAAGCCTTATAGCTGGCTCACACTCTGCCATGCTCATAACCTCACACTAGAAAGGAGATTACAAAGAGGGGCAAACACCCTAGAGGGTTCCCCTTTATCAGAACCTTCCCTGTCAGTTGGGCTCCTCATTTCCTGAGCCCTCCTCTGATTATTAGTGTACTGACGGAATAAAAATAACCTCATATTCCTACATGAATCATAAATAAAACCCTTTTATTTCATCAAAGAGGTTGGCAGGTTTATAGTCCTTTGCAATGCAGGCACGATGTGAATGACATACCTTTAATTTTGCTGACAAGCTCATCAGGGTTCGAATGAAAAAAAGAGTGAAAAGTGGGCGACTTCGAAAATGGTCATGCGGGGGCTTCTTGGTGAGGATAAATATTTCACCTTGCCACTATAATCAGGGAACCAACGGATCTTGGTAATGAACTGTTCAATTACAGCCCACTTCTGACTCTTCGAAACTGCTTAAGCAACAGTATCACAGTGATTATTGCTGACTCAGATGAAAGCAACCTGTGAAGAAAGAAAGAAGGGGGGAAAGTAAAAAAAAAGAGGTGTGGTGGGAAAAGAAAGCCATTTGAAAGTTAACATCACTGGATTATCAAACAACATGATGTGGAGCTGGGCAATGGAAAAAGTATATCCCTCCCACCCCACTCTTGTCCATTCCCTCCCTATCTAAACCATCTTAATGATTCCATGAATGCTCCAAATTTTCATTAATCCAGACTTGAGCTCTCCAAATAGGGGAGCCAGCAAGGCAAAGCTCCATAGTTTGTATACCCAGTTCATTCGCCTTTGATTTCTGTTAAGTATGATATAGGCTAGGGCAAAGTCCTACTTCTAAAGGACAAACTGCATGCATAGCAATGTTCTTAGAGTTGACTTTCGTGCAAGTGTGTCTTCTGCTTCCTTTTTAGAGTCAGGAAGAATCAAAGGAGAGAGAGAAACTCTAGATGCTGGGTTCCTAAATTATTGACCTTAACTTTTCCAGAGCCTCAACAAAGCTTTGGAGATGAGGGTTTTAATTAGGAAAAAGTAAAGGGAAAAAATGGAAATTTTTGAAAAGTTAATTACTGGAAAAGGAAAGATGCTTCACTTTGTGACGAGACTTTTTGGTGAGTCAGTCCAAGACACAGGGTGAACAGCCCGAAATGATGAGCTTTTATACGGCTGGCTTTGGGGCTCCCAACTTAACTTGGGATTTGTTTTTGCTGCCAAATCTAAATTTTGTTCCATTATTGGAGAAATTTTAGCAAGAGTAATAGTTGCCACCAGTGATCTGCAGGCTTCTTCCTATAAAACAAACAAACAAACAAATGAGAACAGGTCAAACTTTACAAGGCATAAAACTTTAAGACAGCTAAGCAAGATATAAAAGTTAGTATGAACTGGGAAAGAAAGTATACTTTTCTCTTTTCAACTGAACTACAACCTTCTTGAGGACAAAAGCCATGTTTTATTCTAATTACATACCTTCCATGGAGCCTAAAATCATGCAAGTCTCCGGTTTCCTAGGGACATAAGAAGCAGGATAAGGGTCATTCAAGGAATTGCTGGAGACCAAGGAGCTCTGGCTATTCTACAAAGTTCCAATACTCAACCTCATGGATCCAGGCAATCCACGAGTCTTCAGATCATCCCAAATGAGACGGCTTTTTGCTTTATGAGTCCCTTGGGGGTTTTGTTTGTTTATTTGTTTTTTTGTTTTAACAGTGGTAACACAAAATTTACCATCTTGATATTAAGTATATAGTTCAGTGGAATTAAATAGAATCATAATATTGTGCAACCATCACCACCTCTTTTCATCTTATAAAACTGAAACTCTCTATCCATTAAACGCTAACTCCCCAATCCCCACCCCTACCCCCAGACCCTGGTAACCATTATTCTACTTTCGGCCTCTATGATTTTGACTACTTTAAGTACCTCATATAAGAGTGGAAACATATAGATTTATCTTTTCATGACTAACTTATTTCATCTAGCATTTCCTCATGGTTCATCCGTGTTGTAGTATATGTCAGACTTTCCTTCCTTTTTAAGGTTAAATTTCCATTGTGTGTATATACCACATTTTTCTTGTTCATTCATCTATCAGTGAACACCTGGGTTGCTTCCACATTTTATCTGTTGTGAATAATGTGTACAAATATTTCTTCAAGACCCTGCTTTCGATTCTTTGGGGATTACCCAGAAATGGATTTATAGGATCATATGGTATTTGTACTTTCAATTTTTTGAGAAACTGCCATACTTTTTCCCTCAGCAGCTGTATCATTTTACATTCCCACCAACAGTATACAAGGTTACCAATTTCTCCAATTCTCACCAACACTTGTTATTTTCTACTTTTTGATAGTAGTCATCCTAATGTGAGTGAAGTGGTATCTCGTTGTAGTTTTTATTTGCATTTCCCTAATAATTAACAACCTCGAGAATCTTTTCATGTGCATATTTTCTATCTCTATATCTCTTTTAGAGAAATGTCTCTTTGAGTTATTGGCTCACTTTGTGAATTGGGTTGTTTGTTTTTTGTTGTTGAGTATTAAGTGTTCTCTGTATATTCTAGATACTAATCTTGATCAGATATATTATTAACAAATAGATTCTCCCCATCTCTGGGTTTACTTTTTACTCTGTTGATATTTTGATGCACAAAATGTTTACATTTTCATGAAATCAAATTTGTCTATTTTTCTTTCGTTGCCCTTGCCTTTGGTATCATCTCCAAGAAATCATCACCAAATCCAATGTTGGGAAGATTTTGCCCTATGTTTTCTTGTAAGAATTTATAGTTTCTGGTCTTACATTTTTGTCTTTGATCCATTTTGAGTTAATTTTTGTATATAGTGTTACGTAAGGGTCCAACTTTATTCTGCTGCATGTGGATATCCAGTTTATCAGCATATTTGTTGGAAAGACTGCTCTTTCCCCCCAAATGGTCTTGGCACCCTTGAGTCCCTTGATTTAAAAACAAAACAAAACAAAACAAAAATTCTATATACTTGTGATTCTGAAAAGAATCTTATCAGGAAGGTGCTATTTTACCAGCTTTACAGATGAGGACACTGTGACTCGAAGTTCAATATCATGCCAAAGATGATACAGACAGATATCTCTTAATCAGCATCCCAATTCTTGAGGAAAGAGTGTTTGTCTTGAGGACAAATGATGGTTGAGAGACCTATTCCACACATCTGAGTTTTAATAATGAAATGTACAGTAAAGAGATAATACTTGTACTTCCGGACAAAAAGTTGCAAGGTAGCCCATAGGAGGAAAAGACATCTAAAAGTAGAAATGACAACACACTGCTCTTGTTTCTCTAGTTGAACACACATGCTTACACTATGGTCAAGAAAACCTGGCCTATGATAGATTTTCAGGATCTGTTCCAGCTGCTACGGGCTCAAGCACGAGACCCTCAGGCTGTGTGAGAAAGCATCTGAGGGCACAAGGAAGGTATGCCCAGCCTAAGACCACCTGGGAAACAGGATACTCTCACAAATTACCCTAAGAGTGGAGAAAGAGTAAATTTGAACATCGAGGCTTTTTTTTAGCAACATGCATTTCATCAGAGCCTGCTATTCTTAGCATATTTATGGTCGTAAAAGGAATAAGACATTAATTTAAAAATATCAATCTATCCTCACACACTAAGCCATGTATATTATCTACCAAACAAGTGCCATGCAGATCAAATGCACAATGAAGCACTGGGGGTGAAACCTAAAATAGAGACCCAAGGGGCTAACATAAAGCATGTTTCTTCACCGTCTGTAAGTTTATAGCAAATACCTGAGCACTTTACTATTCTCCAGGCATTGTACTAGATGTTTCATATCTGTAATTATCAAAACTCTTCACAGAAGACTATGAGGACGGTGTCTTAGTCAAAATTCAAGCAAGAAAAAGGAAACCCTCCGTATCAGAGAGGATTTAGGACAGATAATGTGAGATAGTGAATAGATAACACAGGTAATGCAAGCATTGAGAAGCCAAACGGGGCGTGGTGAGGCAGCCACATATTGATGGGGGAAAGAAGAAGGTAGAATTTCACAAGCCCAGAGTGAACTAGAACCACAGAGGAGCTATTTCTGGAAGTGCCAGGCAAGGTAGAGACACTATGGGAGAAATTCCTTGGCATCCCTCTTTTCTCTGCCCTCCATTCTCCCACAGTGCCTCCCATTGGCCAAAAAAACAGAGATATGCATTTACAGGGTGAGCACTCTGAAATACAGAACAGGGAAGAAGAAAGGCAGAAAATGGATCTGAGGACAGACAGGGCAAGGACAGGCGCAGGAGGTGTTATGACGCCATTACACATACGTAGATACTGACGTTCAAATAGGCTGTGGTTTACCCAAGGTCATACAACTAGTAACTGCAGAATAAAGATTTCAATCTAGACTTTAGTATTCAGCAGGCACTGTATTAGACACTTCATAAATGTGTCACTACCCCTTACAACACCACTGCGAGAAGTCCCAGTGGCCCACACCTTTCCAATGTGCTATTCCTGCCCTGTGTGCTAAACTAGACAACAAGAGGAAAAGTTCTCGGTGACCTGGGATGCTCCTGGATTGCAGAATCACACTGAACCCCTGGCCTGTTCCAAACTTGCCCAGATAAAAGATACTGATCCTCTGAAGTAAGCAGATCACTTTGTAGTGAGGTTGTTTCAATGGCAACCTGAGTGTTTTTCCAAGGGTCCTCAGATTAAGATTTCTGTACCTCACGTTTCCCTCTTGATTTTTGCTCTTGTACTGTCAGCTTTGATTTCAGACTCTGGTTTGGTCCATTGGGTCTGGCCTGGACTGTACTACATGCTGAAGCCTGAAGACCACAGAGTAGAGCCCTTTTCAATTTAATCAATTAATGAATGCCGCACTGGTTCAAACTGGTTAACTCCACATCTCCTGATATTGATATTAACTGTCCTCTGAGTAACACACTTCAGTCTTATCTTGTCCTTTGGCTTCAGCCCACTTCTTCCCCCTCTCTGTGTTAAATATGTCAGTGTCAAATTTCTATTCCTGGCTGTTGATATAATAAAAAGTTTCCAAATCATGGTACTCAGACAAATGCCATCTGCTAGGCTAGATCCTTGAAGCTTGTCTAAAATCAGCCACTGCTCCTCTCCATAGAACCTTCAGTTTAAGTTTTCACCAGGGAGTAACTGTTTGTTGGTGGGCAGCTGATGAGGATATTCTCCCCGTTGGTCAATGCAGGAGTCTTTTCTTACAAAGCTTACATGCACTCCCTGAAAAGATTGCTTCTATGCATGTGATTAATTTATGAAGAAACACGTCTGTATCTGAGAGATACAGAAAGAAAACGAAATGGAAAGAAGGGAAGAGAAAAAAACTGATGAAACCATAGCGAAAGACAAAATCAACTCTATTGAATTCTAGATTGCCAACTTGTCAGGATTTTTGCAAGATTCCTCTGTCACTCTTTTAATTTTCATTACTTTCTATTTTCTTTGAATAAGCACAGAAGCAGGTTCTAATTTTACCAGAGGCTTTTCATCAAATCAGACGTTTTATTCTCCCTAGGTTATCCTTGTTGCAAAAACATGTCTCTTTTCAAAGCTTGCATAATATTAGTTAACTCTAGTGGGGTACAGTTTCTTGAACCCACATGGTGAAGATGCAAACATTATTCTTTAACCTGAGTCCAGTTATCTTTTTATCACAGAGACTGACATTCTAAGTAGCCAGAGTCTTTCACAGAACCTCTGAGGTTTATGAAAATTTCCTTAATCACTAGCTGTGCAGACTCAACTTTTTGAACTTAAAGCAAGTCATATCTCCTTTCAATGTTTTGAGGAACCTCAGATTCTTGATGCTCCTATTTCTAACCTGGTATAAGGAAGTCTTTTTTTTATAATTAAAGGAGCCTTGTTTCTAGCAGGATTTGCCACTCCTCCTCTCTGGCACAATGACCACATAAAAGGTCCCCACTTTTCATTAAGGCCACGTGGGATGGCCTAATTGTATTGGAGCAAAATGGTGCAAGGACCAAGGTTTTTATGGAGGACCAACTCCCCAAGAGCTGTTCTATGTAAATTCCCATCATTGGTGTCACCATCCTTTGTGTTAAAGCACAAACTAGAAGGGTGTGCCAGTACCCTAAGCCGGGTGAGGAGGAAAAGGGTAAGAGACACAAATTGAGGGCTCTTTTTGTTCACTGACAGGTGTGGTTTCTAAGATCTTCCCTATTTCAACCATGGCCAAATCTGCTTTCTTATACGTCAGTAGTAATGAAAACAGGTGTGTATTTCTGAAATCAAAGCAGGTGTATACTTCTGCAGTCTAATTGTAGTTGGTCATTTAGAGCCTGTAGTTGGCTTACACTCTATTGTCATTCTCTCTTTTAAAACTGAGGTTACAGAGCACCCTTAAAATGAAACAATTAATTAATATTATATCCATTAAAAATTTACAGTCTGTTAACTACTGGTGGGTTCTAAAGAGGTCCTACTAGGCATAATGCCTTTTATCAAAGTCTTTACAGTATATTATCACAGTGGAGACTGTGAAGGACCAGCCATCTGACAGAGCTGAGCTCTAGTCCAGATGGAATGCTAATTAGCTATGTGGCTTTAGGTCCTTCACAAATTTAATTTCTCTGGATCTTGATTGTCTCATCTGAAGATGGGATACTGACTCCTGAGATTTTTGCAAGATTTTATTTAGATAGTGTAAGTAAGACATTTCTCACAGTGACTGGCATGTATTAAGTCCTAATGAATACATGGGGACATTTGACACGTACCCTATTTCCCCGAAAATAAGACCTAGCCAGACGATCAGCTCTCATGAATCTTTTGGAGCAAAAATTAATATAAGACCCAGTCATATTATATTATATTATATTATATTATATTATATTATATTATATTATATTATATTATATTATATTACCTGGTCTTACATTATAGTAAAATAAGATCGGGTCTTACATTAATTTTTGCTCCAAAAGACACATTAGAGCTGATTGTCTGGCTAGGTCTTATTTTCGGGGAAACACGGTAAGTTTGAAGAGACAATATTTCCCAACCAAGCAGCTCTAATAAGGTAAGGGCCAAGTTAGGGGTATAGCTTAGAAGGTGTTTTGAGAGTTTGGAGCAGAAAGAAAACATAATTATCTGGAGTAATCAAGAAAATTTTCAAAAGACTGACGTGCAGCCTGTCAAAGGAAGGAGGGATTTGGCAAGGAAAATGTAAAGAAATCCAGGAAAGGCCAGTGGCCTAAGCCAAAATAAAAATATGGGAACTCCAGGTGAATATAGGCAACAGTGAGGAAATGACTTGACTGGGTCAGAAATCGAGAAGGGGGCCCGTGAGCGTGAGCCTGGAGAGCTGGTAGGGCAGACTAAGATTTCTTTGTCTTTGAAGAGAAACTTTAAGGTTTTGGCACTGAGGTGGATGATTAATTGAAGACAGGAAAATTGTAAGATGACAAATCAGACAGTATATATCAGGGGTGTCCAAACTTTTTTCAACGTTTTTCCACCAACGGCCATATCTGGTAAAATACACAAACAGCCGGGCCACTCACTTGAGGTGAAGTACATATTGCTTCTCCTGGTTTATTTAAGTAAACTAAATATATTTTTGGAATTTGCTGCGGGCCAATAAAAAATGGATCGTGGGCCGCAGTTTAGACACCCCTAGTGTAAACCATAGGAGCTTAGAGATGAGCAGGTAGGTGGGATGCCATTGGAAGGGTTAGGATGATATAAATGGTGAGACAGGAGATAGAAAGTAAGATGAGTTTGTTTCTGGGTGTGTGACACTCAAGAATGAATAAACCTTAGGATACAAGTAGATAGGAGAGGGACGGGAAAAGAAAGGCCTACAGGTGATTCTGACCCTTTGGTTTTGCATAACAGGGAAATAGTAGCCACCTTAACACAAATAAGGAAGTCAAGAAAAAGAGCTGACTTTGTAAAGGAAAGGTCAAATAGAAAAACAGGTGGTGCGTTGCCCAAAATTCACTTCCAGGTGTCCCCTAAGGGTCTGAAATGAAGTGAGAACATCGTTTCAGTGAATTCCAACTGGGTTATATAACATATTTTGAATATGAAACAAAATGTAGCATCTTTTTTACTCATGGCAAGGAGGGCTCTTTGCCAAGCAATGCTGGAACAGCACATCTATTTTGTTGGGCTGAGTCACTGTGCCTTCAGAAACGGTTCTAATCTCAGCTCTGCATGATGGCTGTGGAAAAGTGTACTTCCAGTTTTTTCTGAGTCTCAGTTTTTTTTCTCCCCCTCGAAAAGGAATATAATGACATCAACTTGTCCTCCACTGCCACTGCAACACATTTTCAGAGAAGTTCGCCTATTTACTGAGAACATGTTTGAGGCTCCTCTTCTTATTGTTCCCGCTCAGTGCTCCCAGAGTGCACTGCTGACACATACCTCTTGATCAGGAGTCATCTCTGAGCAGGGCAGGTTTGTTGATGTGTCTGCCCCCCTCCCTCCCAGGAGACTATGAGCTGTTGAAGGCTGGGACTATATGTCTTCCTCTCACTAATCCTCCTGTGTAGCACGTAGAAAGTGAAAGAATGAATTAATGAGTGAAATGTGGATTTCTTTTGTCTGTAGGATATGGACCCCCTAGGTGAAAAACCTGGTTTCTCTTTGATGGACTCAGCCCCTTTCTGAGAGAAACATGGGGCAACTGGCAATGGTTGCTTCCTCCTGATATTTTCCTGTTTCTTAATTATACATATAGTAGCTTCTTAGTAAATGAAAAGATGGAGCACTTATGATCTTCAGTAATACCCTGGCTAAAGACAAGGTCAATAAAATTAAGCCTGAGCTAGTGGAGGACTCAGTTAAGTAATGATGCCATCGAAAGCACGAGTCAATGTGCTTAGAACGAACAGGCATTTAATGAGTTACATATCTTCTTCCAGTAACATTTGCATCTGCATGACATGGACATATGGGCACTTGGGGAAAAACCAAATATGTGTTTGCCAAGTAGCTGCTTGAGTTTGTTGAAATATAATGACATGTGGACTTGGGCAGAGTGGGAATGAGTAGGAAGAAGAGAAATGGAGGGGTCCAGAAAACATTTCTTGGTCATACATTCTGAAAACCACTTACAAGACTGAGGAGCGGCATTTTTATACACCACATTTCTTGTTTCTGTTTTAGACTAGGACTGGTCTTTAGCAATGAATCCATATACTGATTGTTCTCAACTTCCTCATCTTTCATTGCTTTGTTTTCCACTTCTTAGGCATGTACTTGGGATGAACCAGGAATTTTGTAATATAGGAGAAAGAAAATGCATAATAACAGAAATATTTTGCTGCTTTCTTTGCTAATTGATAATGATTAAGAGCAAGATAATTGGCAAATTGGGTAAAAACAAAACAAAACAATAATTAAATATTTGTGAGTTGAACCTGAAAAGGATAATGATTGCATCATAAAATAGCTAAAATATCTCAAAATTCCCAAGGTTTGTGGGTAGAAGCAGTTTATAAAACTCAAGCTTTTTATTTCTTATTAGTTCTGGTTTATGTTTTAACCACAGAATCAAATATGTTAATTACAGAAATTAAGAGGGGGTTTGCAGATATAGCTAATAACAATAAAATTCTTTATTTCATATATTGGCAGTATTATCAAAACTCAAGCCTATAATGCTGAGCGAAATAAGTCAGATAGAAAAAGCAGAGAACCATGTGATTTCACTGATATGTGGTATATAAACCAAAAACAACAAAAGAACAAGACAAACAAATGAGAAACAGAAACTCATAGACACAGACAATAGTTTAGTGGTTACCAGAGGGTAAGGGGGGTGGGGGGTGCGGGGTGGGGGGTGGGGGGTGGGAGATGAGGGTAAGGGGGATCAAATATATGGTGATGGAAGGAGAACTCACTCTGGGTGATGAACACACAATGGGATTTATAGATGATGTAATACAGAATTGTACACCTGAAATCTATGTAATTTTACTAACAATTGTCACCCCAATAAATTTAATAAAAAAAAACAAAAACTCAAGCCTGGTTCTTGTTTACCTATTCCATATGAGCCTAAAGGCTTCTCCACCAACAAACTTATATACGAAAACCCATTCTCAGTTAACTGTGATCATTGGAAAAGTGATCTCGAGGATAACGGAAACCCATAAATACAGACCAACCCAAGGCTTCTCCTCTCTCCACCTCACTCTCAACTTTGATAATGAAATTTGTTAATAAGGAATATACTGGCAAATTGAAAATGGTATAATTGTCAGAATTTTTACTTCCTTATCTAATATACCGTTGGGTGTCATAGTTAATTACACATGGGCTTTACATGTTTTCTTGCCTTTTATACTGTAAGTCCATCAGTATACCATACCATGTAGTACAGAGCCAGGTACAGAGTAGGGTATGCTCCAAATGGATTAAATGACTATGGTTGGATTTCAGTATAGGGTCCCAGGCAACATGGGGATTACCTAAACTGTTTACTTCTTGTTCTTCTCTTAGACCATGCTTTCTCTACTCTTCAAACAACGATTAGATAGGAATATTTTTATGGTTAGTGTTTCTCACTTCCCCTAAAGGGAGGGAAACATGATATCTATTCTTTTGCTCCCCCTCACCTCCACTTTATATAGGCTCTTATGCTTCTTTGGCAAAAGGGGCTTCTAATACAATTATTTTGCCTATGTTTTTATTTTATTTTTATTTTTATTTTAAGATTTTTTTTTTGTTGGGGAAGGGTAATAGGACTTTATTGAGGAACAGTGTGCATTTCCAGGACTTTTTATTGGAGAACAGTAGTGTGTTTTTCCCAGGACTCATCAGCTCCATCCAAGTCAAGTTGTTGTCTTTTCAATCTTGGTTGTAGAGAGCGCAGCTCAGCTCCAGGTCCAGTTGCCATTGTTAGTTGCAGGCGGGACAGCCCACCATCCCTCACGGGAGTCGAACCAGCAACCTTGTGGTTGAGAGCACACGCTCCAACCAACTGAGCGACCTGGGAGCTCAGTGGCAGCTTATTGACTTCATTCTAGTTGCAGAGGGTGCAGCTCACTGACCCATGTAGGAATCGAACTGGCAGCCCCGTTGCCCAGAGCTCGCGCTCTACCCAACTGAGGACCTGTCCACCCTTGCCTGTGTTTTAAAACTGAGTTTCTTATTCTTTTAATTTCTTTTTTCCTTCTCGCACGTGTTTGTGCCTTTTTTTAAAAATAATACCTCCGATGATGCAAGCTCTCAGAGAACCCTTCCAAAGTTCCCTTTGTCCTTGTCACTCTCACTTGCTGTTGTTTCTTTGTGTTCGTCTTTACTTTAAGCCTCCCTGCTTTCTGTATTTTGCCTCCTCAACTTAGTTTACTATCTCTTACTTTGGCTCAGTTTCCACCTCTTCTATATTTTTACACTTTATCCCATTTATCTCCTTAATTGGGGTCCTTAGTTTTGCTTGTTTCTGCCTCTGCATCTGCCACCTTCTATGCTTCCCATTGTTTATTTCACTCTATATACTCGTACACATACTGTCTTCATTTTTATTTTTTCCTCTCTTCACCTCATTCTCACTCACTGGTTCCCATTCTTACCACACCCGTCACCCATCCCCGATATATTACATTTCTGCTTGTATAGCCATGTCCGCAGAAAGCCTCTGCCCCCCTTCCAGCATAGAGGAAGATCAACAGTAGACTAGAGTCTTTACTCACTTGTCTTTACCAAGGGCTCAGGACCTTCTATCAGATGCAAAATTTCCAGCATCTACCACCTCTAAGGCCCGGTCTACCTCACTGCTGTACTTTTCTACAAAGATAATTCAGCATAGGAACACTTTGTTTTGATTTTTCACTACAGACGTGTTTAACAAAAGGAACTTAATGTACGACTATCCTGACTATGACAGTTCCAGGGTTTGCCAGAGGTCTTCAGAGGATAAATTTTTCCCATTAAAACTACAATGTCTGGAATGTATGCACACATATAAGTGTGCACACACAGACACACACATATACACACATACATACATATGTACAGTATGGGACTTCATTCTCCATTCCCATGTGTTGTATGTATGCGTGTACACACATATACATATATAAACACATGTCTAAAGTATATATGTATATATACACATTGTATATTCATGATGCATATATATTAGATATATATGTAATATACACATATAATATATATGTGCATTATGCACATAATGTTTATGTTTCCTGTAGTTGAAATTATGGTGATTGAGTTAAGCATTCAGTAAGGCTTTATGATGAGAAAAAGAAATACTCTGTCAAATTTAAGATTAGCTATTTAGAGAATAAAAACTAACAATGCTCAGAAGTTTTATCTTTAAACATATTTAAGCAATCTCACATTAAATGATTTTATTTCTACCAACTGACTCTTTTATTGTTGCTTTGTTTTTCTTCTCCATTTTCTTTAATCTCATAAAATATTGTGAGAAAATATTAAAGTGAGAAAAGTACTAGAAGGGCAGAATGAAGGCAGGTTGTATCACCTAATTTCCAAAGTGGAACATCTAGGGCAGGACCTGGTGGAATTACTTACTAAATTTGCTCTATCAAGGGGCTGAAGCACTGACAACTGACGAGTACCCCCTCCTTCATCTCCTTTCACATCAATTTTCATTCATATTTTTTGTCTCATTTAAGGAATCATCCAAGTTCAAAACTGTACATCTCAGGATACACTTTAGGCTGGAATTGTACGTCTTTACTTTCCATATTTAGCTGAACAAAAATCTGATTTCAGAATCCAACATCATAAAAATGAATGCATTAAATGCAATGGGTTTAATTATTTTTAAATGAATACATGTGTTTAGGCATTCAGCAAAATAAGATTTGAAGCAAAAGGCATTTGTTGAACTTCAATTATTTTCAATTCCACAGATATTTTACACAGCAGAGATTTAAGAGGGTTTTTTAAAGCATTTTTAAATTTTCATTGTTTTTATTTAAGTATAGTTGTTATACAACATGATATTAGTTATATTAGTTTCAGTTATACAATATAGTGATTCAACATTTTTATACCTTACAATGTGATCACCCCACTAAATCTAGTAATCATCTGTCACTATGTAAACTTATCACAATATTATTGACTATAATCACCTTCACCTTTTTCACCCTAAGAGGAATTTTTAAAATTATATATTAAATATATTTTCCATATAAGTTAACATTAGCAATAATTATAAAATAATTTACCACTGACAAAAACCTCCTTAAATTTTAGAATTTGAATATCATACTGTACTTCCCCATATACGTAAATATGAATCATTGGAAGTACTGAAGTTAAAAGACATATTTTGGCTTGACAGAGGCATTGGAATCCCACAAGGTATTTGGAAAATTAAATGAAAAATCAAAGAAATATATATTTGTAAACTCTGCCAAAATTCAAGTGGCACCAAAAGCTCTCCTTCCTGCTCACCTTAATTTCAGCAGAGTACCTATCTGGCAAGAAGGTAGAAAGTGATTAAAGAATAACCCTAGAGAAAAAAAAAAAAAAATCACTACAAAATCAAGTTTAGCTTGCAGAATTTCCAGATTGATACAGGAAGTATTCAAGGCTCAACTAGTTGAGGATATGGAAGTGAGTCTGCAAAGTATCTTGCTTTGAAGATACCTTTTGTTGTTCTTGGAGGAAGCATGCCTGGCTGCAGGCAGACAGCTGTCCCCGCCATGTCTTCACTCCTGTCCCTTACTGACCTGCTCTTGGGATTCTGCTACAACCACATCAGACAGTGGCGTGGCTTCCCACCACCAGTCAGCCCTGCTTTTCCTCAGCAAAATTGATTCAGATCTTGCTGATACACAGTAACCGTGAAAGTTACTATACTCAAGGAAAAACATGATCTCAATTTGGCTCTACATTAAAATGCCAGTCCCTATTGTCTTACCTAGCACTCTTAATTGCATACATTTAGCTCTCAGTTGGAGAATAATTTCGCTGCAGATTGAAAAGAAACAGGTCTGGCCTTGGTTATTTTGGCATACAAGATTCCAATATGACTCTGTTTTCTAAGCAGACATTAATGATTCTAAAACTAATATTCATTGTTTGAAGAGGCACAGCGGCCTTGGCATTTACTTAACCTTTTGTCTCATGTATGAGACTGAGTCAGCCTAAATCCTTTTCTTAATTAATATCTTTTCTTTTTATAGCCAACGTTATTTATTGAACAATTTGCATGTAACAATTAGAGCCATGAGAACTTAAAAAAACTCTTCCAGCTCAGAAGTCCACCTTTTTGATTTTTACTTATTTATTTTTTTAAGGTTGTTCTGATTATAAGAACTCAGGGGAAGCTTAGCTGAAGTAGTTGGGGATAATGGGGAAAAGATTCCTTCTCTTTAAAATAGATGTGATTTATGTAAGGAAACTGTCACCACTTTGCAAAGAGTATGAATTCATTTTACTCAGAATATCTTCAGAAAACTCACATTAATATTGGCCATTATGTATCGGGGTGAGGCATAGCTCTAAACAAATAAACATACTCAACGACTGGAGTGCTGTATTTAATGTGTTTTTTTTCTTTTAAAATAACAGAAAAAAGATGAAAATAATAAATTGTTCAAAAAATAATAATTTCATCCATGACCCCCAAACATCCATAAAGCAGATGACTACCTGCCATTTTCCTTCAAATTCTTACCCACATGAACTCATAATTTCAGCATAATTATAAACATAGTATAGACAAAGTATTTATGTATATATATCATTTTACTGATATATTGTTTTTAATTTATCATATTGAATGTATATATAATAGTCAAGTAATTGGATATGGTCAATTATTCAATCAATCCTATGTTGGGATATTATATTCTTTGTAATGTTTTATTATCTAATACATGTATAACATTTCAGTAAACAGCTTTGAAGAATAGAGCGTCTCCCCTTTTTGCCATAGAAGTAGAATTACTGGATGAAGCAGCACGTGCCTTTTTCCTATCTTGGTAACAATATTTCACAGTGTACTTTGGGTCTAGCAATGCATAGTAGATTGGTTTGATGACCTTATCTTTGATGCATATTATCTAAATTTTTGAAGTTGTGCTAAATGGATATGTATAAAATACATACATTTTCTTAATAACTTAGAGCTGATACCCACAAATCCAGAATTTATTGTTTCAAATCATGTAATTCAAAAGTTTTATTATTCTTCTAATTAGATAGCACATTGAGCAAAACCAAATCTTTTTAATCACGGAGGTGCTATCAAGACCTCAAGTTGACTATTAAATGCCAATAATCAACTAAAACTTCAGATGGAAATGTAGAGAGTATAGAATATGTTTCTGAAGACATATTGATTTATTTTTTTGACTACTACTTAATATGAACTGATGGTGTGATTATTTCCCCCCTTCTGAGAGGAAACCAGGGGTGCAAGCTCCTCATTTAAGGGCTCTAAGTGAATCAAGATTTTACTCTAGAAAATGTAATTCTTTCCTTTCCCAACTGACATTTTAAAGACATTTCAAGTACTCATATTACTAGATATTAAGCACTTCAGCAAGAAATTACCTAAATTTCCCAATTTGCTCCTTAAGACTTCTTGCAGACTATTTTCAAATTTGTCTGCAGAGTATAGCTTGTCCTGTGCACAACACTGAATTGACTCAGGTAGCAGAAACATCTCTGCGTGATTCCAAAGCTTCAAACACATGATAGATAAGAATGCTAGTTTATAACAGGATCATGGTAGATGTTCTGGAGAAAGTACCTTTTAAAAAAAGGAGAGGCTATGGATCTAACTGGAGAAACATAAGTTGTTTATATAAATATTGATTAGGAGTAAAACTCAGGTGAAAGCTTTTGTATGTTAATAATGCTGCAACAGACACCCTTGAATATATCTCCTTATAGTAGATATAAGGTCGATTCACAGACATGACGTTGCGGTGTGGTAGGAAATGGACATTTTTGATGTTTTTCATCATTGCCATATTTCTCTCCAAATGGCTTTAACCATTTTTTTTTTTTTTACATTGTCAAGATCCTTAATGTCATCGGACTTTAATTTTTGCCTTTCTAAGAATTATGCAATGGTATTGCATTATTGGTTTAATTTGCATTTCCTAATCACTACTAATAGAATGGAATGTTCTCCACCCCATCCCCCATCTGTTTATTGGCCTATAGAGCTTCCCTTTTCATTCTGTCCTTAGAACTTTCACACTAATGGCATTCCCTTGTTTCTGTCCCCCAGGGCCCTCCTCAAGATCTGTAGAGAAGCCCTGGGCCCTGCCTTCTCAGAATGTGGTCCTCAAAGGCACCACTTATCTAGGGTTGCAAGGCAAGCAATTTGGAGTCAACTGTTGAAGTCATTGTACAATAAACCATATCCACCCAACTGTCATTCCACCAACACAGCCGTTAGGTTTTAGATCACATTTCTACCTTTAAGCAACAAAGACAGCCTTATTGTACAATCAATTATCTATGGCTATGCAATATCTTAGTTACCATTCAGGACTATATCAAAGGTTAGTTGAGGCTCGGGTAGGATTAAAGTAGAATAGGATGGGATGTGAGCTAGAAGAAAGTGAAAGACATTGAATTTAACTGATGGTAAGCCCCTTAGGGTAGGATTTGTGTCTTACAATAATAGCAGTCGTTATTTATGTAATGCCTATAATATATTATGAACTATGCTACACATTTTTATAAGCAATAATTCCTTTACTTTTACAAAAACACAGTGAGGTACACATTATTTCCATTTAACAGATGAGAAAACGGAATGTTGACATTCACAGAACATCTCCCTAAGAAGACAAAACCTAATTTAAAAAACTGGACAAAGACTTGAACAGACACTTTACCAAAGAGTTATGGGTGGCAAATAAGCGCATATGAAGATGCTCAACATTATTAGTCGTTAGTGAAATGTATATATAAACCATAATGAGGTACCATTACACATCTATTAGCATGACTTAAATTAAAATGACTGATGATATACAGCACCAATGAGAACGTGGATCATTTAAAATTTCATACATTGTCATGGGGAAACAAAATGGTACAATCATTCTGAAAGCTCTTTGACAGTTTCTTTTGAAGTTCAACATACACTTACCATATGACCCAGCAATACCACTCCTAGGTATTTACCCAAGAAAAAGTGAAAACATGTACCCACACAATGGACAAGACCTGACCTGTATACAAATATTTGTAGTAGCTTTATCCATAATCACCCAAACTGGGAGCAATTCAAAAGTCCATCAACAGGGTAATGTACAAACAAGTGGAATACTACTCAGCAATGAAAAGGTATGAACTATGGATGCATCTAACAAGGATAAATATGTAAAGCATTATGCAAGTGAAAGAAATCTGGCACAGAGGATTATAATTTGTATAATTCCACTTATATGTCATGTGGAAGAGGGAAAACTAGAAGGACAAAATTAGATTAGTGGTTGCCAGGGGCTGGGGATCAGTGAAGGGTATTAACTACAAAAAGACAACAGGGAACTTTTTGGGAAGATGGATATTATTAGACTCATCTGTATTTTAATTATAGTGGTGGTTATATGCCTGTACACATTCCTCAAAACACACCAAACTGTACCCTTAAAAGGGGTAAACTTTACTGTATTAAATTATATTTTAACAACCATGACTTAAAAAACAAAACAAAACAAAAAAACAGTTATTGTGTGACAATGTTTTAAATTTTCTTATCTCGGTGTTCCCAGCATTTTTTTTTTAATTTATTGGGGTGACAATTGTTAGTAAAATTACATAGATTTCAGGTGTATAATTCTGTATTACGTCATCTATAAATTCCATTGTGTGTTCACCACCCAGAGTCAGTTCTCCTTCCATCACCATATATTTGATCCCCCTTACCCTCATCTACCACCTCCCTCCCCCTTACCCTCTGGTAACCACTAAACTATTGTCTGATTTGGCATATGAGTTTTTGTTTCTCATTTGTTTGTCTTGTTCCAGCATTTTAGTATAGGGCTTGACACATAGTAGGAATTCAAAAAATTTATGTTGAATTAATTAAGAAGAAAGGTGATGCCTTGACTATGACAATAACATATTTTGCCTATTTCCCAATTTTTAGAATAGTCCAGCCGTGATCGCTCACGCCTGGCATCATTCTGTAAGCTCACGCTTATGCAAGTGATATGTCTGTGAAGCCAACCCACGAGTAATTTCTGAATAGGTATTAAAACACCCTCACGTCTACAAGTCTAATATATTAATAAATGTGCTGTTTTCAATGAGACATCTAAATTTGCATGCACCATCCTACTTGTTATGTTCAGTACTCAATTTTTTAATGTTTCTTGGACACTAGCCAGTAAGTCTGAGTCCCTAGTTAGTTCATCTATTACTTTCTCACCACAATAGATTTGGGTCTCCGCCAAGAAATGGACTAATATTGCATACAAAAACCCTGTAATGCATATCCTGATCTTCTGATATTTTCTTTCTGAGTGATAGAGAGGAATACACATGCACACACACACACACACACACACACACACACACACACATCCTATCTATACACACAATCTACTCAAGTTAGGTAAACATTTTTTATTGCTGTTATTAATATCGGATGCCTTCTATAATCCAAGTATTTGCCTGTCCATTTGTATGATCCTCTCACCCTGAGGACTAGAAGGGAACAATGAGTTGTAAAATCTGATAATGATCAAAGATGATGTCTCTATGTGAATAAAAATAAGTCAGGATGTAGGAATCCTCATTTCCACAGGAAAGGCACATTTTCTGCATTTGATTTGGCATATTCTCAAGGTCTTAATTTCAGTGATTCCAAAATGAGGCTCTGTTGAAGCAGAGGAAGGTTCTGTGTTGGAGAGGGGGCATTTTTCCTCCCCCATCTTCATCTTCCTTAAAACATAAGCACAGAACTAATGAACCCTATTAAAGATACTTGTAGAAATGATTCTGATTTGTATCTGATGACTAACTAACCTATTATTGCACTTCTTGAGCAGAGATTAATGGGAAATTCTTAAAGAATAAAGACTCTAACAAGCCTTAGAAATATGTGTGGGCCAGTATTATACCACGTGACCTCAGAAGGCCGAACCCTGGCTGTTAATATCCTTGACTAATGAACCAAGGCTACAGTTCGTGCTCACAAAGTGTCAAGAAATAAGTAACCAGAAATGTGACCTTTTAACATGTTTCTAAATGTAATTTTTAACAGAACAGTGTCAATAAGTTCAAAATCCCATATGCTTTTGATCTGATATGGAAGTACGATGCATCAGTATCAGACAGCAAAGCGGAAGGAAAGAAGAAAGCTAGAGAAAGAGAATAAAAGCAGGATCTAAAAGAATAATCTGCAACTATGACACTAAACTAAATACCTTTCCTTCACATAAGTAAGAATATAAGAAATTCTTGTTCAATATTTCAACATTATTATCACCATGAAAAAAAAAATTAGTTGTAGACTCTTATTATTAATTCCCATAATAACTGTTTTCATTGCCTGAGTTTGAGATATAGTGTATAACTAGCAACTATCCCCTTCCCCTTTCCAGCTCCTAAATTTTCCATTTTAATATTTAATCTTAGAATATAGATTCTGGTGTCCATTTGATTTAGGGTCAATTCCCAGCTCTGGCACTAACTCTGTGACTACGTATGTTATTTCCTAAGTTCCATAGACTCTCAGTCTTTTCATCCATAAAAGGGAGCAATTAATTGGATCTTTGTTGGATCACTATGAAAATTAAACGAAAAAACGTGTATGATTGACACAATGCCTGATAATTCAGAAGAGTTTTACACTGTCAGCTATTTTATAGTGACTGCTAATATTAGTGTTGTTGTTGTTATTAATACTTGAATTTCCTGCATTCATTTTAATGTCTGTTATTTTCACCTTTCCCATGAGAGGGCCAACTGCTTGAATGTAGTGTCACAACCCTTTTTGTACCCTAGTGTCCAGCACACCGCCTCTTACTGGGTGGCTGAGAAGGAGAAAAAAATGAATGAACATGGCACCTCTCATGTTTACACACTGATGATCATGTTTCTTCATAATATCAAATATATACCTAATACAGTGAAAGACGTACAAAAAGAAAGAGTAAAGATATGTAGTACTGGAGAGACTTGTTCTTTCTTTTTTCTGTTTCTTTCTTTCTTTTTTTTTTTTTTTCGTTTTCTCTCTAATGCCATTATTTAGGTGTATCCAAGCTTCAGCAAACTTGTAATTAAGGTAATAAACATGAGAAAAGTGTGTTTAGGCTGTCTGTCTGGAAAATGGGCAGACAGCCAAAGAAATGCCATGTGTTTATTACCAGCAAAAATTCTGCCTTTGCAAATGTCTTGTCCCAATTTTTGGAATATTTTAGATTCCATAGACTTTAAAGTTCATCCTACAAATGATTCACAACTAGGTGTTTTTTCAACTCCATTTGGATGAGCAAATGTTGATGGGTGTCCTCCAGTGGACCAGTTCCTGAGCTAGAGTCTCACTCTCAAGGGCTTATAGTTTATAAGTGGAGGTGCATTATAATACAGTAGAGTAAGCACTAAAATACAGCAGCTAATTCTTCCCAGCAAAGAAAAAGGGGAGTGAACAGTGCTTTAAAAGTTTAGAATTGGAGCTGAGTTTGAAAGCATTGTTCATTCATTTATTCAGCATAGCAGAATGAGTGACCATATAGTGCAGTAACAAAGGGCAGGAACTCGGGATCCAGACTGCCTTGGTTTGCATCCTGGCTGTACCACTGGCTACCTGTGTTCCTGGTGAGCCATTTTGCCTCTCCATGCCTTGGTTTCCTCACCTGTATAATGGGGATAATAATACAACTTTCTTTATGGGTTTTCTATTAGGATTAAGTAAGTGAAGTTGGCTAAGGATTGTGACAGTGCCTGACATGTGGTGAGCATCACAGACATGTATAGCAGATAAATAAATAATCAGGTCTTCCCTTCCCTTATAATCCTTCAGTTGATCCATGCACAGATCCCCGACCCCAAAAAGTGTATAGTCTCCTGAGTTTGGGGGCATGAGAGGTGGGAGGTAGGGAGATAGGCAATACACATCAGACATAATAAATAAGTGGTTATACAAGGACTATGGAAACAAGAACATGCAGAATAAGTAGAGTAAGGGGATGAGGAATGTGGGGGAGGGGCAGGATTGAAATTTCAAATGAGATGGTAAATCAGGCTAGCCCTAAGGTGAGTCAGGCTAGCCCTTGCGTGAAGTCAGTCACGTATGTTATCCCTTCTGATTCTTTCTCTATGTTAGAGGTTTTGGCTTGAATGGATCCCTCCTGATTCTTGGATTTTACTTAGAGAAATCTTTTATCAAACTCCCAAGGCTCCAGAACTCCCCAACATGAAGGCAAGATAGTCTAGCTCCCCAAAAGGAATGAAATTGGTCTTTTCATTTGGAATATTTAAAACAAGGCATAATCGTTGAAATGTGAGGAAAGGAAGAACAAGAGAGAAGGAGGGCAACAAAGCATTCTCCAGAGTTCACTGAGAAATGAGAGGAGAGGAACTCTCTGAGCCTCCCACACGAGGACAACAGTTTTATGCATCTCCACTCAGTTCCCCCTTGGCAGAGTCTCGCCATCCATATCTTAACCTGTGACCATCCTGGATAGGTATCTAGCCTGAGGCAGAAGCCAGTCCCTCTGGGCCGACTGAAGCAAAATCATAGATTTGAGGGTGTTTGTTTGACAAGAACTGGAGCTCCTGTGAATACATTTTCTTAGATCTAGAGGCAGAGGAAGGAGGAGAAAAAAGGGTATATACTCTGTTCCTAAGAAACTCCTAAATGAATAGTTACAGAAAAGACTCAGATACTTCTCACTCATCCCATTTTAAGTGTGAACTCATAACAACTAATAAAATGAAGAAGTATCTACAATCAGTGCTACTTTTGAATTTAATGAAGAAATTCTCAGTGACCAAGGGTTCTTCAAGGCCCAAAGGAATCCTCCTTTAAGAGCAAGGCTTCAAGATTGTGGAGTTTTCTTTAGCCATTTTTTGTTTGTTTGTTTGTTTGTTTGTTTGTTTGTTTTGATGCTCAAAGAACACCACCCAAATAGACTAACCAACCTACATCATCAACTGTATCATCTTCCATCATCATGATCAACTATCCTTGAACTGCTCTACTTTGAAGCTATGTTGAATGCTTTACAAGAATCACCTTGCTATTATTGTGCCCATATTACTGATGACAAAACAGAGTTTTAGAGTTTAAAGTAACCTTGGCCAAAATCTCACAGTGGAAGTCCAACATTTAGTAAAAGGCCACTGTCAGCCGGAGACTGGGCCAGAGTTTTCAAACCTCTCAGATTGATTTTTATTTCCCCCATTTTATATAGGAGGAAACAAATACTCCAAGTGGTTCAGTAACTTGCCCAAGGTCATCCTGTTTATAATGTAACTCTAATCATCCTGAATTTTAAACCAAATACAACTTCTTGCAAGGTATTAGGGGTGTGGAAGGCTCTATTTCCTTCCTAGTAGCTATTTGCTGCTTTGCCTCCCTGTGAGTTCAGAAAGTGGATGAAAACTCCTACAAAGGTCTCTACTTATCCTCTTGATCTAAATTAATAATTGAAATCTTATTACATTTGCCAGAAAATGGTCTAAAGACAGGCATATAACTGACTCAGTCTGACCTGCAAGATATAATTGTAAACCTGCCAAGGAGGACAATACTTGTGGAATAAAAATTCAAAGCTTCAAAGGGATAAGACCTTTACCATTTTGTCTCTGGAAAGCAGAAGTAAAACCTGGAGCTGTAGCAGCCATTTTATAATCATAAGGTAACAACCATAGGACACAAGTATCAAAGCCAGTAGTCAGAAGATAACAGTACAAAGAGATAAAATACCTCTGTCCATAAAGACATTTTTGAGCTGCTGCACTAAACTTAGATTACCTACATCTGCTACTATGTTTTGTTTGGTTATTTATTTGCAGCTGAATACATTCCTAATTGAGACACTGGCTCCTAGTCTTGTCTGTGGCTGTGGAATAGAACAAAGGTGGCGTTCACCAAATGTACTGATTACCTAGGATTTACCTGTACTAATCAATAATTTCCAGTGTTTTTCCTTGGAATGCTTCAGAGTAATAGCTGAAAAGAAAAATGGTACAAAGCCATTGCACTGTTAATACTTAACTGCCAGTGACTTCTAAGGAAAAACAAAACCAAAAACTGCCACCATAAATCCTTGGTCAAATACTGCATATGCAAGTCTTAGATTAGATTGCATCAACATTATGACCAAAGATTTTATTACGTGCATTACCTTTAGTTGAGTACTTACCTTGCCCCCTATCCCATGCTGAGCATTTTACATTCACTGTGCAATTTAAATATCACTCTAGGTGATTGTTATATCAGTCATCATTTTAAACGTGAGGAAATAAAGCTTAAAAGTAGGAGCTGATGCAACCACAGAAATACAGCTGGAAAGTATCATGGTCAAGATTTTAATCCAGGTCTTTCTCATCACAAAGGTATTCAGTGTCTTTAAAACCCATCAATTGAATGAAATGACTGTCAGACCAGTGGTTGAGTATTTACTTGCTGATTATCTGAACACCTTATGTGAACGCTTTTGAAAATCACATCCATAAAAGCTACTTGGTTGCTCAACTGAGGTGTCATCTACATGTGGACTGTTGCATTGCAATGCAGGAATCCTATGGACCAGGTTTCCTTTGATATTCCTCTCTCCCTTAGGTCTAGTGTAATTCACTTCAGCTCAAAGAGCCATTTAGCCTCTGCCTTGGAGATATAAAATTGACTAGGAGACATTCCCTGTCTTCAAGTTGTTTTTAGTCCAGCAGCGGAAACAAACATGCGCGTAAGGATAGTACCAGGCACTCGGGAGATGATCAACAAATAATGCATCAATGCCAAAAAGACTGAAATAAATGACTAAATGGACAAAGCAGTTGGCTGACTCATTTTTTTCTTCATTTTTTGTTTTCTATCAGTAGTAGTTGATTCTCACTGTGTTGTCACCCCTGAGGCTTGGCTAAGTGTCTCACTGCTAAAACAAGCTATTTCCCCCTCGATTTGACTCTATTACTGCAAAAAATTAGCTCACTGCAAGAAAACACTTTTCTGTTCAAGAGCACAGTGCTTGGTTGTCTCACTGACATCTCTGCCACATGCACCTAAAACACGTGGATGGCAACAGACACATCAGTGCAATGTGTTGTCACTCGGTTGTCATTCCAAAGGCATCATATGACTGTTGACCCTTGCTGTTAATGCTTTCAGAGAAAAAAATACACAAAGCCCTTGAAAAACTACCTTGTGGGGTGATCTAATTGTGAGTTAGACAACTGAAAATACCAGCGGAGGAATAGAAATATTTATGATTTGTATTTGACTCTGAATTCATATTTGAAAATGCACTGGTGAAATATATAACCAATGAATCTTTTGAAGATAAAAGATTTCATCATTGCTATTTATTAGCTACATTAGACTAAGCAAGCTCCAGTCAGCTGGCATATTTTATATTCTCTCTCTCCTTATTACATAAATGTTTGATTATATATCTGTCTAAGGGAGGTGGTGGAAGTAGGAAGCAGGGGAAAGAGTATATGTATATATATTCTCTCTCTTTCTCTCTCTCGCTCTCTCTCTCTATATATATGTGTGTGTGTGTGTGTGTGTATACTCTATAGAGTATATATATATGTGTGTGTATATATATATATATACATATACATATACATATACATACATATATATATATATATATATATATATATATATATATATATATATATATATACTCTCTCTCTCTCTCTCTCTCTTAAATGGCCATCAACTGTGATTGGATGGCCATCAGCTGTGGCTAGTTGGCCGTCAGCTGTAACCAGTGAGCCATTGGCCACTAATATAACTGCTGTGGCTATGCTAGGAGAAAAATGGGGGCTAGCAAGAAGATGGTGGCTGAGCCTGCAAGCGGAGCAATGAGGGTTGAGAATTGTATGGCTCCTGTTTCCTGTTTCTCCAACCCAGCCACCAGCGAGAATATAGTGGTATGACTCCCCCATCTATGGCTCCATGGGTGTTCCTTTTTGGCCTCACCATATCCTGCGTTCTTGTATGGGGAGCGGGAGCAGAGACCCCGCAGGCCTCCCCACCTGACAAATGGCGCAGCGAGCAGGGTCTCCCGCACAACAGTTGGCTTTATTACACAAGCATTTACTAAGCACCCACCCCAGTCAAAGCAATGCTATAGCAACTAAAATCCCAGTGTGACATTCCCAACTGCCTACTGAACATATTCCAGGCACTCTTCTGAGGTCCCAAACTCAGCTATGTAGCATTTCTATTTCTTAACCCTTTACCTCTGCTTTTAGTCCCAGCCTCAGTTAATCTTACCAGCATTCATCATGTCACTGAGTTTTTTTTAAACAAATGCTTGTAATTACCTTTGGTACCTTGTCTATTATCCAATATACCACGTACCTAAGCATATAGATATAGATATAATCTCTTAGACATTCTTCAAAGTTCCATCCTGCCTTTCTCTAACCTCATACCTTAAGAGGTAATGTAGCATTGTGCTTAAAGTTTATAGTCTAGATGTGGATGGGGATTGAAAGTCTCACTGGCCCTGCCCCTCCGTAGCTATGTGACCTTCAGAAAACAACTTAAATTTACTGAGTTTATGCCACCATATACAGAATAGGGATTACAATGGAATCTACTTTGTAGGTAATTTTCTTAGAGGGTGCTTGGCACATGGTAATATTCCCAAATGCATGGTATTATTTGTAGCAGCAGCAGCAGCAGCAGGAGGAGGAGAAGGGTAAGTGGTTCCAGTTTGGATAAATAAAAGTTTATTATCTTTTACAATAGGAAGAATAGGATTAATTAACTCAGCAGTTCAACAATGTCATAAAAAGCCCAGATTCTTTCGTTCCACTCTCCCACATGGTTAGAATTTTGCCACAGTTTACAATATCACATTGGAGCATGAAAATATCCAGTGGAAGGAGCTGTCCAGCCCAGTATCTCTTTATAAAAGGAAAGAAACATTTTCAAATGCTCCCAGCAAAATTCCCTTCACATCCCATCGCTGTGTCACATGCACACCCCTCAGCCAATTATTAGCAAATTAAGTGTATTTTCCACAGCTGCCTTAGACTAATCAGGTTTTATTCCTGAACTGGAGATGTGGTGCCTCACTGAGACGAGGATGCCCACATAATTGGAATTCCATCACCGATGCAGGGTGAGAGTTGGGCTGTTGGGCAGGGCATGGTCAGGAACCACAGTGACTCCATCAATTCAGGTCTTCATTGCCTACTGTTTGGATGACTGCAAATCCCTCCTCTAGTGCACTGACTGAACTCTGCTTCCTTCCCTCCTCAAGCCATTCTCCCCAGTGTGGCCTAATCTTTCTAAAATACAGACTGATGCCTCTTTCAGCTTTTGTTTGGCTTTCCACATACAGGACAGAATACAAATTCTTCAGACTTTCACTATAAGACCTTCATGCCACAGTCTGAGATCATCTTTCCAGCTTTATTTCCTGATATCGCCATTCCCTTCCATCTACGCAACACACATGCGTCTTACGTATGTTCTCAGCTGCACAAACACATCAGCCACTTCCACATTTCCAAGATTTGTACTTGCTTTTCCTTTGACTTACAATACTGTCCCTCTTTATCACTATCTAGTTGATAAAGTCTCATTTTTTCAACACACGTATACTATTACCTCCATTCTAAAGACACAGCCTGAATTTTTCACCCACTCATTTGTTTGGCATCCAGGCATCATGATGTCCCCAGAAGAGAGACTAAAGAATGCTCCTCTGAAGAACCTGACCTCAGGGAGTAAAATAGCTACTATTGTAAACGTTTTGTTATTATTTGACTTCTTAAAATATGGTCATGATATATTAAACATATATGATCAATTATATTAAATTAAATTAATTAAATGTAAGAATAATAAATATTTACTTGTATATAAATTCATATATAAATAAATATCAAATTAAATTTTACATATGAAAATAATACCACCTACTGAGTAAAGTTATTAGGGTTACATGAGATAATAGGTACAAAGTATACAGCTTAATGTCGAGATTGAATAAAAGTTAACAAATGTCATTAACCTTAATATCTCTTTACATCCCTCACCTTCACTTGCTCATTCATAAAATAAATATGTATTTATTGCTTACTGTATGCCAGGCACTGTGCTAGAATCGTATGAACAAGTGAGATAGACGTGCATTCCAGTGGAAGAGATAGGGTAAGCTAGGATCATTAGACTGCTCACGGGGGTTCAGACTATGAAATTGTAGATGAATTTTAAATTATTGCATATATATTATAGGAAACATTACACATGCTTTTCTAGTTTTTACCATACTTAACTTTCTAACAGGAAATTGGTGCAATGCTTGCTAGTGGGGTGTCAGTCACCTACAGACACATGGAACTCACCGTGGGATATATTTTTCATTTTTATTAATGACTACAGATTTAAGGTTATAATAGTTACTAATTTCTTGAGGGAGGGTATTATGCTAAGTGAAATAAGTCAGACAGAGAAAGACAAATACCATATGATTTTACTTATCTGTGGAATCTAAAAAGTATAAAACAAAACAAACAAACAGAATAGAAACAGACTCATAGATTTAGAGGCCTTACTAATTTGTGAAGACAAATATGTATGTGTCTGTGTATATATATGTGTGTCTGTATATATACATATATATGTGTGTCTGTATATATACATACATATATACACACACACCTGGGGTGCCAAAAAATGTATACAAGTGGACACTTTGGTCAATGTTGCTCAAGCAGTAGTTTGCCGTAATCAGAAGTGTCTGGATTATGATGGTAACCGCTTTGAGAACCTCCTATATTTTGCAGAAGTCAAATGTGACTTGTATTCATCTTTTGTTATTGGTATATATTAAGTATTACCATTTTAATACAGTTTTCCTTTCTTAAAATGTGTATACATTTTTTTGTCACCCTCTATATGTATATCAGTTATTAGACCACTCAATTTAGGAATATGTGTCTTCAAATATAATTCTATTAAAATCTTTACACTCTCTGAATGAGCAAATAACCTCTGAATGGATAATTTGTTAACTTTAATAGAGTTTATTGAGCTTTTTAAAAACAGTTCCTTTTTTAATACTATTTGATGATTAACAATACATTGATTGAGAATTAACAGCTATCTTGTTTATACAATTCACTTAAAGGGCTGTTAAGCCTGAAGCTATGATTTAAAAAATGATCTAGGCTCAGTTTAGCATTCATTACACTAAACATCTCAACCAATGGTAGTCCAGAAAAGCAAATACCACTTTATCAAGAAAACATAGAAATGCTAGTTGACAGCTGGCAGAGTCCAATCAGATATCTCTGCAGACAACTAACTGGCTACTTTTGTAGCATCTGTTTCATTTTGTTAAACAACCCTACTTCCTCCATTTGCTCTTGTGGAACAGAGAACAGAAAAGGGATAGCATGTGAATCTGCAAAACAAAAAGCCAAGTATATGTGTATAAAGGACTGACAATTAAGTTCGCAAACTTGTTGAACCGATGCTGCTAACCATTTTTTATAATAGAGGGGTTATTTATTATGAATTTGTACCAACTGGACAAACAATTAGCCAAGTTTACTATTTGGTAGTGCTGAAAATGCTGTGTGAAAATTTAGATGAAAATGACCTGAACTTTTCGCTAACAATTCATGGCTCTTGCATCATGACAATGCACCAGCTCACAGGGCACTGTCTGTGAGAGAGTTTTTAGCCAGTAAACAGATAACTGATTTAGAACACCCTCCCTACTCACCTGATCTGGTCACCCAATGACTTCTTTCTTTACCTGAAGATAAAGGAAGAAGGAAGATATTTTGATGACATTCAGGACATCAAGGGTAATACAAGGACAGTCTGATGGCCATTCCAGAAAGAGTTCCAAAATTGCTTTGAAGGGTGGATGAGGCACTGGCATTGGTGCATAGCTTCCCAGGGTGAGTACTTCAAAGGTGACCACAGTGATATTCAGCAAGGAGGTACCGGTATGTAGCACTTTTTCTAGGATGATTTCGTGAACTTAATTGTCTGACCTTATATGTACTCTTAGTTTATGGGAAACAAAAGCCATGGTTATTTTTACTATTTATCCCAAAATTTTTGAGGGAGAAGTGTGAAATTTAGTCAAGTGTAAGGGTCTAAATGTGGAAGCTTGAATGCCAGGTACCCAGAATTTAAGAAACACAACTTAAGTGGAAGATAGAGGAATCAGAATAATTTGTGTGGGAAAAGTTACTACAAAATCCAGGTTACATTATTTTGCATTTATGTAGGGAGGCAGTAGGAAGTTGGTATTCTCATTCAAATATTCTTTATTTTGAAGAACCCAAATATTCTTTATTTCCTTTCTTCCATTTAATCTCTGATTAGTTCAGCTGATCACAGGAATTGCTTACCTAGTGGAAAGCACAAGAGAGGAAAATGTTTTGTTTTTGTTTTGTTTTTTTAGATTTCGGACTTCCTTTGTTGCACTCCACCTCCCCAGTTTCAAGTTAGTCACAACCTCCTCTACCCTACCCCATACTTCTCACCCACTCCCTGCTCCCAAACAGAAAGAAAAAGCAGCAAAGGAAGGCAGAGAGGACAGAAGAAGGAACTAGAGGGAGAGAGAGGAAGACTAGTCATTTAATATGTTTGCCTACATGGCATTCTACCTTTGAACCATCCAAATGCAACTGTATACATTGTCTTTTGACATTATGCAGTTTGGAATCCTGAAAGCTCTCAGTTTAGACAACTAAATTATTGCTTGTCAATTTAGCTTGGGATGAAAGACAGGTGTTTTGTTTCACAGTAAAACTCCATTTAGAGCTTATATTTTCTCTCAATCCAATCCCAGCTTCTTGTTGTGGGCTGGCATTGAAGTGTATCACAGTAGGAATGATCAGTGGGGGCCCCAGCAGTCAATCCACTCAAGATCCTTCACCTTGGTTCCTCTGGATAGGCACGCCTAATGCTGTTTAAAAGCAATTGAGATAAAGACTCCTTTGAGCTCCTAGGGTTAGAGCTCTTGGTGATATTCCACAACCATTCTGCCTCCAACAAAGAACTAAGCTGAACAAAGTTGAAAATCCTTATAAGCCTTCTTAGGAAGCAATGCAATACTTTATGATTCTTCAGTAAATATTCATTAGGACTACGTTTTAATTGAATAGTTATCTATTTTTATATTTCCATTTCAATAAAATATGTCATGGATCTTTCTTAAAAGGAAATTTTCCAAAAGTACACACGCATGTGTTACTCTGATTTGAGGTGCTTAATGGAAAAGGCCCAGCAGAATGGCTAAAATGATCTCATTACAAATTGAAAAATAAAGCCTTTCTATACGTTTCTTCATTTTTCCACCCTCCTCCACAATGTGATGGTTTTCAGCATTTCCATCATCATCTATTCTAAAGTATACAATAATGAAAAAGAGTCACTTATACCCATTACCAGGGTATAAGAGAACTGTCAGCAAATCTAAGGAATTCAATCCATAGTTCTAAGAAAGTTTTATATTGTTTGCCTTCTGTAGTCAAAAGTGAATAGTGGGGTCATTATTTAATGGGTGGGACTAGTGTATACATAGATCTCATAATATTATACTATTAATAATTCAACACACTTATAAAGTAATGGAGGTTTTAAGGTGAAAGAAGCTTTAGTTTAATATCTATCCCAACTCCAGCATCATTTTAAGATGAGGTTAAGTAACTTGACTAAGATCAAAGATCAAAGTAGTTTATGGCAAAGCCAGGATTAGATCCAGGTATTCTGATTGAAAAACTAGTTCTCATTCTCCATAAAGTCTTGAACTGATTTTCTTTTTAAGCAAAGGATGCTTAGAACTCTTCGTGGGGTTCGATGAGTCTTTTGTGATGGGATGTTGTAGGCGTGTAAAGTTTTCACTTAAGGTTTAATTCAGAGAATATTATAACCACATATTTATCATAGTTATCATATAGACTCGGTTCAGTTTTGAATGTAGTAGTCTTTTTTACTTTTTTTTCTGAAATTGCTTAGATTAGAATGTAGGCTCAGTGAAAATGTTCTACATGTATGAGCTTCAATAAATTAAACATTTCTTTCAATGGGTTTGTAAACATCTTGAAGATAAAAGCACTATCTTATTTATTATCAGTCTTTCAGTGCCTAGCATAATGCCTTGTCTATAAAAAGTCCCTAATGGATATTTGTCGAATTTCTAATTTGATGCGTTTGATTCAGTTTCCTAACCCTGTATTACCTGTAATTCATCTGACTAGCTATAAACTATATTAATTTCTCTGGACTGAATTGCCTATTAACCAACCAAACTGTTATTAGACCATCTTTGCTTTAACGTCCAGCGAGGAGTAAAATGATCAGATAGCGGCATGGCCTGACCAAATCTCTTTTATTTAGCTATAACATACACCGTAGGCAGAGACATAATTAAGAAGACAGTTGGATTCTCTTGACTTTCAAAAATGTCCTGTATTGAAATAGACAAAATGTCGGATTTGCAGTCTTTAAAATAAATGACCAAATGTGCTTTTCATGTGTTAAATGGAAATTCCAATAGAGGACTATTGTGGAAAATCAAATGAGATTAGAGGTGATGATGATAATAAAAATGTTAAAAGCAATCTGTAAATAGAACGGCATAGGGAGTAGTAATGATAGCTCTAACAGAAATAGTAACTGTGAAGTTTACTGTGTATTCTGGGGTTAAAGTAAGGATCTTGGGTCAATTCTTAACAAACAAACAGAAAGAGTTCTTCAGGTTCTAGGGCCAGTGACTCAAGACATAAAACATTCAGTAATTGACAACCGAGGGTATCCCTACTGGCCTTTCACTCTTACTCTGCCTATAAAAAAGAACTTCATTCAAATGCATGGCTGACAGTGAAATGGAAGTTTCATCACATTGCCCTACTGGTGACCTCAAAGGTGACCTCTGGATCACCCCTCAGTCAAAATGTTAGAAGATTCGCTAAATGCAGTTTTAAGCTGGATTCAGCTGAATTTTCTAAAGAGAAAGCCAGAGTATTGTATTTTCCGTGGTTGTTTTGTGATTGTGTGGTTGAGGGCTCCTGTGGCATGATTAACTTTGATGACATCATCAATCTATCAGTCTGCTGCCAAGACTTTTTTTATCTTTCATTTTCCAGGTATCTCCTAAGCTCTTAGGAACAAGCTATCTACTTTTCCTTGCATTGCAAAAGATTAGTATTATTGGACCTGTTCTGCAAGTGATCTCTGAGTTAGTTTTAGAATTTATCTGGATAAAAGTTAAATGAAGAGGTTAGAACTAGAACCCAAAAAGAGGGTGTGATATGGGTGAATTTTTAGCCTGACCTTTCTTTATCCGAAGATAAATCAATTAACTGTTCAAGGAATTAACTGTTAGAAGGAATCAATCAGGTCTAAAAGTTACACAGTACATGATTAACCAAATTGTTTGTTTTCGATGTTTTTTTAACCAAACTTGTTTTTCTTTGGCATTTTTTTTTTATTTGAAGGATATAAATAAATTACACAAGCAAAATGCATATGAGTTAATTTATTAATCACTTTAGTCAAAATTATTCTATCGCATATGATCTATATTTGTTGATTCCTTGCCTTTTTACCATGAATATTTAGTTTCCCTCAGTTTTTTGACGTTTGTGAAACCCCATTCACCAAATAGTATTCAAAAGACTGGATAAGGTTTACAAATATTAGTACTACTACTTGTGTGTCTACTAAGGTAGCTTCAATTTAAATTAATTAAAAATGAATGATTTCATTATGGATATTCTTACGTGCATATAACTGTTGTCATGCAAAATGGACCGTAACATTTTTTGGCATTAAAAAAGGTGTATTTCCTATTCAAAAAGTAAACAATGGCTTAAATCAAATGACTTTTTTTTTTTTTTTCTTTTTTCTTTTCGGTCTTTAGTCATTAAGCCATATAGTAATGTCTGAATTTTCTCCTCAGGAAACTGTCTGCCAAGTAGTCACTTTGGGAACTTGCGAAACATAAAACTCATTTTTTGATCTTTGAGCTATTGGTCTTGAGACACATCTGAACTACCTCTTAATTGTCTTTAAGGAACTGTTAAAATTTGCTAGGTATCCCAACTATGGTTTGTGATCATGTGGCATTTATGTTTGAATGGAAAATTTCATTAACTTAATGTATGCTAAATTCATCAAAAAGTTATTTTTATAACATAAAGATAAACACTTAAACTTTTGTCTTTACCAGTCCCCACAAGATGAAATCCCAATTCATTCAAATAATATTTAATGTTCATCACAATTTGGTCTCAGTCTACCAGCACCTTATATACTAGAGTAGGTGCTGACGAGCTTTTTCTTGAAAGGGCCAGACAGTAAATATTTCAGGCTGTGTGAGCTATGCAGTCTCTGTAGCTACCATCCAACTCTGTTGTGTAGTGCAAAAGTAGCCATTGTCATATGAAAGTGAATGGCTGTTGCTGTGTTCCAATAAAACTTTATTCATGGAAACTGAAATTTGAATTTCACATATTTTTCACATGTCACAAAATAGTCTTCTTTTGATTTGTTTTCAAATTTAAAATTTTTAAAAACATCTGTAGCTCATGGTCTGTACAAAAATAAACGATAATCTGGATTTGGCTTGTGGGCTATAGTTTGCTGACCTTTTCAGTCGAGCCATGGAGAAGTTCATATTTTTTCTGAAAATGCCCTGAGTTCTAAGCTTCCATACTTTCCCTTACAGAGTTCCTATGACTTATATCTTTCTCTTTTTTCTTTGCCCAACTAAACACTGTTCTTGTGAAACTGAGATCAAGCGACACTATCTCTGAGAAGACTCCCATTGATTATAACTCACATTTCCATGCCAAATCAAATGATTATTCCACTGGATTCCAAGAGTACTTTGCACATTCCTGTTATAGCAACATGCAAAAAAAAAAAAAAGAAAAAAACCTTAGAAGGCATCTGTTCAATATTTCTTGGATGAATGAATGAATGAATAAATGATGGAGACACAAATAAATGACATGTACCAAAATTTTGTACTGATCTTTTGCCAGAGCCTGAATGTTACATCCACATGGGCAGCGAGTTGTATTCATTTTTCTATTCCCAACAACTAAAAAGTATTTGGCATGTGGTAATATTTTAGTAGTTTCTATTGAATTAATGTTTGAGGGTATATCTCAGAGACACACCTATGGAGAACGGAAATTATTCTTTATGACCATTCTTGCATTTCTGGGTTGAAATAGTTCTAGCTGATTCTCTACAAAATTGCCATACCTGGACTCCTAAAGCTAAGTTAGGAGTTACAAGCATCCTCTTCCCTGTCGCTACTTGTAGACACATGCTTGTTTACGTTTGGCTAATTAAAATTAATCACCCTAGTTCTCCCTTCCCTTCAAGGGCGTTACTTCCCATTAACTTCAATGAAGCTTGTTTGACTTCAATGGAAGTTTTTACCTGCATAGGGACAGTAAGGAATCAGGATAAATATCTTTAAGGCTGTCATTTGTCGCCATGAACAAAAGAAAAAGAGATCCTTAGGCATGAGGCTTGCCTCTCTTAATTCTATCCTTGCTGACAATCCATGACTGCCACATAAAAGGAAGCATCAGAATTATAATTGAATGGTTCTGAAATATCAGAGACAGAACCTCTGAAAAGGAGGTTCACAAACTTTTTCTTTGTCAAGGTTAGTGATTTGAGTACCTACAAAGGGCCAGAATGCTGTTGACAGCATTTCCAATGCATAGCATATACATTCACTTTGAGTCAGTGTTGAACAGGAAAGCATGGTAGCTTAACTTTATTCCACCAGCACAAAGTTCTTTGACAACCCTCCACTATTCAGAACACCCCTGAGAAACAGAAAGGTAATGAGGGAAAAAGGCATCTGAACAACCACAGCGATATCAAAATATCCATGCTCTAAAACTTGAGCATTTTACTCATAGTGTATTTATTTCATACAGAGGAGAGTATGATATGTTAGGTGCTTGCAAAAATGAGGGAGGGACAATCTGGTGCACACTAATGCCAATCTGGCGCAAAATTCCACATTTTTAAGGTTCTCCAGATATCAAAAATTCAGTCAAGCTTGGTTGATTGTTTTTAAAAGCCAGTAAGTTACTTATTATCATAAGAACAATATGTCATTCCTCCAAACATGATTGTTCTAGAATCCTCACCTTAATTATACCACATAGCACTGCTTCTATTATATTTTTATAACTTCTTTTTATTGAAGTATAATTGACCTATAACACACATTAGTTTCAGCTGTACAACATAATGATTTGCTATTTGTATGTATTGCAAAATGATCACCACGATAAGTCTAGTTAACTTTGTAGGTCTAGTTAACTAGGCTAGTCTTTACAGAACTGTTTGCCAACATTTTAATAAGATAATATATATAAATCCCCAGCTCTAAGGCGTGACACTCAGTTCCTTCTTCATATTCTATATGTTTGGAATTAAATAGAATTATTAGCTGAATAACCTGGGAGAAATACACAGCAAAGGATAACAGGGCAACCCGCATCCACAAAGAAGAGGATGAGGGTGCAAGTAAAAAAAAAAAAAAGAATTTATTGAATTTCAAGTCCTACAGCTGGAGCTTTATATGTTATCTCATTTAAATGTCCTAATGGTCCAATAAAGAAATGGTTACTGCCTGCATTGATATTTGGAGTCTATAATTTTTTTTTTTTTTAAAGAACTGTTCCCTAAACATTAATCAGCCTCTGCTTGTCCTGGTTAATTAGTTTCTCCCCATCTAAACAAAATATCTGTTCTTATCAGAAATTTCATCATTAAAGTTACCTTTTTAGTTTTAGACACTGTCTCTGCAAAAGTATTTTATTAAAGTGCACATTAGCTGGGTCAGATGAAACACTAAGCTGTTACAATGCACTAAAACTGACAAAAATCAAGTAGTCAGATAAAAACAGTGTCGCCTTTAGGGAAAAAAAAAGATAAATGGGACTCAGAGAAAGAGAACTAGATCTTAGATAGAGAAACCAGGAACAACCCAGGTACTTGAGGTTTTGGCCTGCATGGGGTAGTGTGTGTATGCTGTGGTTCGCAGTGGTGGAGGATTGCACAGGTAACCCAAGCATCCTGGTTATGGAGTACAACAAAATCCAATTGCACCTGCTCCACAGTTTTAATGAGAACAGTGAGCATTGCAGGAAATACACAATCATCTTCTAACTCTTTTCCACCCTCCCGTCAGAAGGTCTTTGCCTTCATCAGGATTGGCTTTCCAGTGGAGCAGCAGATCAGCCTCGTGTGGGCTTCTATGCAGGCAGGCACTGCACTGCAAAACCAAGAATTACAGTATTAATCACCATAATCGATGCTAAAGCCTGAAGCCAGATTTAGATGGGAGGCTGAACCAATCTTTCAATCAACGAATGAGACATCCCTGTTGGCAGAGGTCTCCAGCTCCATTTCTTAGATCTAGAAAGAGGTACGCTCTGGAGAGTTTATTTCTTATTTTTTTAGCTCCTGTTTCTTTGTTTTTCCTCATAGAGTAGCTTAGCAAACCTCTTTTTACCTGCCTCTGATGTTCGTGTGTGCGTAGTAGGATCCTCTCGATAGGCATTCTTACATACTTTCTCTCTATGTACATTATCTCCATGCATCCAGAAACAAATGTGTTCTCTTTGCACAGTGTCTCCAAAACTTTCCTGATGAAAAGTGTTACTTCAGATGGTTAAAAACACAAGTCCCTGAGCTCCAGAACCCATGACACCTAAGAGAGAGGCCCAGCAGTCTGCATATTTAACATACTGGTGATCTTCCTACTGAGAGAGCCCATCCCCACCAGCCCTGCTCCTCCTGTATTTCCTGCACAGGACCTGGCACCTGGGGACACACCACTCTACAAAATTTCATGGACTGACTGAATGAGTAAATCTCATAGTTATTGTAACACCAAATGGCCAATCTATTCCTCCAGCATTCATCCAGTTAGTCCCCAGTCTGCTGACTTTATAAGAATCTGGAATGATCCCCTCCTCTCCATTGTTCTGCTACCCTAATTGAGGTTGTCTTCACATCTTCCCTGAAGTAATTCTGTGGCTCCTGAATAATCTCTGTGGCTTCTGCCACTGTTATCCAACCCTGAAAGTTCTGCCAGAGGAATCTTTCTAAAACACAGATCACTATATTACTTGAAAATCTTTCAACAATCGACCCTCCTCCCTCCAAACCAGGAATAATATCTCCAATGCCCAGAGCCTGGCATAAAATAGACCCCTAAAACTTACAGGGATATAGTTTGTACTCACAGTTCTTCAAAACCTGGCCTCAACTTAACTTCTCATTTTCACCTCTAGTCTCTGTCTGCATCTATATCAGGGCCTCAACAGCCCCCCCCCCCCCCCAAGCCCAACTCCCGCTCCTGGCATTTCCCTCAACAACAAGGCTATTTACATTCCTCCTTCTTTTGCTAAGGCTGTTATCTCTGCCTCCTACACCAATTCTTTTTCCTCCTTCTCCTTCCCTACCCAACAAGAAAATCCTATTCTATCCATGGAGTGACTTTCTCAAATTTTCTCTAAGTCTCTCTCTGGCCATGTTAGCAGATCAACCTGAGCCCAGATTGGGATACTTTTGAGTCCTAACCTGTTTCTCTCATTTGGTGAGTTATGACCTCCCTTCTGCAATCATCAGGTCAATCAGATGCCCCAGGAGCTCTGGGGTTTGAATCTAGGGGGTCCTCCTGGGCTGCTCTGGGACTACATGGCCAGCCAGTTACAAGAGAGTGGCCAGGTGAATGGATTTCAGTGCAGTATTTCTTTTGGGGTATCATGTCAGATGGTGCTGACATGCTGATTTTATATGACTCTCAAGTAAGACACGGGAGAAGATTAGGACTCTAGGCTACCCACAGTCCTCTGCCAACCTTTGGCTTGCGCCGTGTATGTGGCCCATTTGTTAACTCTCATCCACCCATGTTCTGACCAACCACAATGCTCCCTTCAGGCTACCGTGCCTGCAGGTAGTGGGGATGAGTACAGATGTCGTTTATCCACTGTACTAATCATTATGGGCATTCAGAGAAATCACGTGGCTCTGCGCCAGGTGTCAGCCAGTGCTCCGGGTGGCTGCAACTTCCTCCTCTCAGGGCTTCCCAGAGCATTGCAACACAGTGCCAGTGGGTCCTTCCCATTGATATCTTGATTCATTAATTTGGTCACATCTTACGAAAGCAAGTAGGTTTAAGCCATGCTGATCAAAGGACAGACATTTCTTATATAGATGGAACCATTACCCCAGCCCCTTACTCCTTGTTTACCTGCCCGTTGGTGGAAGTATGTGGAGGGCAGGGGTACAGACATTGAAAGATAATATTCCAGGGATGCAATGATTGTAGCCTAAAAAGTATTGTTGGAAGATGTATCATTCTACATATATACTATAGAATTTTGAATGTAAACTTACCACGATCAGGAAACAAGGTATTCTTTCCTTTTTTTTTTTTTTTTTTGACTTACTCTGGGCAAGACTTACAGTTGTGCACAGAAACAACTTTTGAGAGAATTATTGGAAACCAGTATTCATGGTCAGTATAGTGGAAGATGAGGTGACCTAAGTAATGTTGTAACTAGCACTAAAAAATGGTTCTCGGAAACTGCAGGAACAAGAGGTCTATATTGTTTCCACATATACAGGTTCCAAACACTCATGGCATTATAAGTAATAACAACATTGCTATATTTTTCTCATAGTGGTGGTTGATTTTAGTGAGAAATAGTAAATCTTAAAGATAAAAAACAAAATAAAAAAACATGAAGAGAGGATTCTTGTACCTGAACAGGAAGAAATGATGCCTGGACACTGAAAGATTTTTATATACATTGATTGCACAAGAAAAAATTCCAAATTTTTCTCTTTTTCTTCTCTACTCATTTTTCTGAATTTTCAATGATTGGCCCTTGAGTTTTGTAATGTTATATATATATACTTTTTTTTTTTTTTTTTTTTGCCCTGGATCCTGCATACCTTTGGGGCAGCCCTGTTGGTTATGTATTGTGCTAAGCAATTTATGTGCACTATCTACTTTCATATTCAGAACAACCCTATGAGATAGTTATTATCTTGTTAGAGAAAAAAACCTAGAGAAGTTAAGTAAGTTTTCCATGCACACAGTTAGTTAATAGCAGAACAGAGATTCTAATTCAGGACAACCTGATTGTGACGTATACACAACCTTAGAAAACCTAGGACAAATCTAACCTATCCAAGTTGTGGTCTCTGGGTTTAGGATTACCCGTATACTTGCTGTGGGGATTATTATCATTATCACTATTATTATAAACTATTTGTTGATTAGCTATATGCCAGACACCATTATAAGCATTAAATGTACATTATTCATTAAATAATTTTAACAACCAAATGAGGGGCATATCAGTCATATTCCCATTGTAGAAATGGAGAAATGGAGGCCCTAGCGCAATTAGGTAACTTGCTCAAGGTTACTCGGTTATCATTGGTAGAACAGAGACTCAAACAAGGCTCCCTGACTCTGGAGTCCCAGCAAATCAGAACCAAAATTCTGGTTTGGCTCCTTCAACTTATATTTATGAACTAAATAAACTGATACTTACCAGGCACAAACCATTACAAACCACAACATATGACTGGAATCAATCTATGATTTTTTTCTATGGCCTCATGATTCTTTCCATTTATTTTCACAGGCCATGGCATAATCTGAGGGCCCAGCATTGCCAGTGCAATCTCACCTCCGGTTCTTCTAGATACAACCTTATGGAAAGATCCTGTGGTCTAAGGGGTGAGCTTTATAGCTGGTTGTGTTGAGGTCATAGGGAGGGGGTCATAGAGAGAGAGTCACAGCTCCAATCACCACCGAGTGAGAACACCCCCAAGGGGAATGCATTTAAACTCAGGAATATGAAATAATTCATTTATGAGGAAATCATGTGTGTTACCATATGTATGTCTGCATAAATACGTATGTGTCCATCCCATTTATTTCATTTTTTTGCTAATTACAGTACTTTCTTTTCTGTGTACAAGTGGAGAATTTTATAATTGAAGGTATATATTTAGTCATAATAGAGAAATAAGGAATATATCAAATATTACATTTGCTATCGATACCTTGGCTTTAATACATATACAACACAGAGCCAAATATCTGGCCAAAAAATTGATAATAGCAGTCAATTAGCCAAGCATGTGGAACTATTTGGAAGAATTCAGATAACTGACTAAAAATTCCAGTTTTCATTCGGATGCCTCCCACCACACTCCTCATCATCTGATGTTTTCCTCTCACTACTTAGAGCAACAAATATTTCACTCCTTCAAACACTCTTAGCAGTAACACACCTACAAAAAATCAGAAATAAGAATGTAATGGCTTAGAGATTTACAAATGATAATTTTCATCTTTTTTTTTAAATCTCATTCAGAGCAAAAATTCTGATTCATTTACCTACATCAACTCCTTGTTTTGTTTTAAGATTCCACTGATCATTTATAAATAGTGTAAAACCTCTTTAGCCCATTCTATATTTCATCCCAGGTGATTGAACTCTGCATTTTGATTTCTAAATGGGCAGAGAGATGTGCTGTAATGAGAACACAAAGAAACAGGTTTATAACTTGGTACATTATGGCACCGGGTTCAAAGCAGTGCCATAAGCCTTTGTTTCTGACTCATGCAGATAAATAAACTCCAGCATTTTCTAGAGCTGTAACAATGCAGAATATGGAGGAGAGAATAAAAGGAAAGATGTAAGAAAGAGAAAGAAAACGAATTAAAACAAAGCAAAACTCTTGGGATGGTTTAGGCTGCAGGGTATTTTCCCAGAGTTCTTTCCAAGAATAATCTAGTAAAAATGTGGACAGAGAACCACCGACCCCTGCTTTCCCCCGAACATATGCAGCTCTGATCAGTCTGGTATTTCAAGAAAAACAAGGTCCTGAACCCGAGTCCTCAGACACATAACAAAGCGCACTTCACAGCTGTGATGCACCGCGACGATAGGCTCCGAGGCCTGAGTGGGTCCCAAGACAATGCCTCCTTTATCACCCAGAGGACAAATATCTAGACAGCAATATTTTCTGCTTGAATGCTTCAAGCAGCTTGCGCAACTCCTGACTGAAAGGGAAAACTGAGCTCAGAGTGTTTGCTGAGTGATTATTTTAATTTACTACTTGATGTAAATCTAAATGAACTGACACCCAGCTCAAGATGGACAGAAAACAATCATCGCGGAGGGGGGGCAGCTGTAGGAAAAAAGGGGGCACAGGAGAGGAGCCGATGTTGCACTAGCATCTGAGCTCTAGCTCGGGTTTAGCCAACTTTCGCAATGGCAATGTAATAGATAGGGGGGCAGGCTCAGCATTCCATTTCCCTCTCTCAATTACCATAATAAGTTCGGTAATTTTGTGCTGTTTATTTATCAGGCAAGGATAACAAAGGAAGCCGAGGAAGTCTGCTCTGGAAGCACCATGACAAAGCACCAGACAGAAAGCAGTCACGTGTGGGGAGATGAACAGAGACACCACTTCTCAAGCACCTGATTATTCTTTCTCAGTATTTAGAAGCAAAAATTACCCTTAAGAAAAATAACCACAAGCACAACAACACAAGCTATACAAATGAGAAAATGGGGTAAGATGGGGATTGCGGAACATTGAAGGGCAACTTGACAACTAAGTTTTAATTCTTTATAAAAAGCTATCTTTTCTTCATGTCAATTAGTTGTCCAAATTTAGTGGTAGAGATAAATAACATTTTTCGTTTTTTTTTTGCTTGGTTTTTTTTTAAAGAACTGTTTGGTTTGGTTCCCTCCACTCCTGTTACATGTGGCCCTAGTTTCTTAGAGTGGAAGTTCTTCACATTTGAGAAATGTGTTTGAGAAACTAGATGGCAAAATCATAGCTATGCCTGGTTAAGAAGAACATCAGATTTCTTTGTGATGCTTGTACAATATTACAGAAAGCATCCTCTCTCTCTCTCTCTCTCTCTCTCTCTCTCTCTCTCTCTCTCTCCAACCCCCCTCCTTAGTTGATGAAACACTGCACTGAAGTCACAGGACCAAGATATAGATTCCTATTTTCAGGTTTGTCTCTTCTGTCTAAAAAAGACTTTCATTTCAGCCATGTCTGCCTAGCATTCCCTTCAGAAAAGTAGCAATGTTTGCTAATGAGCATAATCCTCGTTATTTGTAGCACTGTTATAAATGGTACAGGGTGTGCATATAAATCCCCATACACAATTCTGAAAATATGTCCACTAGAGGAAAAATATATCACCCCTTGTTTTCCACAATCACAATATGGAACCAAATTATGGTTCCTATCTTTTTTTACTTGTCCTTATCAACCAGTTCAAGAGTAGTTTATTTGTATAGATCCAGACATGTGTACATTAGTATTAAACTTTAAACTATTAAACTTATAAATTATAAACTATATATATAATTATATGTTTATTTAGTGAAAACAACATTGATATACACACACAAACACACACACACACATTGTCAGGTACAGTTAAAACTATCCATTTTGAATGGATCTGAGTCTCTGCTTTTCTAACTAGGAACCCCAATGTTCTTTTTAATGACCTTGGACACTACCATGGGGGCTACCGTATGTGGTGAGTAAGGGGGAAAAAGAAGCAGAGTGGGATTTTCTACTTATACTTTTATGGTTTTTATATGTTGGGGTTGTTGAGATTTTTAGTAGGATTTTATTTCAGGTGAGGTAAAGCCTTTGCTTTAAAAAAGTGTTTGTTTTTTTTTCTTTTTTAAGAAAGGAGAGTTTTCTTGAAAACTGTTTTTTTAGGTTATCTTTAAAAGACTATGTGAAAAGTAATGGAAAAAACACCGTCACCTGTCCAGATGCCGTCACTACAGGACGCCTAATACCCTGTGGATTAGACACATATCAGTACAGTTTATGTTATAAACCTAAAACACTTCCAACATTGCCTGTTCCTTCTTTGTCAGGGATCATCTCTATTTGTATATGTAGGTACATGTGTGTTGTGTGGTTTCTATAAAACAGTAGAATTGTTTTGAGTCCTCCTCCATGTTCATTTCCCTGCCTTTCTGGTGATAGGTCACTTGTATATCATTTTGTATACAGCATCTTACTCAGCAGCTGGTAGGTGAAGAGTACGCTTCGGTTCTAAGGATACCGAGATGATTAGGATAGGATCCCAGAACTCAAGTCATGGGGGTTATTTTGATTGATGTTTGTTTGTTTTATTTGGAAAGCATTGTACGGTGGGTGAATCATGTCACACAGATTGGGATTAGGCATCTAAGCCCCTTCTCAGATCCAAAAATGTCATAAATGTTCCTCCGCCTCATTTATGAGGGGAATAACATTTTATAAATCAAAACCAAAGCACCCCATTGTCAGTAAGTTGAAAGCACACACACCCCTTTTACGACAATACCACCTCAAATTTGCCTGTGATATACACAACTTGCAAAATCTAGCGACATATTCTTAACACATTTCTTTTTTCAAAAATGAATTAATGCTTAGACCTTAGTCTTTTGTAGAAGGAATATATGTTTCTTCCGCTTTTTTAGTACATGAAAAAGCTGACTCACAACCTAGTCTTTTTAAAAGGCTCTGACAGTGTTATGAAGAAGCAATTATTCTCTTGACTTACAGTTTTATCTGACTGTGACTTATAGACAAGAATTATCAGAAGGAGAAAAGAGCTGATTTGAAAATTCAGGAAAAATACAGGAAAATGTATTTGATTGACTAATCAAAATAGGTATTTTCTTCTAGGTTATCATTCCTCACTCACATGAACTTGGACAAGCCCAAGCAGGAACTTTAATAGGCTTTTAAAATAACTCTTTCATAATACAGTAGACCATACAATACTGTTTAGATTATTTTATTTCCATAATAAACCCTCGTTAAGTATATTTATCTAATGATATGACAGAACTGAAGGGAAAGGGAATATAAAAAAAAATATGTGCATGTGTTAAACATTAGCCCTTGCAGAAGATTTATAAATAAATTACAGATAATTTATAGAATCATGCCATATTTATAATTGCATGTTTAAAGCAATCTTCTTATGGTAATTGTATTGTATGGCCAATTCTAAGAAGGGGGAAATTATAAATTTATATTTCCAGAGTTTACTGAGATGTGCTCTCTTTTATAGGTAAAACTGTATTGTGTAAAATTCAGAGTAGAAAATGAAGCTTCTATTTCAGTGTGACTCATACCCCATTACCAAATGTTCAGAAGGCTCAGGATAAAAAATTAAATGTTCACTATTTCTCAAAAAGGTCATTGCTTAAATTCCAAATTAATTTTCAAACAAGTCTACTACAAAAAGAATCAATAAACTTTGTATGACAAAGCAAAACTCTGCCAGTGCCTCGAAGATAAATGATAAACAGATTCTTCTCTGAAAAGAATGAAGGATTTCAACTTCCCATGCAGCCATCCAATGTATGCTGATTCTCATAGTTCCTCCTGAAATTATTTCAACGCAACAAATAAGACTGTGGCTGTAAAATACCCAAGGAACAAAAAAGCCAAAGTCACTAGTCCCAAATGCATAATATATTGTAAGGATGTTTTTTCTTGACACCTTAAACAGAAACAATTAACCTATCATTATGGTGAGAGAAAATAAAGCACATTATGCAGTATACTTCTAAACAGTATAACATAACCTTATGGGGTAGGTTGAGGGTCCTGTTAATCCATACTTTCAGATCAGAAAACTGATAGGTGATATGCCCAAAGAAACTCATTCATTCCACAAAGACTAATGTTTAGTAATCATCTACTCTACTCCAGGCACTAATAAAGGTGCTGGGAAAACATCTGTGAACAATATAATGACCCTGTCGTCAAGGAGATTACATTTTGGCTTTAGAGACAGAAAGTAAAATGATAAAATGAAATCATGTAAGGTACAGAGAAAACATTTTTTAAAAAGGTAAGAGGCACTCTTTTAGACATGTAGTAAGGACATTCTCCCTAAGAAGGAGACATTTGAGCAAAGATCTGGATGAAGTGAGAGAGCATGGAAAGATGTAGCCATAAAGCATTTTATATAGTGCAAAGGCCCTGAGTTGGGCATAAAGCTGGTATCCTCAAGGACAGAAAGTATAGTAGAAGAGAGTGAGAAAGAGGAAAAGAGGTGGCAGAAGAGGTCAGACAGGCAGCTGGAAGTTAGATCATATAGGGTCTTGTAGATAAAAGTCAGAGGAATAGTCAGGATATGCAAAATCATGCTATACTAACAAACAACCCCAAAATCTTAGTGGCTGAAGACACCACAGGTTTCTTTCTTGCTCACACCATGTCTACTACAGTTAGTCTGGAGACTACAGCATGTCAGCCTCCTCCTGGGAACCAGGGGGACAGATCAGCCACTATCAGGAACATTGCTGGTCATTGTAGAAGGGGAAAAGAAATCTCTGAAGTATCTCTTCTCAGCAGTTAATTTCCTTGAGTGGAAGTGACACATCACTTCTACAAATAAGTCATCGGACATATATAGTCAAATAGCCACATTCAGTGATGGTGGGGGTCTGGAGAAGGGACAGATGTGGACAGGACGCACGATTCTACCATACATCCATTAAGCGGAGAGCTACACATATTTTGTAAATAGCATTAATGAGTCCTGTGGTAAGAATATAGGATTTTACTCCAGTTAAGATGAGAAGCCAGGAGAGACCAATGAGCTGTGTTCACAGTATCATCTGGTCTTTGCATGGAGAATATATAGTTAAGGGAGCAACAGGGAAACAGAATGACCAGCAATTAGATTGTAGTAATACATTAGTTGAGAGAGAATAATGACTTGGGCTAGGGTAGTAGATGTGGAAGTGGTGAGAATTGTTGGATTTGAGATGCCATATTGAGTAGAGTTACGCTTAAGTGTGTGCGAGAGCATGGTGAAATATAATCGAAAACAATGGAGTCTGTGGCCAGACTGGGCAGAGCACGCCCACGAAGACATGCAAATTCGTTTAAACCATAACGTCAGCAAACAAAACCAAAGTTTGCAACTTCTGTAGTAAAGTACGCTTCTTAATTAAAAAAAAGAAAAAAGAAAGAAAAGAGGAGAGGGAGGGAGGGGAGGGAGGGGAGGGAGGGGAGGGAGGGGAGGAGGAGGGAGGGAGGGAGGGAGAGGAGAGGAGAGGAGAGGAGAGGAGAGGAGAGGAGAGGAGAGGAGAGGAGAGGAGAGGAGAGGAGAGGAGAGGAGAGGAGAGGAGAGGAGAGAAAAGAGAAAAAGAAACCTAGTTTAAATAACAAATGAGTAAATGAAACGACCGATTCACTAGTCTTGGGTCCAAAGAATGCTGGTGATGCTTTGGCAGATACATGGTAATACATCAACCTGTGCTAACAAAGCACTCACCAGTCAGGTAAAAACTCAGCTTAATCGGGAAGTGACAGACTGATTTGACATTTATTCAAAAGCCACTGTATAATTTCCTTCTCAACTGAATTGAATTGGATTGTGTGAATTTTGTGATTCTAAGTTCAAAACATTGGCTGCTAAGCCCTCTCCTCCACTGAACAGTGGTTCTACCAACATTTGCTGTGCCAAGTTTAGTGTGTAAAGAAATTACCCGGTATGCATAAACAGCAATTTCCATATGCCATTAGATCTGGGATGGGGCATGGAAGTCTACATTTCCAGCAAGTGCTCCATTATGATGTGGGTAATGTAGGGACTACATGTTCAGAAATTGTGGCTCTGCCTAATTCTTAACACAAGTTACAAATTTGACCTTTAGTGAACATGAAGAGAGTTTATGCAGTCTTACAATTCCCACTAAGTTCTTGTACTATTCTTGGATGTGGTCAGCAGCTATTATTATTCATGCTTAGTTGAGCAGTGAAGGAAAATGCTCTTAGTAAGTGATCCATTAGATGTCATGGTTAGGTGGTCTCTCTCTCTCTCTCTCTCTCTCTCTCTCTCTCCCCACCCCCCACCCTCGCACCCCACTTCCTATCCCCTTCCTCCCTCTTCCTCTTCCTCCCTCTCTCACTTTTGAATTTTTTCAGCCTTTCAGGCACAGTATTAAGTTCTAGAAATATAACATTGATCGGAACAAACAATTCCTATCTTCATGTGGCACATATTTAAGAGGGAGATTTCTTTCTAGTTCAGAGAAATGAGATTAGCAATACTTCAGTGAATAAACAATATTCACTAGTCCAGCAAGAATATTTTGACTGCAGTCAATTAGTAGTCACCACAAAATTGAGTGTCAGAAAACTAGGGTACCAGAAGGAATCAGATGGCTCACCTCAGTCTTGTTACAACTACCTGTCCCCCTCCTCTTTTGAAGTTTATTGCAAATAACATTTTGTTCCCTGGCACCTCCACAAAGACTCCAGGGCTCCTCACACCCAGTACATATATTCTCTCTATATACGTGGGGCTCAACTCAAGGGCTAAGCAAGTAACATAAGTGAGGGACGTGCACCTGATAAAAAGGCATAGGTGCGAATATCTCATGGGAATGTCTGCCAGGTATCAAAGCAAGCAAAAGAGGATTTAGTGTCATCTGATTGTTCCATGAAGGAATTTGGGCACCGTGTTTCTAAACCTAAGGGTTTTTTGTTTTTGTTTATTTTTTTAAGTTGAAAATCTGGAATATTAATATAAATTTTTCCATTTAAACCATTAGCTCAACTATTTCAAAATATTATATGAGCCAAATAAAACATATTCACAATCCATATTTTATCTATGGTTCCCCAGTTTGTGACCTCTGTCTATACGCCATAAATATTGGCACATGTCACTTAATGAATTCCTGTAGCATTCTTCATCCCAGTGAGGTAGTAAATTCCATGAAGGTAGGGTCACTCGTCCCTGGAAGTATTCATCCTAGTGTTGCTCGTATGGTGGGTAATTGCAAGATAAAATAGAGTGAGCAGGGACTCAGAACCAGGTTGCTTAGCTTCAAATCCTTGCTACACCACTTACTAGCTATGTGATTTTGGGCAGTTTTCTGAAGTTACTTGTGCTGCAGTTTTCTTAACTGTTAAATGGAGGTGATCTTAATTGTATCTATCCCATAGGGTTATTTTGAGGGTTAAATGAGTACATACTTGTAAAGCACTGAAAATATGTTTGGAGCATAGTAAGAACCATATAGCTGTTTTTGATGTAAGTTAAATGAAAATGAATACATAAACAAATTTGTTATATAGAATGGAATGACCTACTTATACTTCCAATTTCATTCAATGATAGGAACTCATTTAGAAAATGAGTTGTTTTTTCTTACTTATATAAAAAACCAAAGATAGAAATATCTGACCCACAGAATATCACGAAATATAAAACCCAGCCCTAAACCTGTTATATTTTTTTTTAGACTCTTGTAATTTAAGATTTTTAAACTATATTTTTGGAAGGAAACTAACAAAGGCACACAAAATATTCTTTGCTTTTTAATACCGAATATCTACAACACACACAGGTGTGTGTGTTTCTAAACAGCTGATGAACATCTGGCCACTGAGTGCACTGGTTTTTAAAATTTCCCATTATTTATTTGTTCTGCGCTAACCCATTAAACCATTTAGCGATTCCTCATAAATTAAAACAAACTATTTAATTGCATCGAATGTTCTAATAAATATATATTTTAGTGCAGAGGATTTCTATGCTCTTTTTCTTATTGAAGTCACACTGATGTATAGGCTACTTGCAGATTTTCTGTATTTAGAGAATTGGATACTGAGGCACACTTTAAGATTCACTTCTTATGTTAAAGAAAGCTTCCTATTTATTTCTGTTACTTACAGATAATTTATTTTCACCAATAGTTATATAAGAAAAAGGGCACTATGATAATAACTATATTAATTCCCACAATATTCCCATTTCCCCCAATTTTATAGCTGAGGAAACTAAGATTTAGAAATGTGAGCTAATGGAAAAGCTGACCAGTTTCGCAAAGCCATAAAATGTCCCAAATGAGATTTGAACCCAACCTGGGGTATAGCCAAAAGAGAAATGCTTTGGAACCTGTTCAACTTCATAAAGTGTTTGTTTGTTTGCCTGTTTTTGACTGATATAAGTAAATAGAGGGTGACATCAAGCCTCAACTCAATCAATCAAAAATATTTATTGAGCAGCTAATACATGCCAGACACTATTTCATCCTCAGACTCTTTCATTTGCCATTTCTATACAGCTGAAGTTAAGAATTTTTTAGTCAGTAACAAACACTGAACATTGCTTCTATGTAGAAAGCAGTGGTTGTCAAAGTGAGGTCCCTGGACCAACAATATCAAAGGCTTCCGTGAACTTGTTGGCAATGCAGATTCTGGGGCCCCACCCCAAACCTGCTTAATTGAAAACTCTGGGGGTGAGGCCCAGCAGTCTACATTTTTAACAGGCCTTGAAGGGGGTTCTGATGCATACTTAAGTTTGAGAAGCTCTAGTAGAATGACAGAGAGCCCCTGCTAAGAACAATACAGGTTTGTAAAGAAAAAGAAAGGTCCCACTACCCAAGGCATTTAACATCTTAGGTGTGAACTCCTGTAGAGACCAGAGCATTAGCAGGCAAACTGCAAACTGAGAGAAATGAGAAAACTCTGAAGAGACTTGATTCCCTGAGGGCAAGTAGTTTTCTCTAAAGACAGCACAGAGTAAACACAGACCTTGAAAATGTAGCAATCCTACCAAGTGCATCATTTGATTTTCTATCAGAAAGCTTCTGGCTATGGGCATGCTAAACTGAGGTGTAATCCTATTCTAATCTGAAAAGAATGCATCCCTTTCCCCTTCCCAGCCATCCCTCCCTCCTCACAAAATGTTCATCTCAGAAAGCTCGTACCTAATCAGCCAAGTGTATATAGCTGCTTCGATACGTTCTTCTTTGCGTTAATTTCTCCTTTTTCTCCTGCTCTTCCTGAATCAAGGGGCTAAAACCAAACTATTCAGAGATAGACACTGGCAATCACTTCTAGTTATTCAATAAAAGCAGTCATCAGTTCCCTGAGCCTCTGAGGCCGCATCTGTTGAATGGGTGGATTTCCTTCCTGATCCCTTCCACCTCTAATTTCGTCTGATTCCAAGGATCTATGACGCCCAGACAAACGGTGAGCTTATGTGAATTATGGGACTCTGGCTGATATGATCTGTTTGGACGCTCTCTTGACTAATGGTAAAAGCCACAGGGCACATAAACACCCAATGAACCTGCTATGTCAGTGCATAAGCCAGATTCATCCCATATATTTTCATGGTCGCTGAGCTTGAGACAGTCATTCCAAGGGAAGAAAAAAAAAAAGGAAAAGATCAAGAGAACATGAGATTGCCTTTTTATTTGTCCAGATTCCTACTATGCTCTTCCCTGGTTTTATTTATATTCCAAACACGACAAATACCATTTATTTGTGTGTTTGGAACAGACAGCTACTTTTAAAAAATTAATGGCCGCTTTTCTAGAGGAAGGAGGATGGTCAAGAGGAACCTCAGTGGCATCTTGCAGCCTTAAGATGCCCATTTTTAAAGCTTTATTTGGAATGTGGCACATTATAATTGACAGACTTGACAAGCATTCTGGTTTCATGGGCTGCATGTCAGGATTCCTGCCCTATATTTCCATATCACCGAGCACTTCCAGTGTGTCCTTGAACTAATTTAAAATCTCCCTGGGTTTCAGGTTCCCCATCTTCACCGAAGGCCCCACATCATTTGCCACGTACTTGCAGCATGTTCCTAAGCAGGCAGTATGCTGTCCTCCAGCCTTCAGAGATTTCTTATCTTTTTATCCACAATGTTGATATCAATTTGCTTATCGCTTAGAGAGAGCAGCTCATATTGTATATCTCATCCCCCCCAAATAACATGTGAATTACATCAATCAGTGGGGGAAAAAAACTGACAACCGGTGTTTTAGTGCCATAAACCCAGTTCAACCAGGTTATTTTTTCAGTCTTTCAACTTTCTATTTTCTATATCATATAGGTAGGAAGGCAGCTTACATTTTTCATAACACTTTTAAAGCCAGTATTTAAAGTTTTGAGGTTCTCTCTTTTCCCCCAAATTCTGTGAGTTTTAATTAATTCCCTGAGGGAGGTAAGGGGCTCAGAATATCTGATAGTATCAGACTCCAATAACTTCAACTGCTTTGTGGCATAAAGAATACCTGTAATGATGACTGGTATATTTTAAAAACAGATTTTTTTTTTTTTTACATACCATAGTAAGACAAAAGAAAGGACTCATCTTGCTGTAGGTATAAAGAAGCAAGATGTAATTGATAAAGGTAATCAGATAGAGCCAAGTTGTTTTAAATCGCTATTAAAAATATATATATCTGAATTCAAAGGAGATTAGATTCTTTTTTCAACTGGGGTTTGGAAAGGAACAACTGGCATGTGTAATCTTGCCCACATTAATTTTTACCGCCATGGTCAAAGAGAGCTCCACCAGCCTGAAACTTGTGAGGAATTTTCTTTCTTTATTTGGCTTGATCATAGAGGAATTAGCTCCCTCGGTGAACAAACGTGAAAAGAAACTAGTTTGGGGAAATATGCAACGTTCATACGAAAGAGGAAGTTTGAAGCAAACATATGGTTGAAATGCTCTAGTCGATTGCAGATCAAGCTGAGAGAGTTGAGATCCGTTGGTTCAGGGATCCAGTTCACTGCACATTCCTACTGTGCCTGACTACTAATTGCATCCTATGTTTGTCAATCAAATATTTGCAATTAACAAAAATATTCCCTTAAGAGACATATAACAGAACTGGCAAAGTATCTGGTGCTTTGCTAAGTAGAGCTAGCTGCACACAGAAGAAAAAAATAAGGTATTAAAAATATTCAGCTGCTGATGACACCGTTAGACACTCCCAGTCAAAACATTAACAAGCAGAATAGGTGGCATGGGTGCTTTTCAAAGGGATTTTGTTCAAAGAACGGAAACTTTGATCTCAGTGTCTCTGACCCCTCCTCCACCTCTGATTCTTCAATCTACAAGTACATATAGTGGTTTAATTTAACTCTGTGCATAATTTGCCTAAGGATAAAAGTTGATCTAGATTTTTTTAACTCCAATTTTACAAATGCTCTACTTTTTCACTCCCCCCTCCTCCTCACACACATATTTCAAGAAGGAAGGCTGAAAAGGAAGGTGACTGGAATATTAAGAACTGTGAGATATATTGAGGAATCTCTAATTTGTAAATTGGTAGAAATGCCAGTAATTTGTTGGGATTTGAAGACCTTCTGTATTCAAGAGTGAAGCTTGGCAGCTGTGCACTGTTGTTTTATAAATCAATATTCCATCTGAAGGTGGTGTTTGAATGTTTGTGTCATTGGGGTTTGTCTCCAACATAGTTCTGTGATAAGAAATGTTCAAACAAAACAAACACAATCCCTTCCCGGTCCTTTAGGATAAAGTCCAAACATAATTCCACAACAGGGATATAACATTCAAATCAACTACAGAACTTCTGTAATGACATAAAACCCCTCGACCACAGAAATGCTATTGAATTGGAGATGCTTTGCAAGATTCCCCAAGACAGGACTGCGTGGCTGTCAGATTAACAAAAGTCAAGAGGAGGTGAGACAAAGCTCACCACTGCAAAAAGAGCTTCATGCATAATGAACAGGATATGCATGCCTGTTTAGGAAATTAAGGTGAATCCAAGGTGACTTGGGGTCACACGAGGAGTCACAACGGTCACTAACTGGAAAAGTGAGCATTAAAAATTAGTCATTTGGTTTAAATAAATTCATCTCAATCATTATTAGGTAACATATAGCCTTAATCAAAAATAATTGCTCAAGTGAATTTTTCAGTGTTATGTGGTTATTATCTGGCTCTGAGCTTCTGGGATTCTGTGCTGTGATTCTGGTGCTATATGAGAAAGGGGAGTTGAAGCTGAGCTGCTTTTTGACTGTTGTCAGGGCTCTACCACGTAGATAGAGCCCACGTGCCCGGTACTACCAGAGTGAGCCACAGAGAATGGGGTGTTTAATACAAATACATTAATTCATTTTCATAGGTAAAATCTGATACACAATCAGTGGGAAAAAATAAAATAAAAAAGTAGTGCTACGGTCATTCTCATCTTCCCCAAAGAACTATCACTCTCATAGAGATTATGAAAAAAAAAGGGGGGGGGTCCATACCAGGGGTTCTAAAAATTGAGATTTAAACCATCGACAGGGCTAAATGCCTCTATTGCTTTGCTTCAGTGGTTTCCAAACATTTTTTATCATCTCCTGTATCAGTAAAATATTTTTGAACACACGCTTCCAATATGTGTATGATTGTACTAATAAGTTAGATGTATTATCAAGCATTAGTAAAACAGAAAATTTAAAAGAAGAAGATTAAAAGTAATTAGAAATCAATGCTATCTTCCCAAACTCTATCACAGTGTACCCTCAGATCAGCACACTCCATTCTTGACAGTGGAAAGGCAGATGAACTTGGCAGGGCTCCAGTTTTTCCTGAGTGGTCTGGGTCTCAGCTGAACTGGAACAGAAGAGCAAGTGGAAAATCCTTGTTTGCCGTCACTGAATACCAGCACTAAGCTGAGGATTAAGTGGGGAAATCGTGGTACTTAGATTTGCAAAACTGCATAGAGAACATTGTTGGTTCATTTTAATTCCATCTGCACAGAAGCACAGAAACTCAGACCACTAATAACCAGATGAAAACCAAAAAACTCTCTCAAATGATTCTTTCTGATTAAGCCCAAGTGCCATCTAATAACGGTTGAGATTGATTTTTTTTTTTTAAACCAAAGGACTAATTTGCTTGGTGTGGGGGGAGAGGGAAAGTGATGCAGATGAGTGTGTGTGTGTGTGAAAAATGCCAGGAGAACTTAGTGGAGGGGAAAGAAAGGAAAACTAACTTGGCTTTGGTAGAGAATGCTGGCCTTGCCATTTGCAGGTTGACTGACTTTGAAGCTCAAGTTTTAGTTGACCAGGTAGAGCTCGTAGAGCTCACTTAGTCCTTTTTCTCCTCGACCATTTCTCTGGAAAAAAAAAAGAAAAAGAAAAAAAAAAAAGATAATAAAGTCTATTTTTCAGAGTCATTTAAGCATTAGCATTAATTTATATAAAACGACTCACACCGTGTTTTGTAGCAATTGCTCAATAAATGGTGGCCACTCCTGTCATATAGCTGGAGGAGACAATAAATCTGAAGCTTTTTCAAGAATATCTATTCCATTTTTCAAGTAGATCAAATAGCAATTTTGGCAATTATGAGAACATTTTTCTTTAGAATTCAAAATCTTTTCATTTCCATTATCATATTTAATCCTCATAGTGAATTTGAAAGACAGGACAAATATAAGTATTCCATTTTAGAGATATAGAAAGGTTCATAAATTGTGGTCATACAGTGGTGGAGTTGAGAATTGAACTCAGGACTCCTGATTTCAGGACAAGAGGTGGGAAGGAAGCAGTCATTGGAACATATTACTTTCTATCAAATAATTCAACCAAGTAGAGTTTATGTATGTGTACGTGTATGTGTGTGTGTGTGTGTGTGTGTGTGTGTGTGTGTACACACATACGGATTTTTTTTTAAATTTCAACTTTAAGTTAACTCTGCTTAGCCTAATCTTTTCTCTATTTCTCTTCTCTTCATTGCCTGACAATTTTTTTTTTTTTTTTTTTTTTTTTTGGTAATAAAATAAGTTTCACAACATAATAAATTGAAGAAAGATAAAAAGCATCTGTTACATGTGCTCTTCTCCATTAAAACCTTGCTTTGGCTGTTATTTTGAAACATAATAAACAGTAAATGTCTATATCTTTTGCTAAGTATGTTTTTGTTGAATATCACTATAGTTTACAAAAAAAAAAAAAAAAAAGAAAGAAAACCAAAAAAGAAAAAAAACAGAGGCAACTTTCATATCCACCGAAAACAAATTTTACTTTCCCAATCTAACAAATTCTGCTGCAAACAATGCACTGCATTTTAGAAATACTGACTGATTTTCTTACTGTTTTGAGGCAAGATAGAAAGATTGCTGTATGTTATCTTCATTTTGGTATCTGTACTGGGTTGAATAATGTCCCCAAAACTCATGTCCACCAGAACCATACTGTGTTGAATAAGGTTCCCAAAACTCATGTTCACAGAGAATGTGACTTTGTTTTGGAAGCAGAGTCTGTGCAGATGTGATTAATTAAATTAAGCTCATACTGGATTTGCATGGGCCCTAAATCCACTATGACTGGTTTCCTTCTAAGAAGAGGAGAGGACACCTAGAGACATGCACAGAGGGAAGACAACCATGGAAGATGAAGGCAGAGATTGGAGTGATGCAGCTACAAGACAAGGAGTGCCAAGGATTTCTGGCAACCACTAGAAGCAGGGAAGAGGCAAAGAAGAATTCTTCCCTAGAGCATTTCGAAGGAGCATGGCCTTATTGGCCTCTTGATTTAGCACTTCTGGCCTCTAGATCTGTGAAAGAATAAAGTTCTGTGGTTTTAGCCACCCAGTTAATGGTAATCGGTTACTGCAGCCCTGGGTAATGAATGCAGTGTCCAAATGTATTACAGTTATAGAAATAAATTGTGAGTAAATGCTTTGTGTCACTTCTTATTGGCTATTTTAATTCCTTAAGGTAACTGTCCCCATGCAGTTTGATAAGAATAATATTGGCAGGCACTAAGAGTTGGGGCCATTTCTGTTTTTGCTTTCATGTAAATATGAACTGCCCTGGAGTAGCTTGAATGGATTGAGTCCCCACCCTCTCCCCCACCAAAACAAAACAAAACAAAACCTCAGTATTAATTAATTCCAGTTTTGTTTCACAATGAGAAATCATTACCAGTTTTCAAAAATAGTATAAGATTTGGATTTTAGATTTGTGTGCTATTCATTTTGTACAATATTTGAAATATGATTTTATGGCCCAGTCTATTTAGGCAAATGTTAGCCTACATCCCAAATTCCAAAGAACTGTTAGGCTGAAAAACTGATTTAGATCCTTGCTAGAATTTCTCCACCTACACATCATAATTTTGAACACAGCCCGACTAAGTCATCTTTCCAGATAGCATCTCCCTTATAACTTCTTAAACAGATGCCTTTGTATTATCCATAATCTCCTGCACACTTCCGAGTGCAAATGCCTGAGGGTAGAGGAGTAGAATTTGAAGCTATCTTCTGATGGTATGTATACTATACATACAAACACGTGCGCGCGAGGTCTGACAACTAAGTTTGCCAACTTGTTGCAATGATGTTGCTAACCATTTTTGATATCTGAGGGATTATTCATTATGAATTTGTACCAACTGGACAAAAAGTTAACCAAGTTTACTATTGGGAAGTGCTGAAAAGGCTGCGTGAAAAAGTTAGACAACCTGAACTTTTTGTGAACAATTCATGGCTCCTGCATCACGACAATGCACCAGCTCACACGGCACTGTCTGTGAGGGAGTTTTTAGCCAGTAAACAAATAACTGCATTGGAACACCCTCCCTACTCACCTGATCTGGCCCCCAATGATTTCTTTCTTTACCCAAAGATAAAGGAAACATTGAAAGGAAAACATTTTGATGACATTCAGGACATCAAGTGTAGTATGAAAACAGCTCTGATGGCCATTCCAAAAAAGATTTCCAAAATTGCTTTGAAGGGTAGACTAGGCGCTGGCATTGGTGAATAGCCTCCGAAGGGGAGTACTTCAAAGGTGACCATAGTGATATTCAGAAATGAGGTATGTAGCATTTTTGCTAGGATGCATTCGCAAATTTAATTGTCAGACCTCGTGTTTGTGTGTGTGTGTGTGTGTGTGTGTGTGTGTGTGCGCGCTCCAACACCCTTCCTATAGCATCTTCGCACATAATGGAGGCTCTTTCCTGATGTCCCTCTCTAACATGAAATAAATCCTTGTGTGAGATACTGGAGTTGCGATTTTGTTCTCTTTGCTCGTATATTGTTTGTCAGGAGGCCATTCCACATGTTTCAATTGCATGGTCCTTAGAATTTGCCAAGAGTCCTTTCCCAGTCCACTGTGGACACAATATTACTAAAGATTACGTAGGAAGTGGCGAGAGTTAACATAGCTATCATATTTTGAGTGTTTACTATTTACCAGGCATTGCACTAAGCTCTTTACATATTTATATCATTTATTTCTCGCTTCTGAGCTGGCATTATCATCTCTCTTTATAGATGAGACAACAGAGTCTCAGAGAGATGAAATGACTTGGCTAATAGTAGCTGACAGCTAATAAGTGACTAAGGCAGAATCAGAACCTGGCTCTTTGTGAAACTCCTGGGTTTTAGTATTTTTCTATTGTACTTTGCTTTCCTAATGTAGCCATTAAAGCCCTGAAGTGAAAAATGGATTATCTAGAAAAATTTTTAAATAGTCAAAAATGAATATACCACATACAAATATTATATAGGTGACCAATTAGATGATATGACATATTTTTAAATTTTAACAGGAAATTTAAAAAAATTTTCTCATTATATTATTAGATAATGATCTCAAATTTGCTATTTGGCTTTGTCAATTTTTTTTTTTTTCCAATTTTCGTCACCTGTTAAACCAACCACAGACTTGGAGATAATCACTGACACTGTCTAGATCTAAAGTGGTCTGATTCTATATGAGGCAGTTGGAAATTTATGGTTAGTCTTATTCCCAAGACAGGCATTATTGCTATAGAATGCTTGATACAACTTTCAATTTTCAATGTTGTATACTAGGTTACTTACTAGATCAATATGCTGATGCCCAGTTGATCACACACATGAACACATATACAACATTTAATCAATAATAATTAATATTCCTCACAATATAAATCATTGTAAATAATATCTAAATTATTGAAAAAGAGTAATGCCAAATCAAATTGATTACATTTTATTTCAGTTACTATGTTAGCCTGAGAAGATAGCACTGCATGGTGAAAGCTGGGGGCTCCCTGGAAAACCTTTGGGTAAGGGTTACCTGTGGTCAGGAGCCAGACCTGGATAGATGAAGGGGGAAGCCTCTAAAGCCCATGGTTAAGGAAGACAGTCTTGTAAGCTGATGCTCATTCAGAAATCTATTGACCAAGAGATACCATTGCTCACTGACAACCATATTAGCCAGAAGAAACACCCAGAATGCATTTAGCAGCACATGGTGTATGTGACTCATACGGGTCAGATGCCCTTAAGTCCACAGAAAAAGCAAATAACCCAATTTAAAGATAGACAAAAAACCTGGGTAGATATTTTCCCAAAGAAGACATACAAATGGCCAATAGGTATATAAAAGGTTGCTCAACATCACTAATCATCAGAGAAATGCAAATCAAAACCATGCAATACCACCTCATAGTTGTCAGGATGGCCATATCAAAAAGAAGAGATAACAAGTGTTAGTGAGGTTGTGGAGAAAAGGGAACCTTTATACACTATGGGAGTGTAAATTGGTACAGACATTATGGAAAACAGTATGGCAGTTACTCAAGAAATTAAAAATAGAACTGCCATATGATCCAGTAATCCCAATTCTAGGTATATATCCAAAAAGGAAGACAAAACACGATATCAAAGAGATATCTGTATTCCCATATTCACTGTAGCATAATTTACAATAGCATATATACATATTAGGTTGGTGCAAAAGTAGTTGCGTTTTAAAAGGTTAAAAATAATTGCAAAAACTGCAATTACTTTTGCACCAACCTAATATATATATATATATATATATATATATATATATATATATATATATGAATATTATAAGGCTAAAAGCTATAAATAAATAAGAAAATCCTCCCATTTGTGACAACATGGATGAAACTGGAACACATTATTCTAAGTAAAATAAGCCTAACAGAAAAAGACAAATACTGTATGATATCACTTATATGTGAAAACTTTTTTAAAAAATGCCAATTTCATAGAAACAGAATAGAATGGTAGACCTGGGAGGAGGAGGAAATGGGAAGCTTTATGTCAAAGAGTATAAACATTCAGTTATGAGAAGAATACACTCTAAGGATTTAATGCACAACATAGTGACTATAGTTAATAATAGAGCATTATATGCTTGGAAGTTGCTAAGAGTAGATCTTAAGCATTCTCAACACACACACACACACACACACACACACAAACACACGTACACATGAGTTCACTACGTGAAGTGATAGATGTGTTAATTATCTAGATCTTGGTAATCATTCTGCAATGTATATGCACATCAAATCATCACATTGTATACTTTAAATATATACAATTGTGTTTGCAAATTATTCCTTAATAAAGTTGATTTAAAAAAAGAATGTGGAGGCTCTGTTTGCTCCTTTTCTGTGATTATCCCTTTGACCAAACAACACACATGACTCCAAGGTCACATGGAAAAAGATGGGTGCAGGGAGGGGTAAATAATGGGGCAATTAATCAACCACTGGAGATTTTACTCTATACAAGCAATGGAGCACTTTAAGGAACTCAGTCTCTGTTTGACTCATTTCATAATCTCAGCCCCTGTAATGCAGGCTCAATAATGCTTTATCCTGGGATGAATGAATAAATGAATGAATAAATACCAGCCCTGCTCTGAAGTAGGCTTGGCCCTCTTGCTACTTTTTGTCTGCAAGACATGTCTGCTTACTAAACATAGGGAAGAATAACCATGTTCTATTACTAAACATTTTTCTTTTTCTTTCAGAAAAGTCCCTAGTCTTAATAACACAACATGATTCCTGGGCACTATTTATGTTAGAGTGAGATGAAAACACCGCAAAAAAAAAGGTATAAGAATATTCAAGGGGAGATAACAGATCAAATTGTGCTGAATCCAGCTTCTCGCCTCAGCCTGATGCTGTGCCAGATTAGCTATGGCCCCGTCAGGCAATTATATAGGACTCGTAACACATCTTCCATTCTGTGCTCATTTTCATAATAAACTTCGGGTTTCACTTTCTCTAGAATTGTTTTGTCTAAGATTTACCGTTTGAGAATAGCAAACACTAAATAGAACAAGTATTTCTGCTGAGTTAAAGCTCAACCACTCAACTCACATTTTCATGGTTCTATCTGGGTGTCTATAACCTCCCACCTAAAATCTATATTTCTTTCCAAGAGTAGTTATAACATCTGTCTGGCTGTAGCCTAATCCTATATTTTTTAGCAGCACGAAAGGAAGGTGGGAATAGAAGCAGTCCGTAAATTCAGCTGGAAATGTGTCTTTCGGTATGCTGCCTCTGTAGAAACAAAAAGAGTACTTTGAGCCTGCTACCAACCACAGTGATGCTGGTTTGAAAAGAAGCCACAAAGGTGTGTTCTACTTGGAGACACATGTGATGGAGCTAATGGAAGAAACAGGAAGTTTTGACCTTTTAAAAAAAGTATTATCGTATTAGTGTCTTTCCAAGAACTAGGTGGCTTAGATCATGCTAATCTTACAGTTTTAACACCAGAGGACAGATGGAAACCCTTCTTCCCTGCCAAGTTCTGCTTCAAGTTTTGATCCTTGGGAGCCAGCAGTCGTGTGTGATAAATAGCAATCAGCTGCTTCACTCTGGGCCCCGTAGCCTGCCCACGAGCTCTAATGCCGCCCACTGAGCTATAATACTTTGGAGGCAAATGATGTATTTTTAAATAGCACATTAATATTAAAAAGAGTTTGGAGAGCAGATCAAGGACAAAGCTATTCATTCCTTCATAGAAATTTAAGCCTCATGTAAAACGCATGTCACTTCCTCATATGTGTCAGATGGTCCTGTCCTCTCAAAACACAAATTCAGCCCACATGCATGGAGATTAACAGGTGTGGTGATATTGAATTGTGACAATGCCTCGAAAAGACAGACAGGTGTCTGCCACGGGTGGCTAATGTAGGAAAAAAATATCCATGGAAAGAAAATATTTCCTCTGCTTAAATATATATATATATATATATATATATATATATATATATATATATATACACACACACACACATATATATGTGTATATATATACACATATATATATCCATATATATATCCATATATATATATATATATATATGTGCTTTTCTTTAGAAGCCGTTTTGTCAACATAAACAAGTCTCCTGTTGCTTGAATTTCATTGTTTCTTTTCTCCTGGGGAAAAGGAGATTGAAAGATCTGTACATTTCCTTCCCATCGCCCCTTATAATCTTCTCAGTACGTATTCTGTTCTTCCTTGACCATGGAAACAGAGTGGACTCTAGCTTAGATCTTGCCCTTTTGTGTCTTGAGTAAAACCCCTCAGAATCTATGAAATGCCTCTATTGCCCTTGAGCAGATGGCACGGGCCCATCACAAGAGTGTTGGCTTTCTGCCGACAGGATATATATCTCACCCCTCTATTTGTTAATAAAATATGGAAAAGAAAGTTACATGTAAAAGTATTATGCATGTTAAGAACTATATGCAAATTAGATATTAATTTGTTGCTTGTTACCAGATACCCTCTCTCCACTGCTTCAGGGAATGTGGAAGGAGAGGCTGCCGAAGGTGAGGTCCTCCAGAAGCTGATCCTGAATGGATGGTTGGGTGTAAGGTAGTTATTAGGGATCAAGACCTGTAAGAGAAGGATGCAGAAGCAGGATTGGGCAGAGAAATCAGTCTAATTTCTAGGCAGGCCCAACAAATCTGTGGCCCCCTAGTGGAAAACTCTGGAAAGAAAGCTGCCTGTCACCATCCCCACTTTGGGCCAAATGACCAGACCTTGATGCCCTCACCTCACTCAGTCACCGATGTGAGCTGCCACCAGACGGGCAAAATGTTCAACAAGGTAGTCTTGTCAGCTGAGCAGACTCCTGAAGGAGCCCACAGTTGGAGGTATTCTGCTCACTGTACTCCCTGCACGTCCTTCCTTGAAGGGTCATCTGGGCAGCTCATTGTCAGGTTGACCACAAGTTCTCAGTGACTAGTCCTAAACACCCAAAGCTGGTAGAGTGAGTACCCTAGAACCAGGATCTAAAGATGGCCATGTTGGCAGACAAAAATGGTTTGGGGTATGTAGGGGCAGAGCCCCAGAAAGTAGTTTCCAGGCTCTCGGCCTCACATAGACAGGTGCTGGCTCAGGTAGTAAATGGCCATCAACTGTGATTGGATGGCCATCAGCTGTGGCTAGTTGGCCATCAGCTGTAACCAGTGAGCCATTGGCCACTAATATAACTGCTGTGGCTACGCTAGCAGAAAAATGGGGGCTAGCAAGAAGATGGTGGCTGAGCTAGCAAGAGCGGATTGCGGAGAGGCGGATGCCGCCGGGGAGAGTGTGGTGATATGATTCCCCTACTTATGGCTCTGTGGGCGGTCCTTTTTGGCCTCACCATATCCTGCGTTCTTATGTGGGGAGCGGGACCAGAGACCCCGCAGGCTGCCCTGCATGACAAATGGCGCAGCGAGCAGGGTCTCCCGCATGACAGGGTAGTTCCCCCCCAAAGAAAGCAGCTCCATCAACCATGAGGTCTTGAAGAAAAAAAAAATCTGTGACATACTTTTCTTCTACATCTTAAAAGAAAATAGCAATAAAGCCTGGGGTGGGGATGGGAGGCCACACTCACAACCCAGACCAAATCTAACCAGAGTCACTTTTGCCAAAAAGCAAAACAAAACGTAACAAAAGAATTGAAAGCATTTTGAAGCTGGAGTTAAACGTTTCCTTCACTGAAAGCTGGAAGTCATGATCTCTCGGCCACAAATTCATAAGTAATGGTGAACATGAATGATGTTAGGTTAAAGAAACTGCCTGTTCCTTTTGAGAGCTGTGAGAAAGAGGTTCCCATATATTTGATGTGCATTTTATGAACAATTGAACTTTTTACATAAAAATATAGGTATATATGTCTGTGCATGAATTGTCTAACATATACATCTCAGCAGATATTATGCCGGTTGGATTCCAATTAATAACTAAATTGTAAAAGTATTATTTTAAAATCTTCTCTCAAAAGTAATAATGTTGGGCATGAATGTGAAGCCATGTTTTAAAAGTTCACCTTCAAAGTTACTCATTGTTTATGTCCAGGATATTCAATCTTCATAGGATTATCACATATCTTTAAATATAACCAGGAAACTGGTCAGCATGTTCATTTTGAGATCTCCAAAACTTAACATTCAAAAATCTCCTGACTATTCCAAATATAGGCCTCAATATTTATTGTGTCTATTATTAAATTAAATTTCACCATCAATTCTATAAGTGGGAATTCAGCTTTAGGGAGACCACAGGGTGATCTGCTGAGGTTTGGGCATACAGGATGAGAGTTAAATAGTTTCCCAAGATAGCACTGGCATCTATGGAGTGTCTGTCATGCATCAGCTGTGTTCTAGGGATGTTAATCATCACAGTAATTCCATAAAGTTAGTGTTTATAATAAGAGTATTCAGTAAGCACTGTCTCAACTCAAGAGTCTGAAGTTAGGTTATTGATATCTGAGCTCCCATGCACATATTCCAAGGAAGGCTTCATGAATTTCTATCATACATTATATTTATAGGTATTCTGGAATGTTTGCAAAATACATACCCAGCATATCTGGAAATGACTAAAGAGAGTTTCAGTTAGCATCTGAGTTCTGTGCCTGTGGGGCAACGGCTTGGCAACTTTCAGGTCTCAGTGACTCTGACTGAGGATCTACTCTTAGGCATCAGGTAAAGAGATGCTGGAACTGACCTAATCTCACTTGTTTATTTACAATTAGTACAGTCTTCTGATACATATGTAGAGCCTCCAACAATTAAAAGAAAGGTATGGTGAAAACTGACCTCACACCAAATAAATATTTATCAGCAAGTAGGCACAAGAACAGTTATTCAGTGTGTGTTATAAGCTCAAGGTTTATGGGTTTCTTTAATTTGATAGTTGAAAGGGTCACTAGATGTAGATGAAACATCTATTGGTTGGCAGGATTCAGCTAAATTTCTAGCTGGAGGCAGGCAACAAAAATCCTCTAGATAGAGGCTATTGTGTGGAACATTTGGAATCCTAGGCTTGCGTTCCCATTACAATGGGTGAGGGCTTAGAGCTGGATAGATTCTTACACTCTGTTTATGTAAAGGGTAAAGTATTGTAGAATATTTCTAGCCAATCCTTACATCTTGAACTCTACTTATATTAATTATAATAAAAATTTTTAACATCTATTATGCTGATTGGCCATAACTCTGGGTTAGTCAAAGATAAGTTTGCTAATATGTAGCCATTTCTAGACATGAGTTTCTGATTTGAATATTTCAAATGCTAACTCAGCATCTAAATTGGGTTTGGATGTTAATCAATAGTCCTTAGGATATAGTGTAAAACTAATAAATCCATATCATATATATAGAGAGAGTTTATGATGAAGTATATTTTATTTACTTATTTTTTTTCAATTAAAAATTGGCATAATTTCAGACTTATAGCAAAGTTATAAGAATAATGCAAGAAAATTTGTAGATACACATACACTTCAGCAAGATTCACTCTTTCCTCTGTCTTTCTTTGTCTCTCTCCAACCCTAAACTATTTCATAGTGTATTTTTTAAAAACAAGACATTGTCTGCATAACCACAGTGAAATAATCAAAATCAGATTAATTTGTTAATTAACATTAACAAATTGTGATTCCTAATTCCGTCATTTCTTAAACAGTTATTCGTGTGTTTTTTTGTTGTTGTTTTTGGATGTTTGTTTGTTTACTGCAAGGGAGAGCTTTTCCATTCTCCTTATATCATTGTGAATTCCAAAATTTTTACTTTACCTAATAAGTTATACTCTCCTACTATCCTTATTTATGTTGACGTCCCAGAGTTGGACAGTAAAAGTCCCCTTCAGACTAACTTCTGTGTTCTTTTAACATGTCTGCATTATTCTTTCAGCATTTCTTTTCTTTTTTGTAAGAGGTACCAGATTCATCTTATACATACACACATACGAGTACATACACAAAGACATGCATTTCTAAATCTATATATTCAGGTATATTAAAGTAAATTGCAAACAATAAAAAGGGCCACTTGCCCAAAGCAACCAAGGCAGGGTCCCTAACTGCTTTTCTAAGCCATAATTAAACTCCCAACTAGTGGTTGCCAGGGGCTGGGGGTGGGGGTGGGGGGTGGAGAGGAGGGAAAGGACGGACAGGTGGAGCACCAGGATCTTCATTGTATATTTGTCCAAACCTATAGAATGTACAACACCAAGAGTGAACTCTAATGTAAACTAAGGACTTTGGTACTTTTGATGTGTTAATGTAAGTTTATTAATCATAAAAAAAAAAGTGCCACTCTGGTGGAGGATGTCTCTAATGGGGGAGTCTATTCATGTGTAAGTTCAGGGAGTCTATGGGGAATCTCTGGACCCACCTCTTAATTTTGGTGTAAACCAAAAACTGCTCTAAAAAAATAGTCTTTTTAAAAAGTGTGACTATTCAGAGATTAACTCAGTTTTTTCCCCATTACTTCTACTATGCTTTTACTAGCTATCTTTGGTTATACTAGCTCTAGCATTGCAAACTTTGATATAATATCATTATATACCATTATTTTGGAATCCAAAAATTAATTTTCTTTGGAAATGTATTTTTTTTTCTGGATACACAGTAAGAAATTTGTATACTTTATGTCCTTGTTTTGCAATAACATATGCTTTAATTTCTCTATTGGCATACTGATGAATATTGAGAGATATATTGATATAGCTATATATATATATATATATATATATCCACATATGTGTAAATCATGTGAGGTCCTCAGTAATTTTTAACAGTGTAAAGGAATCCTGAGACCAAAAAGTTTATCAACCACTGCTCGAAGCAACACCTTTTTAGGACACAGACACCATGTTTATTTCCAACTTTTTGTTTTCTTCCCTTTATCTCTGCAAAAATCATAAAACTACCTTTGACTTAGAGTTAAATTGTTCCAGAATGAATATTATGCTCAGTAAAAAAAAAAAAAAAAAAAAAAAAAGAAAAATCAAGGAGAAATAAGAACAATATCTAAGGGTGGCATCGATAAGATAAAGGAAAAAAAACAGTTAAATTAATAACTAGGCTACTAGTAATAGATGGTGTAGTTGTGCAATAGACTTCCTCTTGCTTCAAGCTGCTGGTCCTCACTTCTTATGCTGAGGTCAGGGAAGCGCCCTCACCAACAGGACTGCCACTCTAACAAAAAGGGTAATCTAGCGCTCAATATGTCCTCACCTGTTTTGCCAAGAGGCAAATGAGCCTCCCTTGCTCCTGTTGTGTGATCAAATGGTGCTTATAAGCTCAGAACCTCTGCAGGTGTTCCAACAAAGCAGCATCGTTTATAAGATGGTAATGCAAGGTGTTAGGAGGCAGCTAAATGGCCAACTGCATGCAGTGTAACTGTCTGATAATGAGCAGAGGAGAATAGGTTTTTGCCTTCAGCCAAACTTTTGAATCTTAGCTTTGGGACCAATATCCTGAAACTTCATCCTGTCACAGCTGGCCTATTCCCTGGGAAAAGGAATGTCCATGAAAACTCACTGAATTTTAGACAGTAAAAAGCCCAACACTAACCCATGTTGATGAGTTAAGTATAAAAGAAGCAGACAGATCAGATTAAGTTCCCTTTCACCTTCCACTGAATAAGCATCTCTCTCTCTCTCTCTCTCTCTCTCTCTCTCTCTCTCTCTCTCTCTCTCTCTCATTTTATGTTAAGGGAAAATACACTTGGCCAAAAATCATTTTCCCAAGTGCCAAACATTTGCAAATACTTTCAGATGTATGCTAAAGACAAAATACAATGGGTCTAGCTCAGCTGAATCCACTCACACCATAGCTGTGAAACAAACACACCACTGGTGGCCTTCCAACTTTCCAAATAATAGGGTGGTTTTTGCGTTTCTCCATTTATTCCCATTCCCGAACATTCAACAAATAGAAAAGTTCTCTTCACTTGCCCATTTCAATATCTAACCTTGGCTTCCAAAATCGCTAATGAGTCAGGGAACAAACAGTAGAGTGTCTACAGAATTCCTAGGGAACACTGGATTCAAAATACCCTGAGCTACCAGCTCATGCCAGTTTGGACATGAAGCCAGATTTGATTCAGTTCCTTCTCACCCTCCCCCACCTAGCTCCAGACTTTTCCTGTGTCCTGGACTGTCTTTACTTTCCGAACAAACCACATCCATATAATCATCTTCCCAGAAATATGGGGTGGGGGAGCAAGAAGGGTTCATGAGGGAAAATGGCTGAGGATGGATCAAAGGTGACTTAAAGTCCATCCTTTGAGCAAATGCAATGTATTTTTACTCAGTGTACCTAAATCTGTTGTATTTGTGAAACACAGAAAGATTTCAATTTGTGTCCCTCCATAGAAGTTTTAGGGCCTTGCCTCCACTGTTGAAGTTGGAAAGTTGTTTATATTTGGTGAGAACGAACCCAGAGGCTTTGATAAGTTCCCAGGAAGCCACTTTAGAGTGAAAGATCTGTGAAGGGTAATGCCCCAGTTTGGTTCATATTTATTCCATCCTTCTCCCACTTCGGCCAAACCAAATTTTTTAGAAATCCTCACAAACTTCATCTGAGCTTGTGTCGTGCGGGGAGGCCTGCAGGGTCTCTGGTCCCGCTCCCCACATAACGCAGGATATGGTGAGGCCAAAAAGGAACACCCACGGAGCCATAGGTAGGGGAGTCATACCACTATGGTCTCACTGGAGGCTGGGTTCACTGGACGTGCGACCTGCTGTCCGTTTTGTCTGTAACCCACTGACGACTCTCTTTCACTCTCCTCCCCTCTCCTCCGTAGCCGCAGCAGTTATATTGGCGGCTAATTGGCTAACTGGCCACAGCTGACGGCCAATCAGCCACAGCTGACGGCCATCTACTACCTGAGCCAGCACCTTTCCACGTGAGGCCGAGAGCCTGTAAACTACTTTCTGGGGCTCTGTCCCCACAGCTTGGCATTTCAAAGTGTGAGTAATTCCAACCATCGCACAACCAGTAGTTCATAAACATACAAGCAAAGACCCTGGGCTCCTGAACGAATACGTACTTAGCAGTTGAGTGTTTTTAAAGGCCCCAAGTGTTAGTTATGTCTTCTGTCAGAGGGCAGTGGTGGAATTGAGGATGCTTACTTACTTTTACCTTCAAATACCTACTTAGCTTTATCAATGCTAGAAAAGTCTTGTTGTTTCTCATTTCTTGGTGAATTAGAGTGACAGCAAATGAGTACACTATGTTTGTTAGGGTAAACTTTTTAGTAGTATAGTAGCAGTAGAAATAGGAATAGGAAGAGTAATAGGAACAGTAATAAAAAGGAATTTTGGCAGACACTATTGGGAGATTACCAAAAGCTATGACCAACCTTTTGCCTTTTGCTACTGTTCACTCTATAGGTGAGAGAGCCAAGCATTTCCCTTCCCCACACTTCCCTGCAATGAGGGGTGGCCATATAATATATGTTGGGCCGATGCCATGTGAAGAAAGATATCTGGGGAGACTTAGAAAGCCCCTAGAGAAGCTTTTCTTCCTTGATATGACAATGAACGATGAGGTCCCTGTGAGACTTTCACCTTTTTAGTGCCTTAAATACTAATATCCTGGCTAGAAGTAAAGTGGCTCTATTGTGAGCATGAAGGAAAAGTCAAGAAAATGACAGTGGAGTCAAACCTAACCTCGGCAAGCCTGAAGAGCAATGTCTGTTACCACACATCTCTGCAGCCCATGTGATGTGAGAAAAGCAAAGCTTGATTTGTTTAATCTGGTGGCCATTCTTAGGCTGAGCTTTCTCCTCTGTGATATGGGGGATAAAGGTATATACTTTGCAGAGGTTAGTTAATGTGGAGATTTTTCTTTTTCAGTCTGTGAGTCACGTTGTACACTATAAAAAAAAATTCTACACAAGTGAAAGAAGGCATTCACTTGGAGGAGCGTAGTAGGTTGGATTATTCATATTTTTTCATCTGTATTTATAAGTGTCAATGATGTGTCTAATAGTCACTGAGTAATCCTCTGGCTTGTGACAGTGCCCAAAGGACCCAGACCTTACGGAGTTTACAATTTATTAAGTGACTCCTTTGTAAAGTCATCTAATTCCTGATAAATGACAATGAAATGAAGAATTATAAAACTGTTAATTGCTAAATTATGAGATACTGAGTGCTAGTTCTACACAAATTTAAATAATAATCTTTAAGATATATTAAGTGTTCCAAGTATTATTCTAAATATTTTATATGAACTAAGTAATTAAATCCTAGGATAATCCTGTGAATAAATATATTACCTTCCACATTTTCACTTATGGCAAAATTGAGGTGCAATGGGTTTACATGTATTGATCCAATTCCTGATAAACTAACATCTTAGATGGTAAGTGGCAGAGCTAGGAATGAATCCCAGCACCCTGGCTTTCTTCCACTGCTCTCCTGACAAGAGCAAAATGTCAGGTCACTTATTTGTACCCCTTGCTATGTTGTTTACCTAGCTCTGTGACCTTGGGCACCAGCATTTATAACGTGTTTCCTCATCTTTATAATGAGGATCATAACTACCTGATTAGGTTGTTTTAAAGATTAAATCAATAAGGTATGCAAAGCAAGCTGGTGAAGTGACTGGCACATAGCAGCACATTATAAGTGGTTTCTATTATTGGACTGGTAGATGGATTGGAAACCTCAGCACCCTTTCTATTAAGGGGCCAGGAGGGGGCCATCCCACCCGAATGAGCTGTAGATCTGGAATGTAAGTCTGGCATCAAAGATGTCAAATGTTTTTGGAAAAATTATTTCTAGGTTATTGTTGCAAAATGGGCAAGATAAAAGTCCCAATAACTCTTATAAGACGACTTTTTTGGGGAAAAATCTAATACTTATCTTGGTGTGAGTGATTATTGGGAAAATTAGTGGGGAAATTAGTCACAACTCATATAGGTAGAAGAATTGAATAGAATGGGAGTCATAAATCCTTTACTTTACAATTGTTTACTGAGTACACACCACGTGCCACATTTATTCTAGATGCTGCCATCCCCAGCCCCCACCCCCACTGCATAGTTGACTAAGGTGCTAGTTTATTAGGGTGCTCCCTTTCAGACTAGAGCTCTGCCACACAGAAGTGCCTCATTGTTCTCCTAAAGCAGAGAGTAGGGGTGTGTGTGTATGTGGGGGGTGAATTTTATTAATTTACTCTTTTGGATGAAACAACTACTTGTTCCCTAAAACCCTGAGAGAGAGAGAGAGAGAGAGAGAGAGAGAGAGAGAGAGAGAGAGAGAGAGAGAGAGAGAGAGAGACAGAGACAGAGAGAGAGAGAGACAGAGACAGAGAGACAGAGAGACAGAGACAGAGAGAGACAGAGAGAAGATGGATAGACTTGGTATAAAGGAATGAGTTTCTGAGCAGACACCTGATATGTTTCTCAAGCACAGGTAGAGATGGGTCATGATACTAGGTGATTCAGAACATCTATCGGGAATGAGATGGAGAGTATGTTCTCTGGGAAAGATCCCAAGAATGACAAGGACAGCTACTATAGGGAATTTGAGAGCATTTGAATAAATTACCTGCCTCATAATATAACTATGGGCTATCAATCAAGAGAGTGAGGTCTAAGGATGGCCTTATGCTATCCCATCAGGAAATGACAAAGTTCCTTGACCTTGGCAAGACATTCCCCTGCTAAAGTATAGCCCGGAACCAACCCTTGTCCACAGATGGACAGAAAAACAAGTGGCTGGAACCATTTTTATTCAATCAGTTCATATCTTTCCTGCTTTCCTAGGGCTAATGGGAAGGGGCAGCCTTAGAGCTTCCTTCTCTTAATCTACACATAGGAGGTGCTTCAATTATTTATGTAACAATCAACTCTGAATGGAGAGCAACTCCACTTAATAAAATGCACAGGGACTAAAATGGGCCTTATGGCAACAAGTCATGTGTCAGTTTAATAGAGGCCAGCTTTAGGTTCTCCACCTCCAAGAAGAATAAAATTGCAATATAATTAATTGGGACCTCTTTTCCTCAGAGGCATTCCTCCTTTCTGTGTGAGCCCATACTTGTCTCCTGGTCTGGTCCCTGACTTTGGGGACAAATTCATGGGCTGTTTCTTCTGTCAACACTAACGTTCTCTTCCCTTTTTGTTCTTGCTGCCCAGTCACACTCCTTGATTCAGGTTGCTCATTGAACCATTTGTGGGGGGGCACTGCTCTAGCCTGTTTAGATTTTTTTTATCCTGAATCTGTCAACAAATGTATAGCCAGACCTTCATCTTGGTGTCAGCCACAAAAAAAAAAAAAAAAAAAAAAAAATGCATTTCATTTTTCAGTAACACGGAAGCCTTTAATAGAAATGTTATGGTGACAAGTCCAAGAACTCAGCCTGTGTATTGGCACAAAAGATGACATTCACAATTGGAATCAATGTATTAGTCAAACCATTATGGCTAGTCAGCAAAGAATGAGCCAATGTAACCATCAAATCATTTTCTACACACTTCTTTGTCTTTTCCCCACAGAATATTACCAGAGATTTTGACAAATCCAGATTTAGAAAAATTTGTTCCTCCAATGTACGTATTCAAGCAGCAGTGCAACATTCATTTATTAAGCACCTACCATGCATCAGACCCTTTCTTACAAAACAAGATTAACACCTAGTGGAATAGTAAAGCTATCAAAAATTAAAATATCTCTTATCTGTCATCACTTATTTTCAGTGAACCTGTGAAGGCTTCAAGGCTCACAGATTTATTTTTTTTTTATTGTTCACAAGATGGAAATTTAAAACTTCTGAAACTTCTAGAAAATTGATATGAAAATTACTAAATGTAGTTTCCAGAATGCACATTTCCTATTTTGGGGCTTTCAGAATATTTGCCTCTTTCTTATTTTCTTGTACTATTCCCATTTTTCACAAAATTCTCCAAAGAATACTGAGAGTTCCATAAGTATTTTTTATGCATGTTTTCTCTATGTTGCCACAATAGTCACTCAAAAGTAAAGAACTGAGAACCTTGATGCATTGGCACATGCTGTCCTAGTAACACTACAAAAATACTGCTATATAGTTCCTTACTCCTAAAAATCCATCAGATAGCCTTCCTACCACTCATTGTATCAGTCTCAGATTTCACTGGCTGACACAAAACCTTCCAGAATTAGTTTCTTCTTACTTATCTAAAATATCACTACTATTTCTAAATTATCATTTCACATTTAATTCAGGTAGCTCACACTTTATGTTTTTATTTCTATGCCTCTTCCCATGCTATTTTCCCACAATGAAATGTACCCAAATGCCCTTTCCACTCTATTTAAATAATAAAACTTCCTTTAAGTTATTTTTCCTTCATGAAGTCATCACCTGCTATTACCATCTAAGACTGATTTATCCCTTCCAATACCAGTTAGTCACTCGCTATGTGGTTCCACTATATTCTAATTGTTTCATCTATGTCTGTTTATTTCATCAGTTACATGGGAAATGCCTCAAAAGCTCTTATTTTTGCCCCCTTGTGCCTGAGAGGTGTTGAGTATATGTTCTCTTTGGTACAATAGCTTAATTGATGTACAATCAATTAAGCCATGAGGTATAAAGAAATATAAGCCATGAGATATAAAGAAAATTTGAAAAATACAGCTTATCAGGATTCCTGAATGTTTTCTAGATAATCTCATGGAGGTCACACCTTGAGATGTTTGACTGCAATTGTCAATTTTCACCAGTATTTTACCTCACATTTGACAGGATCATTTTCATAACCCATGGTATCCCTTTTCTGTCCTGGAATATGAAAACACCCTTTGGGACATCTAATGAACCCTTTAAAACTAAAAGTCATATTCAAGCGAGAGGATAAGTTCTATAAGCCCCATAATTGTCTCAAAAATCAATGTATTCTTGTAGTTTTTGAAAAGCAATAGGCAAAGATAATAGAAATATTTCTCATTGGGTATTCAAGATCACTGAGTTCACTATAAAACAACACCAACAAAAAAGCACATATATATGTAGTCTGGCATCGTATGGTTGCTCAATAAGCTATTAATATAGAAAAGAAATTGAGCCTCCATGAACCATGTAGATTTGTGTCTGACAGCTAAAAAAATATATAGTTAAAATAATTCTAAGTTATTCAAAATCTCTGACCATGGAGGGCTTGAGGTGACCTTGAATGAAAGCTCCAGGCTTTTGCTGCCTGCACAAAGCTGTGTCATAGGTGGTGATATGAGGTGACAGGAAAAAGAAAACTTCATGGTGCCAGTAGTTAAAAAAAAATCACTGAGTATCTTTAGAGATGGAATAATTTGAAGTTAGATATTACAAACCCTTAAAAGGTAGAAAAGTTCAGTGATAGCAATGACTGAAGCAGAAACTCCTGGAGAGCATCTTAACCTTAAGTGCTTTTTCAATCTAGTCAGCTTCTTTGCTGAACTTCTCCTATAGTCTTGAGTGAGACCCCTGGGAATTTACATGTCACGTCTTAGATATAAATGGAGACATTTGTTTTTCTTAGTCTATTGATGGACAATGAATTGATGTCAAATATTAGATCCAATCTCTTGATTTCCCCCATGAATCATTCTGGTTTTGGTTTGTTTCTTTGCTTGATTGGTTGGTTGGTTGGTTGGTTGGTTGGTTGGTTGGTTATTCAAGGACAAGATTAAGTTGACTTTTTATGATGAACTTGACCTTATTTCAAATCTTATTGAAAATTTTCTGTCAGTTTAACATGGTCAATCCTTTCTTCCCCTCTTATGTTTTAGATAACATTATGTCAAAAATGTGTTTAATCTTCTACCAATGGAAATGACGTTATATTCTTCACATTGTAGACTCAAAATGGGAGGAGTGCTCCAATAACAAAAGCTAGTAAACCGACCATTCATTTACATGGTAAATGAGATTTCCTAATGCATTAGCATTAAAAAGAAAAAAAAAAAAAGAATTTGGCCAGATATCTTAATATGGAAATGTACACTCTTATGTGGAAACTAGAGGTAAGTAGAGGTAAGTAAGTATAGGCAGGATGTCACGAAAGCCACCCACTCCTAAAAACACAGGTTACACTTCAGGTATATATATATATATATATGGGTATGTCTGTTAATGAGTGTGTGTGTGTGTGTGTGTGTGTGTGTGTGTGTATGTGGTCTGAGATGAGAATAGGGTCAAGAATGTAGGAAATAAACTAATATATATCAGTGATCCATTAAGTGTCAATTATCACAGTTAAATACTCAATCTCAGTGTTCATAGCTACACCATCTATCTCTCAAATGATTATGTCTTACTGTGTTTCCCCAAAAATATGACCTAGCCGGACAATCAGCTCTAATGCATCTTTTAGAGCAAAAATTAATATAAGACCTGGTATTATATTATATTATATTATATTATATTATATTATATTATATTATATTATATGATAAGACCAGGTCTTATATTATAGTGAAATAAGATCAGGTCTTATATTAATTTTTGCTCCAAAAGACACATTAGAGCTAATTGTCCAGCTAGGTCTTATTTTCGGGGAAACAAGGTAGTTAATCCAGTCTAATTTAACACTGGTCCAAAAGATTTTGTCTATATGTCAAACTGTTCCAAGTTTTCTTTCCTTTCTTTACTCCAAGAATAAGTATTTTTGTATCATAGCAAACTCAAAACCAGTGTATGTATTACCTATCTTCCACAGTACACATGAGGAAACTAAAGCTCAGAGAGGTTGGTGAAAATAACTAATAAGTAGTGGAGTCAATGATTCGACTTAATTTCTGTCAGACTATAAATCACTCCTTCTAGTACATCATGGTGACCCAAAAGGGAAATATTCAGGAAAGACAAAAAAGGAAGTAGAAAGAAAACAAAAAATGGAAGGGAAAAAAAAACACCTCTCAAACATGACTCTCTATGGAGGGAGCAAAAATAAGGCAGGGAGAGGGTTCAAATAGACAGGACAATTGGATAAGGAAATTTGTCTTAAAGTCTCGAGTAATGCTTATTTCTTATTTCTATTATATATATGCAGAGTAAAATTGAACATGTTTTTACTTAAACATAATTTATGCAATAACTATTTTTAATAGAAGTCTAAAGATAACTATTTTTTCTTAAAAGAGTAGTCTTGGATATGTTTTAATGAATCAATTACTTTGCCATGATAGGCATAGTCTATATTCATACAAGTAGGTCTGGTTTGCCTCCACAGAGTTTATTAAAAATCACATTAGACTAGGTAACTGCTACATTTTTGTATCTTCAGGCTGAGTTTGACTGGTGTTTCCATTTTTCAACTATTTCTTTTAGTATCAGGAATGCACTCCAATAGCCTTGAGATACGTTACCTGCTTTTTGCCTATCTAGAACCCATAAGATGAACTTTCAAGTCCATAAGGACTTTCGATGGTATTTCTGGGATTTTGTTACTATCCAGGTATTGCCATGGAAAGTAATTTTAAACACAGTCCACAAACCTCCATGAAAGCTATCATGTTTGAAATATAAAGCTCCAAAAATTCGTCTCTAAAATGTATTGGACCTACCTAGAATCCAGAAATACTCCCTGCGGTTGATGTTAGAGCCCACACTCAAGAAATGTCTAAACTCTTTGTTAGTATGGGGGGAAAAAACTCAGGAGTTCTCCTCCCTGGATTTAATGCCCCAGATTTAAAATGTAAGTATTAGAAGCCAGAGTCCTCGAACATCTCCCTTCATTTCTTGACATCTTTATGACAATGTATGGTGCAGTACCTCACTTTGCTGCAATTACTGAACAGACAGCACTGTAGGCAATGTAAGTTGCTCTTAAGTGCAGCAATCCATTCTGAAGAGATGTACAAACATAAACTCTCAATTGTGGCAGGCTTCTATGAAACCTGAACATTATCTGTGAATTTTCTTTCTCTCCTTGTTAATCATTCTGTTAGCTCACCTCTAGAACCCAGTGGCCTAATTTACTAATTAATAACTATTATTACTTAGTGGAATTGAAAAACTGAAATTACTGCCTGCCTTAAACATAATAAAAATTGACAGTCCATTCAGAGGATTTTGAGGGGCGGCTTCATTCATTGCACAGTTCTGGCAGCTGGGTAGATGTCATTGTCTGCTTGCTACATGGCCTTCATTTCCAGATGGGATGGAAGGGAGGTGGGGCATTATCTCTGACACATTCAGACTAGAAGGAAAACAGTATATATTGCACTATACAGTTGACACTTGAACAACATGGGCTTGAACTATATTGGCCCACTTACACGTGGATTTTTTTCAATAAATACTGTAAATATATTTGCTCTTTTTTTATAATTTTCTTAATAAAATTTTCTTTTCTCTAGCTTACTTATTGTAAGAAAGCAGTATATAATAGATATAACACACAATATATGTGTTAGTCAGCCATGTATGTATCACTAAGGCTTTCTTCCAGTCAACAGTAGGCTACTAGAAGTTTTGGGGGAGTCAAAAGTTTTATGTGGATTTTCAACTGTGAGGGGGGGTTGTTGCCCCAAACCCCCATGTTGTTCAAGGGTCAACTGTATACTTGTAAGATCTTAATAGACAATATTTTTCCAATGAATAATTACAGAAACATCTATCTTCTTTAATTTAGAAATGTCTATCTTCTTTACTTCATTTGTACTTGGTCCTCCTAACCCCACTTCTCTTCACACCTTAGCAAATGACTTCTAATCTCAAATGACTTCTTTCTTTGGTCCATTCTCTTCCTTAAAGAGAAATAGATGATGTTAGTTCATTGTCTCTAATACAAATAAATCAGCTAGTGACCAGATTAAATCCAGGGGAAATTAAGCAGAAATTATTACCATCAGCATTTTTCCTTTTTGTAGTTGTCCTCACTGTTGGCTAAACTTGTTTAAAGCAATAAGGTCGTCCTTCAAACTTGACCTTGTTTTTCCTACTACCATTTCTAGTAGAGATGCCAATATTACTTCTCATTACAATATCTTTGCATATTAATGGATATTTGTTTGTTTAATCTGAAGTCTAGTGTCTACATATGTCAGGGACCAGTGGCGATGCTGAGATTACAGACATACAGAAGTCCTATTCCTACTCTCAAGATGCCCATTATCTGGCAAGGGAACCAAGGTATGAATCCACATGAGAAGCACTTGGAAAATATACTTTCAAGTGATACAATAGACTCCTGAAGAACACAACACTCTTAAGAATGAAGGTCAAGTCTGAAAAAGCTACAAAGAGAAAAGATCATTGCCCCTCAAACCATATAATCTGCTACAGATACTGTAAAACCATTCATGAACGCAGCTCCCCACATGGACGTGGATGACTACCCAGTCAGCTTAACAGATAACTGGCAAAAACGTCAGCTAGTCCTCAAGGTTGTCCTAATTATCCCTTTTATACAATGGGCTAACGTATCAGGTCTTCATGGCTAAGAGTTTGTTGGGAGTTTTTCTTCTGACTTCGTTAAAGATATTATCATGTCCCTAAAACTGAATTTCACTCAAATAATCAATCAATCATCTGATAAGGGCCCATAATTTCTCAGCACACTGGGAGTCCATCCATGAGGGGTACTGCTCTTTAGTCTAACTCTTGACCAGAAGTACTGGACAATACCCATTAAAAGAACAAGTCCATTCAAAGAAGCCCTTCAAACTTGACCCAATAAAGTTTTGCTCCATATTGAGTCAAGAAAAACGCAAACTCCCATGAATAATTTATAAGTTGTTTATCTATTTTATTGCAATTTGTATACTTTTCCTTTTGTTTCTAATTAAATAACACAAAACAAAGCAAGAAGGATATTAAGCAAACAAATGCTCAACCTGATGTTTTCTGTCACAGAACAAGAAGTTAACCAGTAGTTAAGTCAAGCCTAAGAAACCGTTTCTTTCCTTAAAAATCACTAATGTGACAATTACTGATACCACTAAATTCTAGCCACTCTTTAGTTCCAAATGCTAACACCAGATAATATGAACTATGAAATCAAAGGCAAATTAAATTCTACATCACACTCACATAGAAACCAAATACTATTCCAGATCTAAGTAGAATTTCTGTATATATTTTTGGGTTGTAAAATTAAAAGAAGGTAACAGAATGGGTATCACAAGCAACAGAGATCTCTTCCTCCTCACAAAGAAGTTTTCCCATTCTCAAAATGTCAAATTAAAGAAATTATTGACAACTAGTCGGTGGGCTTGATACCCCAAGTACAGAATTTTAAAACAAGGATGATTGTATAAATCAGGAATTGGCAAACTATGATCCATAGGACCTAATCTTGTCCACAGACTATTTTTGTAAATAGTTTTATTGGCGCCCAGGCACACCCATTTACATATTATTTAATGGCCAAATTGCCAAGTGTGGTACTTGAGACAGAGACAGTATAATGTGAAAAGCCTAAAATATTTACTATATGACCCTTTATGGAAAAATTCTCCTGACCCCTTGTAGATCAACAATTCTATATTTGCAATACCCAAATCTAAAGTTTTTTCAAACATATTTGGCAACAAAACCTGAATTGATCTGAAATCCTTTTGTAGCAATGGCACAATCTTATATGAATTGATATGAGATTACTTATAACTGTCATTTATCCCACTAGGAATATTTATATGATTCACTGCAGAAATATTGATATTTCTTATTACAGAAAGCTGTCCCAGATTCTCACGGAGGTGTTATAATATTTAGTATACATCTCTCTAAACTCCAAAATATTCTGAGTCCTGAAAAATATATGGCCCCAAGAATTTTGGATTACATTAAGTACATTGAAGATGCCAAAATTCTGGTGTAAAAGAAGATACTATAAGGTTTTATTATTGAACATTATGCAGGGTATCAGTCTGTTAAATGAGAATGAGAAGGCCAAGAGTGGTAAGTGCCACTCAGCACTATAAGAGTTTTCAAATGGAGACACACAGGTGATTTGAATGGTGTGCACTGATTTGCACTGATGCTTATAGACATTCAAATTAAGCAAGGATAAACAATAACATCATTGATATTTTTAAAAAAGCTAAATGCTAAAAGAAATTTAAAATGCTTTGTCTGCCATTATATAAGAAAAGTAGTATTCTTACTTTCAAGAATCCTGCAATGTTTACTTCTAGTTTTTTAAAAGCCTCCCACCTCTAGGGTTAATAATTTTACAATATGAGGAGACAAAGTTTCCACCTAAGGTACTCAAGGATCTCCGGGAAACAACACATTAAAAAGTCTTGTGTTGTAAAACTAAAATTCAGTCACTTTGTAAGTGCTAATCTAAGGTTCGTCTAGAGAGTGTTGCTTTCAAGCAATCAAAGAGTTATCGTTGGTGCCTGTGTTTGTGTGCGCCTTACCACTTCTAAGACAAAAAGCTTAGCCGGCAGCACAGTGATAGTGCTTTATGGCAGGTAAAAGAAGTGGACATAAAAACATAATACGTCTGAATGGGTGCACAAAGTAAGTAGCAGCCTGAGTCATCAGAAAACAAAGGAGGCGCGATTTTGACACAGAATATTTTGATTCCAGGAAGAGTATTTCATAGCACCCACAGCACGTTCAGAAGGCCCTGAGGCAAACATTGGGGTTGAAGAGACTCAGAAGCATAGCCTCCTTTTTAATTCACCATAAAGTAAAAGAGTAGAAAAAAATCAAGTTGAAGTCAAGAGTTTCTTCATTGAATGGCCAAAATAAGTAGGATAAAATCAGGGTTACATTCATATTGCCAGTATGCATAGCTCTCTATATGTCTGATTATGATTAGAATAAAGGGGAATTGGGGTTGCTTCAGCATCTTATTGACTTTGGCGAGTGGATCAACCATGCAGTAATTTGGCACTACCAGCAGACATCACACCATTCCACATGGCTTTTAACTTGGTATTGTATTCACAGTCTTTCCAAAGAATGTCTCCCTTTCCTTTTAGATCTCAAAATAATTAATGAGAAATGCAGACACATTCTTAAAAATAAGAATGTTCAACCTCTCACAGTACCACAAAGCCAAACTGATAAGTTATATGGAATTGACACAGGCTCCAAATCTGGGGTCTAATTTATTTGCCCAATTATCAAAGAAGTTGCATGCCACACAGAATGAATAAGCAGACTAATTTGATGAACTGTCTGGGTATAGCATATTTTGAAATCTAAGAAGAGGCCTTCATGCCAATGAAATTGCATTGATGTCATGTGGAGTCAACCATTGGCAGGATTTTTCCCTCAGCTAGCACTCACGTATAAAATATTTCTTAATGGCATTGTCTTACAAGGTGTGTGTGTGTGTGTGTGTGTGTGTGTGTGTGTGTGTACACATATACCGTGTTTCCCCGAAAATAAGACCTGGCTGGACCAGCAGCTCTAATGCGTCTTTTGGTGCAAAAATTAATATAAGACCCAGTCTTATTTTACTATAATATAAGACAGGGTATGATATAATTAATATAATATAATGTAATATAATGTAATGTAATGTAATATAATATATACCGGGTCTTATATAATATAGTATAATAGAGTATAATACCAGGTCTTATATTAATTTTTGCTCAAAAAGACACATTAGAGCTGATGGTTCCACTAGGTCTTATTTTCGGGGAAACAGGGTATATGGCAAAAAACCCCACTTATCAATATTAGGGTTCAGGATGATCTGCTATAGAAATAGTCAAACCTTTTCAGTAAAGGGTCATTTGATAAATATTCTAGGTTTTGTAGATGCTACTTCCATAGCAACTACGCCACTTTCATTGTAGCAGAAAAGCAGCCTTAGGCAATATGTAAATAAATGGCTGTGACCTTAATTCGCTGACTCCTGATCTAGTACACAGCTCTGTTGAGTATGGAATTGAGGCCAGATCTGGAACCGAGTTCAGTTTTCTTGAACCAAGTCCTCAGCTATCTACACCTCCAGAGAATTAGTAATTCCGAAAGTTCAGGGTTGGTACAATTACGGTACTGGTATATAATCTAAATATCATAATCTAAACAGAAAGGATTAAAAGGTCATAATTCTGCCTGTTGTTTTTCCGATCATTTCCTATATGGTTCCTTTGGAATGTTACTTAATTTCCCTGTACTTCTAATCTTAGACTTGTGATGTCACCACCTGGTGTTAACTTCCAGAATAAAAAGTCAGAAAGACACACTGAGCACCTTGGAAATTAAAGTTGAGCAGTTTTAACAGAGGAATATTAAATCGTCTTAAACATAGATTTGGAAAGACTGTAAAGTCACAACCATCTTCACAACTTAAAATGAACGTATTAACATGTTTAGATGTACAAAACCAATTTAGATAGCTAGCTAGATGATAGATAACCAGTATAGGTGTGCGAATACAAACATATACGTATTTTCTAGCTCTCTGCTGAAAGGGCTTAGAATCAATTACACCTCGGTAACTGCAAGCACACCTAGAGCCCAGATCCTGTTGTTTAAAGGCCATTCTTCAGTAAAGGAAATCATGACTTGTTGAAGGAATAGATATTCTGGGACTGAAACTGCAAGAGCACAAGATGATTTTGGGGCAGCTGTCATGCTTGAAATTAAGATAATAGTCAAGGAATACTAGGGACTTGTCAAAAGGACATAGGAAACAACTGAAGTGGCTGTCACAGGCCAAAAGTGGGGTCAATTTCAACAACAAATAAATAATGACAGGAAGAGATTATTACCCATAGAATAAAATCTATGAGTAGATACTGATATAAGTAAATGAATAAATAAATGGGGGAGGGGAGAAAAATATCTTTTAAATAATAGAACTGCAATTCATAGATAAAGAAGGAATTACAGAATTTATTATCACCAAAATAATTATTTTAGGCAAGAATCATCACTTAGTAGGTAAAATTGTGATGAGAAACAGAATATCCATATTGTCTCGAAGTATCTCCCTACAAGACATTATGAATTTTGGAAACGGAAAATAGTAATTTTACAATGGAGAAACCTGGCAGGAAAATATCTTAATAAATGATCAAAAATAGCATCACTAGGAAGGGGACAAATCAATATCATGTGCCTCCTAAAATGATGCACTGAGAAAGACACAGTATCACTTTATGAAATTCCTGCCAAAAATGCATGACCTGAACCTAATTATGAAGAAACACTGGCAAACTCAAATTCAGGAACATTTTAGAAAATATCAGGCCTGTAGTCATCAAAATTGTCAGGGTCATAAAAATTTTAAAAAGACTGAAGATATGTTTAAAATTAAAGGAAACTCAAGAGATGTGGCAACTAAATAAAACACTGGACCCTGGACTATAAGAAAACTGTTTTTGTTTTTTTCTTTATAAAGGCCAATAGTGGGGCAGTTGACAAAATTCTATTAGTTCTGAGGATTAGATAACAGTATTGTATTAATGACTATTTCTTAATTTTGATAAATTGTAATGTGATGTATAGAAAAAATGATAAAACAAAAGTACTGAAATGTTAACACAAGGGAATCTGTGTGAAAAATACATGGAAATTTTTGCAGCTTTCCTGTAAGTCTGAAATTCTTTCAGAAATGAAAAAAAATTTTAAAAAATGATATGGCTCTGGAGTCAGAGTACCCATGTTTGACTTAAGGATATTAAATGATTACCTTGTGCAGTGTAATGGGATGAGTTGTGTCCCCTAACAATTCATATGTTGAAGTCTTAACCTCCAGTACCCCAGAATATGATTGTATTTGGAGAAAGGATCATTAAAGAGGAATTATATTAAAATGAGGTTATTAGTGTGGGCTCTAATCCAATACAATGGGTGTCCTTATAGAAGGAGGAAATTTGGACACAGATGGGTGCAGAGATAAGACCATGTGAAGATACAGGGAGAAGAGGAGTACCTATACGAGGCTGGACAGTAAACTTTGCGAACTCATCCTAGAAAAAGTGCTACATACCTAATTGCTGAACATCACTACGATCACCTTTGAAGTACGCCCCTTGGGAATCTACTGTGTTTCCCCGAAAATAAGACCTAGCTGGACAATCAGCTCTAATGTGTCTTTTGGAGCAAAAATTAATATAAGACCTGGTCTTATTTTACTGTAATATAAGATCGGGTATAATATAATATAATATAATGTAATATCATATAATGTAATATAATATAATACAATACAGTATAGTATAAAATATAATATAAAAGACTGGGTCTTGTATTAATTTTTGCTCCAAAAGACGCATTAGAGCTGATTGTCTGACTAGGTCTTATTTTCGGGGAAACACAGTATGCACCAAGGCCAGCACCTAGTCCACCCTTCAAAGCAATTTTGGAATCTTTTTCTGGAATGGCCATCAGAGTTGTCATCGTATTACCCTTGATGTCCTGAATGTCATCAAAATGTCTTCCTTTCAATATTTCGTTTATCTTTGGGTAAAGAAAGAAGTCATTGGGGGCCAGATCAGGTGAGTAGGGAGGGTGTTCCAATACAATTATTTGTTTACTGGCTAAAAACTCCCTCACAGACAGTGCCGTGTGAGCTGGTGCTTCGTCGTGATGCAAGAGCCATGAATTGTTGGCGAAAAGTTTAGGTCGTCTAACTTTTTCAAGCAGCTTTTTCAGCACTTCTAAATAGCAAACTTGGTTAACTGTTTGTCCAGTTGGTACAAATTCATAATGAATAATCCCCCTAATATCAAAAAAGGTTAGTAACATTGTTGGAACAAGTTCGTGAACTTAACTGTAAGGCCTGATAAGCAAGGAGAGAGTCCACAGAGGAAAACAACCCTCCAGGCACCTTGATCTTGGACTTCAACCCTCCAGAACTGTGAGAAAATAAATTTCTGTTGTTTAAGCCACCCAGTCTGTCGTATTTTGTTACAGCAGCCATAGTAAATTACTATAGGCTTACCTGTGTAAACGTTTCCATTTATGTTCCCTCGTTAGTAAAACAGAGGTTGTAATTACCTATTTCATGGAATTGTTATGAGGATTCAAGGAGATATACATGTATAGTGTTTAAAATAGCACCTAGCATGTAACTACTTAGAAATCAATAGATTATTATTATTATTATTTCTACCACTATTACATAGCTGTTCCTAACTAGATTATATTGAAGCAGAAATATTGTAGCATGGTATTACGAAGAAGAGAACACATAAAATATCATAACAAACGGATTTACTTTTTCTCTTTGGGCTAATTGCATTATGTATCTCCACAAGAGGGTAATGGTATGGTACTGAGAAATATTGGTCCTACCTATTTGCTGCTCTAACTGAAATAATGATCTACTATTCAATGAAAGTCACTGGAAAATCTTGTGTCAGTTTCATTATTAGGTACAGGGTTATAATTTCTGAAGGGCAGAGTTTAGTCACATGAAAATAATAAGGCTCATTAAATATTTTTAAAACTTTTATGGGGATGTAATGTACAGCATGGTGACTATAGTCAATAATACTATATTGCAAATTTGGAAGTAGTTAAGAAAGTAAATCTTAAAAGTTCTCAACACAAGAAACACGTTTTTGTAACTTTGTATGTTGACAAATGATAATTAGACTTACTGTGATCATTTTGCAATGTATGGAAATGCTGAATCATTATGTTGTACAACTGAAACTTATGTAATATTATATATCAATTATACTTGAATAACATTTTTTAAAAAAGATTCAAGTCCATCACAAATGCTTACTATATACTAGACCCTGTACTAAATGCTTTGCATGTATTACCTTAGTTCTCAGACTAATTATTTAAATTATATACTCTTTCATCATTCCATTTTACAGATATGGAAACCGAGGTTTAGTGAGATTAATTTGTTCAGTGTCAAAAAGCTAATAAATGACTAAGTGGACCTGCTTTTCTTTTGTAATCCAAAACCCAAGAGATCGTCCACTATGCTCTATGACAGCATTATTACCACATTCAACATTTTGGCTCTAAAGATACATCTTTTGTTTTTAATGGAACTTAGAACTCTGAAGATATGACTTCTGAAAATTGAATTAAAATAAATTTTGTGTGAACCAAAAGACATGAAAGATTTTGTATGTCAAATAAACAAAATCAAAGGCAAACAACAAAATAGAGAAGAAAGACTGCAAACAAGACAACCTGAACTTGGGAGAAATCTAACGCCATCAAAACAAAACAAGCAAAGTCTAGGGGAAGATGATTCCCCATAGAGGAAATTCAAATGGCTAACAAACATGGAAAATATTGTATTTGACTATTAAAAAAGAAACATAAATTTAAACAAGTTGCTGGGCTTTTGTTTGGGTCTGTTTTGTTTTTTGTATTTCTCTTAAATTTATAAAAATGAAAACATAAAAAAAAAATTCAATGTTGAAAGCATGTGGTTAAACAGGCTTTCTCATACATTGTTGACTGGAGTTGATTTTGCTCAGTGTTTTGCAAAGGACTTTTCCAACAGAACTTAAAATACCATAGAGATGTTTATTCTTAGCTCAATTACATCATTTCTAGGAATGTAGTCTATGGAAATGATCAGAAATGCTAATAACGATGAATGCAAAAAGACACTCACTTCAACATATTTTTAATAATAAAAAATAAACAAGAAACAGCTAAATTATCCATCACATTAATAAAGAAATGATAGGTAAATCCTTTTATATTTAACCTGAACACTATGAAATTGCCATTTTGAGAGGCCTAAAAATAAAAAGGTTAAGTATCAGCAATTTCATACGATTCAATCTAATACGCACAATGGATCCTTTCGCATTTGTTAAATATGTTTCTAAAAAAAATTCCAATAATAAGAGGAAGGCTGTTATGTTACAGGAGAAAATCAGTACATTAAATTGCTATCTAACATATTATCAACTATGAACAAAATTCATGGAAAAGAAAGTGGAAGGCAATACAATGCTTGAGGCATCTGGGTGTTGGGATTATGGAAGATTTTTACTTCCTTAAATTTGCTCTACTTTCATTAATCTATTGTAAATCCATATTTGTAATAAAAATAAGAAGAGATAAACAGATTTGCTGTCTTAATAAGTTATTTTTATTTAAATATTTTTAATCCATCCTTTTAGATGGATACAATATGTTTTGTGGGCAACTATATCATTAAAGAATAAGGCAAGTGATTTCCCAAAGCACTTCTTTTACTGATTTCTATTAATCAAAAGGCACATATGCTAACAATGAGGACTATCTCTATAACTAGCTCCATAAACGAAGGACCTGCTAATGTTTTGTTTTGATTCCATGTTAAATAAATTGTTTACAGAAAAGTTGGCTGGAGTGGAGTTATAAAACTTTTCTGTATGATCATTGACATCTGCATCCCTGTGTTTGTATATTTATACTCAGATTGGAGACGTTCACTAAGTAGATATGTTGGAACTCTTCCTTTATTCCATCCTTGACATACAATTATTGAGAATCTGCCATTTAAGAAAAAGAAAAATAATTTAAGTGATTATATACTCATGTTAAGGATTTGCCAGAGAGGCTCACCTGGGTGTCATTTCTAATTTCTGTTGGTTTCATTTGGGATCGCTCATCATTCCATTAGGTTGGTGCAAAAGTAATTGCAGTTTAAGAGGAGAAAAATAATTGCAAACACCGCAATACTTTTTGCACTAACCTAATGCATGCACAGGTTCATCCATCATGGGGTTCTTCCCTTTTTTTTTTTTTTTTCAACCTGTCTAAGGAGTTTCTTTCCAGCAGGCTGCAGCACACAGAAGCACCGTGGTTTAATGGACGGCTGCCATTACACTAGTAACTTAGCATTAAACAATTTTTCAAATAAAATTGTTTGAAAAATGTAAGAACAGTAAAATAGTTTTGCCCCCATTATTTCTCTAGATACCGTGAACTAATTCAAATAGGAGTGAGCTGTGCATTTGGGAGAAGTTATTCAAGTAACAAGTTAGATTGAACTCTCTCCATAAAGGTGTGTTCAGAGTTATATTATGAAGCTTCTTCATATAGTATGATACCCTTTGCAAGACAGTGCATATGAGATTTCTAATACCTATGTAGCAGAAGATAAAATTGTCTTGGGCAAACCATATCTCAGTTGCTTTGGGAAGAACCTGCATTCTGGATGCTCCACTTTACGATCTCATTCCAATTTTATTTTTTTAAATTTATTGGGGTGACAATTGTTAGTAAAATTACATAGATTTCAGGTGTACAATTCTGTATTACATCACCTATAAATCCCATTGTGTGTTCACCATCCAGAGTCAGTTCTCCTTCCATCACCATATATTTGATCCCCCTTACCCACAACTCCCACCCCCAACCCCCCTTATCCTCTGGTTCATTCCAAATCTTGATTCATTGATTATTTCCTCTCCACTGTGAATCTGAAAATCTCTAATGGCTCTTTGTTTAAACTAGAGGCTAAAACATACTCAAGTATCTCCTGCTTTCAAAACAAATATAAACCTCTTTTGATTTTAAGATTTTCTATAGCTACAAAGTTCTCTCTTTTCCTTTAGACTCAAATCTCTACAAAAAACGGTCATACTCTTATCTTTCATTCCCTGCTCAAACCACAGTCATTATTTCAGGTTGCCACAATTTTATTGAAGGTGCTATATTACCAAATCGACACCTTTTAGTATTTAGCATACTTACCTTCCTTCCTGAATTTTAATTTCATGAGGTTCAGCCTAAGTGATCCGTATCTTTATTTGCTGAAAGCCATGTGAAAGGGAATAAAAGGATTATGAATAAAAAAGAAAACTCTCTTTACTCTCTTTGTTTTTGTATGGTTTTCTTTCCCATTCTTCTTATTCTTCAGTTCTGCCAGAAGCTGAATCACACAAAAACTGCTCATTTCAATCTCTAGCCTTGTTTGCCATTTCTGTCTGAACAAGCCTACAGTGGTATATTTACTCTCTTTCCTGCTGCTGCTATGGTCTGATGAAAGGAAGGAAAGACAAAGTAGGGATGATGGGGAAACTGACCTTAAAATGGTTCCCGGCCACGTGGAACTGACCTAAAATAATGGCCCGAGTGGAGAGAGAGAGGTCCCCAGCCTAAGCCCCAGCCCACTTCTGCATAACCCCCTCCAAGCCACACCTTGAGCCAATCACCAGACGACACCTACCCCTTCCCCAACTCAAGGAAGTCCCCAACCCATAAAAACCTGCTCAAAACCTTGCTAGGGGCTCAGTCTTTTGGGAAGGATCCTGCTGAGCCCACCAGCGTAATAAAACTGTGTTCTCCCTGATCTCTGCGTGCCGCTTGAGTTTCTCAGTCCTTGCTGTTTTTCTGCAACAGGGATGCCTCATCCCAGGTGCGCTAACAACAGCAGGAAAATAGCTGTTGTGACTGGCTCCAGTGGTAATGATCAGTGTGGGGGTAGAGCCTGCCCTTGAGGAATAGCTAGACATTTATTTCCTCCAGAGAATATCCATTCATTCAAAAGATATGAATGCACACACTCTTAGAAACTGGTAATAAAGCAGTGAACAAAACATGCAATAATCCCTGTCCACAAGGAGTTTACATTCTGGAGGCAATTTCCTCGCCGTATCACAGGCCTCAGACTTGGAGGATCAGAAGAAACCTGAGTAGTAGGCACCCATGATAAGTTCATCTTCTAGAGCCAGATATAAATGAACTAACCCTAGATGAATAAAACCTGAAAGTTGATGCAATGGGAAATACTCATTTCAAGGAAGAAAAGCAATTGTGCCAGCACGATTAACAGATTCTCTCTTGTATTCTGTAGTCAAGTTACTTAAAGGGTCAAACTTAAAGTTTGCCAACTTTATAAAAAAAAAATAACTTAAAGTTTGCCAACATATTTATTTACAATAAAAATTATGCTAGAGCTTAGATTTCATTCATATAGCCAACTTATTTCCTCCTTAGAAAACCAAACCTAGCTATGGTGAGTAGAGACTCAAACCAAAGGAAGTTAATGAGGTAAACTTGAGGGTAGCAGCATCAGGCTTAGGTAGATGCATCCAACTCACAATGAAGATAATCTTGCTCAGTAAGACTTGAATATTCAAAGCCTAAGAGCTCATATTCCCTCAACCCTAGCCAGAGCTTGGAAGACTACAGTCAACATTTCTCCTGCAAACTTCTGACTGAGCATATTAGCATTTCTGAAGAAAGAAGATCTCAGTCATATCGGTCATATCGCAGTCATCTTATCAGCCTGAAAGCCATTAAGTCTCCTGGAGGTAACTTTGCTGAGCAGGGTTCTGATCCTTACGCAGTGATTCGAAGAATTAATGGTCAAAGCACAACCTTACTTGCCTCGTTTTCTCTATGCAAACAGTATAAACTTGGACAAGACTTAGACAACCTCTCTGAGAATCAGTTTTGCCATCTTCAAATGAGCAGATCGCATTATATGATCACAGAGTTTCCTCTAGTTTTAGGGCAGAGGCAAAAGGAGATTGGCACCACAGTTCCCCCAGAAGAGGAATTTGTCCAGGATAGACTGGAGCACCAGAGGGGAGGACGGTGGGGGTGGAGGGAGGGTTGTGGCCAGGAAAGGGGTGTGGAGAGCCTAGTCTAAAGAATGAAAAAGACAATACAGTCACAAATGGGAGATAATCAGGTGTGAGGAAAAGCCTGAAGATAATTACTTAGAATTAAGATAGTTTATGGTAGGGATAAACTGGACTCATTTATTTTACAAATTTCTTTTTTTTTTTTTTTTTTTTAAATTAGTGATTCTCCATCAGACCCAATATTCCCTTCCCAATACACATATTTTGCTATATGTTATAATATAATAACCAGAATCACTGTGGATGTCAAATAGCCATAAATGCAGGCTGAGCAGTACAAGTGGGTTAAATGGTAAATCCAACAAAACACCACAAGCAGGTCAGTCACATGACTTTTCAAAATGGTAGCAAGTTCCTGGCATGGCTTCCTACAAAATGAAGTATACTCTCTTTTGACTTACATGGCCATAACTAACATTCTGGAAAAAGTCAGTGTATATTAAAATTGTGATAAATATGTAAATACTAAAGTGGAATTCCACTCTAGGCTGGATTAGTTATAGACTTTTACTTACATTCAATTGTTGCAGGGAATTCTAAAGTTTTACAGGGCAGAGGCAAGTTCTTCACATGCAAGAATATCTAGAATCCTTAGCCACTATCATTTGATAACCAATTACTCTCCCTAAGATTTCAAAATGAGTTGTAAAAGGCAAGACTACCCTCCATCCCTTGCCTCATCCCTTAACAGCACTGCTAAGAAAATATGCAGTGGGGGAGTGTGAATATTAAAAGGACCCTTGCAGGCCTGCATATCCCTGAACTCAAAATTTTATGATTTTCATTGTTCTTGGTGACAACATCCCTCCACTGATTTCTCAATCTCCAGTTATTCTCCTGCTATCTAAACTTCTGGGGAAAGGCATGACATTTATTCACCAAGATCAGCTTAGGCTTCGTTTGAACCAGGCAAAACAAAAACTGCTGTTTGCTCTACTACGCTTCCCCTATCTTCGTGGGCCACTCTATTCCAAATAAGAGATCTCCCCAATGGGCCACTCCATGCTTCCAACTCAGTTATCCTTTAATCCATAGCTTTGGCTTCCAGTTTCCTTGACTTGACTGAATTCCTCCACAGGTAGGGATTTGGGGAAAATTTTTTAAAAAGGGAACTATGGATGGCAAAAAAGGATAAAGAATATTTATTTTACCATATTATCTGGTTTCTATGAGAGTCTGGCATGTGGGCTTATGTTTATTTTCACAGCTGTCCAGCTTTCAAGTGGCATGCTGTGTAAGGGTGCGTGTGTCTATGTGTGTATATGCGCCTATGTATGTGTTTGCTATGCAATATGTTTATGAGCTGTAAGGATGATTTACTCTTACGTCAAAGAATCAATCAATATGAGGCATATTTTTTGTATGTTTGCAAATTTTGTCAAGTAACTCAATATGGAGATTTAAAATGCAATGGAAGAAAGAAGATTATGGGTATTATCAAATCACCAGTCCCCACTATTCCTTCTGGAAGGATCCCTGTTCTGGCCTTATCTTATATAACCTGTACCAGGTACTATGATATTTTAATATATACAAGGAAGCCCAATGAGGTCTCAGCAATAGATAGATAGATAGATAGATAGATAGATAGATAGATAGATAGCTTATATAGAGAGAGATTATATATAATATATATATATAATCTGATATGTATTCATATATATATTTAATTTATTTATATATGCATGCATAGTATACATTATATGTGTATATCTCCAAACAACAGCATTATATTTTGAAAAAAATGTTTAAAATACCAACTAATGATCTGAAGAGCAGGTGTTAATTTGGAATTTCTTGGGGTTTTAAGCAGAAACCAGGTGTTACAAGGAAGTGATAATTTGAATATTTGATACATCTTGGCATGTGTCTGCAAGAATCAGACCCAAGAGATAGATTTTGCCCAGTAGAGAGAATGCTAAAGCTCAACAATACAGCATTCATGAGTGGAAGTCATCACTTTAATATTGTTTAACAGTGTATAGACTTTCCTCTCAGGATGATAGTTCTTAGCATCTTGAAAAGTATAAAATCTTTTTAACCTTGAGGGCTGTTATGTGACATTTATCCGGTGACTAAGGAGGACCCTGCCCTTTGAGTTTTCAAAGATAACATGAGTCTTGCTTGCCACACCCACAAAGAGCTCAGTGCCCTGATATCCCCTACCTGCCCCTGGTCATCATTTACCTGGGATCATGGCTCTAAATCATGGTTTTGTACTCCTATATGGTCAGTGCCCTGAGGAACGTTCTATGTGTAGTAGATACATAATTAATATTTCTCACTGACTCATTGGCCATCCCCACATGAAAGGAAGCAAATAACCTCAACAAAATCACACCTTAGTGGCTGAAAATCTCTCTAGATTTAGAGCGTTAAATGCCCCCTTTTAGTGCAATTGCTAAAAATGAAACAAATAAAGCTGGCGAGATTCAAAAAAGCTACCATTTCTTATGGCTTTTTTGAAACCTTTTCAGAAGCTTTGCTATCAGATAAACAGAATCTGATTCTAAAAATGCTTATTCATTCAAGACCATAAAAACACTCCACCCATAAGTTCAACGGCCATTATACTCTGGCCAATAAAACTGTGTTCTCTTAAGGGATTTTTTTCCCATCCTCTCTCCTGAGTTGTAGAATGATATTCCAGAAACCAGAATCCTTTGATTTTTAAAGTACGAAGAAATATTCTCTGAGGGCGAGATGCATGGCTTATTTCATCCCTAGATAATCATTCCCATTTCTCAAAGACTCATTGAGCAAACACTGTTGTCACTGTTTATACAACAAAACATTCTCTCCAAAGGGTTTTCAAATAAATAAATAAATCATAGGATTTCTACACACTCCTTGAGTCAACCTGCCAAGTTCTCAAATAGTTAAGTTGAGCAGTTTACTAAGAAAGGCTGACAAATTTGCTTCACTTCAAAATATCATTAACACCAATAACACATTTGCCCAAGCCTATTTCTAAGTTGTAAAAAAAGATTGCTACAGATTAAGACCCTTGATATAATGCTATAAGCTCCTAACAATGGTATCTTTTATAGTGAAGAGCAACTGCAGACACAAATTGCCCTCTTTCCTGTACCTTTTTCACAAAAATCAATATTAAAGTAGTATCTGCCTTAACTCTCCCATACACTATATGAGAAAAAACCACAGCCGTGCTTAGGACAGTTTAGGTCAATAAAGAATCAATACTGTGGTTGAATCTGTAGAAAGATAAAAGACTTAGAACTCTCTACACAGGGACCATTGTTTTCTCTCTATTCTGTAAGGTAGCAGAAGGGCATCACTTGTCTGTGCGTGGGTGGGGGGAGTAGTTTTTCTTCTCCTCTTTAAGGTTGATGTGCATTAAGTGTTGGTGAGAAGTAAAGGGGTCACAGTCCAGAAATGGGGGAAAAGGGCTTACAGACACTATTCCTTCTATTAGATGTTTTTGGTTTCTTTTTTGTCTGAGCAGTTTCTTCACAGGGGTAAAGGATGGTTAGGGCGAGATTGTTACACAAACCCACTCATGGTAAATATGAGGTCAGGTGAGACAGAGAAGACAGAAAATTTGGATTAAAATCTTGGCTACGTTGTGTGGTCTTGGAGAAGTAATTTTAGCTTTTTTAAGCCTCAGTTTCCTCATTTGCAATAAAATAAAAAGATAACAATATTAGCCAACTTGTAGAATTTGTAACATATCTACTGGGCTTACCAATGTCCAAGTACATGGGTGATACTTAGCTGTCTTGCAATTAGATGGGGCCACATGACTAGTTCTGGCCAATGATCTCTGAGAAGAAGTGACATGTTTCACTTCCAGCTTGGGGCAGGGAACAGCCCATGCCTTTCTTTCCCTGAGATGGCAACCTTGGAGGAAACCTCCTGTTAAGAGACGGAGCCACAAGTTCAAAGCCACCTGAGTCTCTGAGTCACCACACAGAGAGGATGGTTGTCCTAGAGAGTTACTCAGATCTGCAGATTTTTGTGAGAAACAAACACGTATTGTGTTATGCCACTAAAATTTTGAGGTTATCATTTTGTCATTCATACCATATCATAACCTAACTACTCTGACTGATTTGCCGATTGTTATGAGGAATAATTTAGAAAATGTATAAACACTTCTTGCCACAATCTGGGAACAAAATAGCACTCAATTAATGTTTTCATTAAGAAGCTTCATTCTAGGCAGGGGAAGCAGTTTGAACAAAGGGATGGAATGAAATAGCACAATGCGTTCAGGGGTTCTGTAAATAGAAGTCTTAGAAAAGAGCTAAATGTATTAGAAATGAAAAGCATATTTTAAAACCTCCAAGTGAAGATTCCTGAAAGTGTGTTGTGTAGATCATCAGTCCTATAAAATGCAGAAAGGTGTTATTTGACTTAAGAAATTTGGAAAATACTTCCTTCTTAATCTCCTACTTGAAGATTCTTAATGCACATTAAATTACTAAAGTCTCTGAGAAAAACTGAAAGAAAGAAATCTGATGAATTTTGTTTATTCCAGGACTTCTCAAGTTTATTTGACCACACTTTTTCGATGTGATAACAATTAACTTCCCACAGAAGACCATGTTACCGCTCTCAAAGCGCTTTTCAGATAAGTTTTTAGTACATTGTTCAGCGACACTTAGCACTAATATTCATTAAGGATTAGGCTTAGCTGTGCATAATGAGAAACCTGTATAACAGTGGCTTTAATAAAATAAATAATTGCCACACTTATAGATTTACCATATGAGGTGTTGTCATAAGCTTTACATGTATCTATCCACTTAATCCTTGTACCATCTTCTGTGAAGTAATAAGAGATTTGAAGGTGGAAATTCAGGGTTAATATGGTGACTTTAAGTCTCTGCAATTCTCTTGCTCTTTCCTTCTTGATCAACTGCAACAGACTGTGGCAGCTCTAAACATCAGGAATAAGGAAGAGATACATAAAGTATAAAAAGTATCTCTCTCAGGAGTTTGCTTTCCTTGTCCTTAAGTTTCTCCTTAAGACCCATCTTAAAACATCGATTTACAACTCTTGGTCAGAATTCTGTCACATGGTCACGTGTATGTACAAAGGAGTCTGAGGAATATAGATTTGAGTGTTTGTTTGTTGTTTTGTTTTACCTGAGCACACCCAGGTGGGTGTTTAAGGAAGGAGAATGGTTACTGGGCCGGCAACCAGTACTTTCAGCCAAGCTCCTAACGCATGATCAGAGTTTCATCTCTGCTTTTAGGCTGTGTCAATACAATGCCTCTCACTTATACAAGTATGAGTAGAAGTGCAGACATGATGGAAATTTGGAAATAATATGTCAAGAGCATATTTAAAATTAAAAAGAAAAAAGAATAATTGTCAAGATTGAACTCAAGAAAACTCAAACTATTCCTTCCTCATCTTGTTCAGAGCCATCCAACAGGGAAGGGGGTTGGGGGCAGTCGCCACCGGCTGAAGAATGATACAACTCTAGAGGTGATCTTCTCTGGGATCTTAGTTTCCTCAGCTTTAAAGTGGAGTGATAAAAGTCCCTCCATCCTTGGGTGTGTAGTGAGGACATGAAATAACTTAAACCAAGTAAAACTCTCAAAATAGAGCATGATCTATCAAGTGTTCAAAAAGGTTACCTATTTTAGCTCTCTCCACACTGGCTTTTAAGCACTTACAGACAAAGTGGCTGACCTACCATCATAGAATCTAGTTCAAGGATATGATTTGGTCTCCAGACACAGGAAATAGCATCCACTATTTCTGGGGGAAAAAAACCCTACTAAACCTAGACACATTACCTTGCTGAAGTAGTGCACCAGAACAGGCAGTGGAAGGAATTGGTTGGGAATTGGAAGTTGGGCATAGACTTTTCTCTCTTCGCCTATAAGTAGAGGGGACCCCTACACACCTCCACCCCCAAAGAACACCAATGACATGTATCTGTATCATGTGATCTAGACCTGGGGACTTTCTGGTCAGGATTTGTTTTTCTTTTTGCTTTCTTCCTTGGAGGTACATACCTGGAGTATCATGTACATCATAAAGTATATCACATGTCTTTCCTGTTTGATGTCCAAATCTTAAGATAGATCTTCTTTAGATATGTATTTATTTTCCCCTAAGATTAAGAGTTGCAAAAAATGTTCCTTGCAACTGTTCTCACTCTACCAACTGTAAACACTGAGGCATATCCTTCTCCAGTATGTTATTGCTTCAGCATGACTAATCAGAGAACATTGCAACACATTGTTTAGCTATCTAATTAGACAGAATTAGTGATTAATTCTCAACTGGGGGCTCATTGCTCACCTCACCACTCCCTTCTTTCGCCTTCTCTAATGTCTAGAGAAGTTGAGCTAATATACATCCGGGAGAAGAGAGCAGGTATTACATGTCTACATCCTTTTTTTGTCTTGTGGGCACTCAGCACTCAGCCTGGGGCAAGTGTCCCACCTTCTCAACTGCCACTGCCACTTCCCTAGGCACCTGGGGTCAGAGCCAAAGCAATGTTCCTGCTGCTAGAATTGCAGTGGGATAAACCTTGTCACAACACCAGTGAGCTGTGTTATGTGCAGAGGAACTACGTCATCCATACCGGGAAACTCTTGTCTAGGGCAAATATCAAGCAGGCAGGAAACTGGGTCAAAGATATAGCAGTTTTTTTCCTGGACACAGTAGGAATTAGGTTACCCTAGCTGTGGGCCCTAGTAGCTTAGAGGTGGACTGCAAATGCACCAACTTTGGCTTCTGGACGCCTTCTAGTTATACCCAGAGAGAAACTGAAAGAAGAAAAGTGTATTCGTGTTTGTATAGTCCAGTCTTACATCTTAGGTAACCCTCATCTTGAGAGACAATGGGAGAGAAAACAAACAGTGCGTGTACAAGTCAGCTTCAGTATATTGCTGCCTGATGAAGAGGGGGTTGTAGTATTCAGGGGCAGGGCATCTAACTGCGTCCTGTTCTCCTGAAGCCCCATTCTGACCTTGGCGGTTCATCAGAGACACAGGTCGCTTCCATTAGGGTGATGCCACCCGTCAGTCATGCTCCTTCTCTAGCTCGCTGCTCCACAAAATCACCACTCTTCCCACCACCCTGCCCTGTCTGGATGCACCAACTCTGCCGACTGGTTTTGGGACAGGTTTCATATCAAAGTTTTTTATTTGGATGTTTCCTTCATCTCCCGCTGACTCTGTCCCAAACTCAATTTCCTCTTTCCTCTTTTTTCAATTAACTCCAGTCGCCCAGAGCTGGGGAGATAGGAGAAGATACGAGGGGCATACATCTGTCATCATTTATCTGGTAGTGTATGGGGTATGCTGGCATTTAGATCCCTAATATAGGCCGTTGGACTCAAATAATTCTAGACATATTTAATTTTTGTAAAAGACAGAAACAACACACAATGAGCCTTTACATCAACCACCCAAGGGGGCATTTAGAAAGAATTTCCAATCTATTCATATCTGTTATTCCCAGCCCCCAAAGTTTCCATGTTATAGCAGAATACCCAGGGACTCCATATGTTATGGGAACGCAGCAGAACCAAAATGAGTTGAAAGAAGAATGCATTAGATTCAAACAGCGGATGAAACAGAACCCGAAGAGCCCCATTTCATTGTCTCTACCTGGGACCCTGGGACAACACAGCCATCTCAGCCCCATTCAAGTGTGACATTTCTTTTGAATATGACAGTGGCGGCGACCTTGTCATTAACTGATGCTATGAGCAACATTTCAGCTTTCATAATTCAGTTAATTTTCAAGCGACTGGTTACTGAACCCCCAGTATAATTTTCATATAATTAAACCACACAGACACACACATTCTTACCTCCACAAAACATCCACAAAAGTGACAAACAGCAGAGGAAAACAAAACTGAAAACTCAGAAAAGCTAGAAGCGACATGTAAATCTATTTTTATTTTTTTTTTGGCTTCCTTTTTCTTATAGGCATGTGCATGTCGAGGGGAAATGGGGAAAAGTCAGCTGGGATTGAAGGGGGTGGGGAAGTTCATTTTTACATTCCCGTTAGGATAAGCATGCAAAGTTCAGCTTGGCATTCTTTCTTTACTCACCAATTACATATAACACATACATACGAAGCAAAAACCCAACTGGGTAAAGGACTACTACATTTTTAATTTAGATATTAGTTCCAAAATTCTATGGAAAAGGCTTATAAAAGATATTTACGTTATGTCTCCATAACAGCAAGAATTTATGTGTGAGCTTACAGTTTCAACAAAAATCCTTAAATAGTTGGGTAACTAAAATCTATATAATGACATTTAAGGAAAACACCTGCCTCTTTGATTTGTAATAGAAAAGGTTTGAGTTAATGCTGGGAAAAAAAATCAGTGTATCAGAAAATTTATGTGTTTGTTTTCATATCTAGGTCAGGTAAAAACTGCTAGATACTTGTCTTCACCGTCGTTCTCTCTGAGCTTTTTAATGATATTTGCATGAAAGGTTATCCAAAATTAAAAATATTTGGTTTCTTTCCTAAGTGGATGTGATCTTTCCTAAGTGGATGTAATCTTTTGCTTCTCAAAGGGACTTGTCACATCAATACATGCCCTTCTCTCTCTTGACCTTGTTTAAATAACATCATAATTTTAGGATATTTTATCTACTGCTAAGAGAGATTCAAATTAATATTAGCTTTATGCTGATACTGTGTTTCACAGGGAACATACATATGAAACTTAGGGATTGGAGAGGATGAAAATATTAACCAGATTGTAAATCCCTTGAAATCAGTTTTATTTCCTCTCCCTATTCCAACTCTTCTTTCTCTCTCTCTCTTTTTTTTCACTCCACTATCTCTCTCTTAGCCCCACTTGCCCTTTATAATTCCCTATTTATACTCAGTGAGTAGTGAAAAAGAGGAAAACAGTAAAGATTCAAAGAAGTGTTATTCAAAGATCTTATGGTCTCACCTCCCTAGTATATAAATAAACAGAATCTGGCCAGGATTCCCACAATGGGTCAGTTAAAATTCTACCACTTACCAAGAGCTCTGTTTAGTGGCAGAAGGCAGTAACCTGGGACTTCACACTCTGTTTGTATCTGGGGTGACCAACTGTGCAATGTAGTAGAAACCATAGGTACCCCAAACTTGAAGTAATTTTAAAACAAGAAGAGTAGTGAAAATTATGTAATGCACAAATGACATGGAAAGCATTCTTTGCACACTGACTTGTTAATATTATTTATCTTTGTCAGTGGAATTTCAAGTAAATTAATTTATTTTCCCAACAATGTTCAAAATGTTCAAAGCATTTTGTATTTCCCAAATCGGTATGAAAAATGGGTATTTTCTTCCTCTACTTTTACCTTTATTTTTTAACTTAAAGAACACGTACATCTATTAGGTTTTGGGATACTGTGACTAAGGCAGGGAAAAGTGATCATCTCTTAGGAGAAAGACTGGGGCAATCAATAGATATGGGTCCCAGGCCCACCCCCATACAGCCTTTCTTTTCTGTTCTTGTTGCTATTGTTATATATTGTTCTTCAAAGTCTTGAGACATTAGAATAATAACTCTGCAAAACCAAAATAAAGAACTAAGTAAAAGAGAGCTGTCCATCTCACAGTTACTCAGCTATCTGAACAGTTCCCTGAAGTATAGTTTGCTCCCCACCTGGGCATTCACCGTCTCAGAAGGTGGGACCTACACCAATTCTCCTGAGAGATGAGCCCATCTAATGGATTGCAATCTCAGAAAGATTTCTGTGATATCCGTCTTACATCCTCCTGTCCTGAATTTCTTCACTTTACTCTCAGTGAAAGCCCAACTTCTAGATGAGATAATTCTCCCCTCGTCTCCAGTCCCACCCCTTCTTGTTTTTAGTAAATGAGTAAATCAGGTGCCCCCCCCAGTCTCAGCTTAGCCAAACTCTAAACATTTAGTTCTTTTAATCTTATAAATCAGTCTCTCCAGCCCCTTAATCATTTTTGACAGATGATTGACCCAATAGTGTACCATTATAATGTGAGATTGTTGTCTTTGAAAGTGTATCAATGTAAATTATTTATTTACAAAAAAAAAAAAATTCTTATTAGTACTGAGTCTTTAGAGAAAGAGGCAGAGGGGGAAGGGGGAGAGAGAGAGAGAGAGAGAGAGAGAGAGAGAGAGAGAGAGAACCACAATAAGTCTTTTTTTTTTAAATTAAAGTTTATTGGGGTGACAATTGTTAGTGAAATTACATAGATTTCAGGTGTACACTTCTGTATTATATCATCTATAAATCCCATTGTGTGTTCATCACCCAGAGTCAGTTCTCCTTCCATCACCATATATTTGATCCCCCTTACCTTCATCTCCCACCCCCCACACCCCAACCCCCTTACCCTCTGGTAACCACTAAACTGTCTGTGTCTATGAGTTTTTGTTTCTCATTTGTTTGTCTTGTTCTTTTGTTGTTTTTGATTCATATCCCACATATCAGTGAAATCACATGGTTCTCTGCTTTTTCTATCTGACTTATTTCGTTTAGCATTATACTCTCAAGATCCATCATGTTGTCACAAATGGTCCTATTTCAACTTTTCTTACCACCGAATAGTATTCCATTGTGTATATATACCACAACTTCTTTATCCATTCATCTATCGAAGAACATTTTGGTGTTTCCATGTCTTGGCCTCTATAAATAGAGCTGCAATGAACAGTGGAGCACACTTGTCTTTATGGCTAAATGTTTTCAGATTTTTTTGGTAGATACCCAGGAGAGGGATTGCTGGGTCATATGGTAATTCTATTCGTATTTTTTTTTCCTTTTTTGTAATTTTATTTATTTATTTATTTATTTATTTATTTATTTATTTATTTTACTTAGACGTTTATCATTTATATCCCTCACACTGTGTGAACCCCCTCCCCACATCCACTATCCCTCTGACATCACACAGAGCCATTACATTTCCACTGTCTCTATTCCTAATGCTGTACTCTGCTTCTTGTAAGTATATACATACATATATACATATATATATAATTATAGTTGGCGTTCATTATTGTTCAGCTTCAGGTGTACAGTGCAGTGATCAGGCATCTACATCATCCCTGAGTTGGTCTCCCAAATGGGACAAGTGTTCATCGGATACCCTACACAATCTTTACAACATTATTGATTACATTCCCCAAATTAATTTTCAAAACCCCATGGCCAATCTTGTGGTTACCGACTGTTTTCTAATCACAATAAGTCTTTATTGAGAGCTAGGACAAGAATTCCAGTGTTCCTAAATGAAAACACATAAATGACTGCCATGTTACTGAAAGCTCTGAGCCAACGCGAGGGAAAGGGTCTTCCCTACTTCATGGAAAGTAAATACTATTTCTAAAAGGAGATGGTTAACCATTTAATATTTCATATAGTAGTTAAGCCAAGGAACTTTTTAAAAAAAGTTTTACTGCGACTGTGTTAAAGAATGAACAAGTTCTAGTAATAAAATCCAGCTATATTCCCAGGCAGTGCTTGTCTCGCCTTCCTGCTTTTGGCAGGGGTGCTAGTGCAGGAGGTAGAGAGAAGAAGAAAAAGAATACTGGATTTTCTGTTCAGTACTGCATATAAACTTCCCAACATGGCCTAGGAATTTTTAAAAGCTTTCTGATCTTTTTACAGCCTGACATCATATTCCTTTATGGTGACATCATGGCTTTTAAGGATAGGAATCCAATGTATCTTAAAATGTTCCCAACCCATCAAAATCTGGCAATTGGTACTTTTGCTTAACAATCTTAAGTTTCCAAAGTTTTCTTTGGGTTTTGAAGACTTCGACCCTAAATCCCAGATAAGTTTCTATGTGTTTACAAACTGTGAGGCCAACCCTTTGAGTAGCACCTTATAAAACAGGCCTGGCTGGGAAGGTGGCTTTACTGGAGGGAGGGTGGATGGGGAGTTTGAAAAGAGACAAAACAGTCTGGGTTCGAGGAGAAATGCCTTCCCTCGCTCGCTTTTTCTTCAGGTCACCTATTTGCAACTCCTTGCCCATTCCCTTTGGGTCTACGCTAACCACAAATTTTCACCACAAGTCCAGAAATGAAATAAAATCCAACCTTCCTCATGATGCAGCATCAGGAGTTCATGCTACTGAGCAAATTCCCCAGAGACAAAGGCACAACCCCTTTGTTGCAAAAGTACCAACAATGCAAATGGACACTATGTTGCAGGGTCTCAAGCAGGTAGAGTAGAGAGCCCTACCCAACCTTTCCTGACAAGAGAGGCAAGTACTCCATAGCACTAGGTTTTAAGATTGGCACACCGACATCTTTCTTACTCAAGGGTCTGCTGGAGCAACCTCTCCAAGTGTCTGTGGTAAACAACCCATTCATCCATTTTGTCCTGTTTGTGTTTGCTTCCAAATCCATCACGGACGTGTGTGCATCCTACTTAGCATGATTGGCACACAGCTTTACCGTATACAATAACCTACATGAGGTCAACGCTATCTCAACTGGTCTCTTTTCAAAAAGAGAAAGGAGCAATGCTCATACGCCTGAATGTTATGGTGATGTCAGATTGCAATAAAAGTGTCTAAGCATTTACTTTTCAATTGCTGCACGTACTATGTCATGGAACATTTCTAAACAGTATCAAACTGGCGCCCGATCACCACACTCTGAGTTGGCCCTGTATTAGGGCAGGGTCGGCAAACTGGGCCTGTGGGCCAAATCCCACCCAACACCTGCTTTTGCACGTAAAGTTTGGTCAGACACTCTGAATTGTCTACTGGATCCCACTACCACGGCAGAGTAAGCAGTTGTGAGGGAGTGTGACCTGCTAGCCCAAAATATTTATTATCCGGCTCCTTAAGACACAGTTTATGTACCCCTGTTACACTAGGTAAAAAAAGATGGGCTACATTTCAGCAAAGTTTATACCACCCACCCTCACGCTATCCCTTCCCCGTCCAAGAAGAGATGAGGCTTGATATTTCCCACAGACTGCTTGTCCTGGACTGGACTGTTTTGTTTTTTTTCCCCCGAAAGGAACATGTCAAAAGGTTTGTGCTTTGTAATTCAGCACACAAGCCTAGGGAGGATTCACACATCGATTATCAAGAAGAAAGCTTTTCTGGGCCTTCCGTGTGTATGTGTGTGTACATGTGTGTGAGTGCTCCCCACATATGGGTGTACAACACCACGCCTAGGCTGAACCAAATCACTGCAAACCTGCTGTGAGAATACCCAGCTAGAGCCCACTGACCATGTTCATAAAGAAGTCCCTTTGTTAAAGAAAGCCCCTCGGGAAGAGGGAAAGAAGGGGCAGAGAAGACGGGCAGCCTGCCGTTTAGAGGCCTGTATTGCTTCAATCAGAAACAGCTGTGGCCAGTTTAATGCTATCACAGGGCTCATATAGATGTGACATCACGCAGAACTAAAGCTTGGCCAAGGAGTTTTACTGGCAAATACCTTAAACTCTAAGGATTTGGTTACAAATTTGGATGTGGCATGTGTTTTTTGAAGGCATTCACAACTGGGAGACAACACCGTATCACATCCCCTTCTAGTAACTCAGAAGGCTGTAAACAGGGTGGTGGGGCTTTTTTAAGCTTAGAATTAAAATCTTTATTAATTTTAAGCTAAGGAAAGTAAATGAATTTGCCATCATCCCAGTTTATTACATGTCTAACTAGAAAGATTTTCACAATCAGACCAGTATCCTGGCCAAGTAGGAGGAACCGAGAGACACTTTATATTCTAATTTCAAACTGCAGGGTATCCCAGGTGTACTGTATAGGACTTCGTGTAATTTACCAGCAAAATAAGCAGTCTACAGGAATATGTTTGCCATACTGTACATTTGTATTAATTACCCAGCAGGATAAAGTGCTTTCTTTGTGATAGAAAGAGATGTGGATCTACAGGAAAATCATTAAACCAAACAGGGAAAAACAGACACTTTTCTGTTGTTAAGCAGTTTGGCTGGGTTCAGGATGGGAGTAACTGGTCGCATTTTTCTCAGACCTACTCAGTTTTCTCCAGGAACAGAGAATAACCTCTCCAACTGAAACTAGTAACCAAAGCTTGAAAGTGTCATGCCGGCCACTCTGAAGTTTACCAGGACGTATGAGGCACAATGCCTTCTAGCAAACAGTGTGATCTCATTGGAAAATGACTCAGAGATACGCAAAGTTGTAACAAGGATGCTGAGAAATCAGTGCTAAAGTTCAGCGTGGGGGAGAGTGCTGGACACTACTGTGGTAAGAGAGGGCAAGTTCAGGCCGATTCTCAGTGGAGACAGGTAATTCAGACACATTTGCGGAATGGAACTCCCAAACAGAGATGCACAACAGGTTAAGGAAGGAAACAAGACGAGGAGCCAGGTATGTGCAATGAGGGCTCGTGGGATAATGTGTGGTTGGAGAGGACTCTCTGTGAGGTCATTGCAAAGACACTGGAAGGAATGGAGGGAGAGAGGACCGGGAAGTCAACAGCGGTTGAGCACATACAGTGCATCAGGTATTTTACGAGCCAATGTAATCATTACAACTTTTTGAGGTAGTTATTATCTCACCCCCATTTTAGAGACGTGGAAACTAATGTTCAAAGAGGCAAATAACGGACCCAAACTCACAAGGCAAGTAAGTGAAAAACTCAGCCATTCAAAACCACATCTGTTAACTTTGATGGATATTTTTATGTTACCTTAATGCTTACCAACTCTACTTATCCATCAGAATCACACTGGGGAATGTAAAAACGTAATAAGTGTTCCATCACCTACCTCAGGAGATACTGGCATGGTAGCTCTGGGTGGTGGGTTGGGCAATTCTCTGCAGGTGTCTTGAAGCCCAGGCAGCACTGCGGACTTCCGTCATTTACATGACCCTACCCATTCTCCTCCCCCAAGGAGCTCTTTGTATCCAATCTGATTGCCATTGTCCAAGTGCCTTCCTCTACTTTTCAAATGTCCTTGGTAAGTTTAACTTCCAATGACAGTAGGCTGTGATGAAGCAAAGAAAGAAGTTTCTTAACTCAGTTCTGGTGCAATATGACACCTTAGCCTAGGTGTCAGGGAAAGCATTGCTTAGAGAGATGGTGTATGTGTTTATATATGATTAGGAAGTGAAAGCCCAGGACAGCCAAGTGAGGGTGGGGGGGAGGGGTGAGACAGAAAAGAGAGTATACGACTGGGTTGGCCCGTGCTGGGTAGTACCTGTTGCTGCTTGCTCCATATTGGACTTCAGTCTAAAAGGATCTTGTGTGACTATGATGGCTGCATCTCACAACACTTGGTTAGTGGGAAGCAGGGGGGAAATTTATCTGCTGGCTTCTGCTTACTGTTGGTCAAAGGTTCACTCCATGAGGCATTAGCTTCCCCACGAACGTGTGTTTCCAATGGTCCTATAGCATCACACACCTTGACATCAACAGGAGAAAAAGCCAGGGTGGGGAGGATGTACCCAGATCTGTTCATCCCTAAAGTGGTAGCTGTGTGGCCAAAAGCTTCAGAAGTGAGCTGAGATCATCTGAAGTGGCACAAGAAGTTATCTGACTTGTACGTAACAAGACTTTCCTCCTAACTCCATAAAGTGGTCATTTCTTTTATCCTCAGTTAGTTTTTAAAACAAAAACAGCACCATGGTGCTAGAGGAATGAACAATAAAACATTGAACAAATAGTCCTAAAAATCAAAATGCATCACCCCACTGCCACCACCACTTCCAGGCCTTTCCCTGGTATATTTCAGGGTCAGGTTTCACCTTGCAATGTGGATTGGGCATACATAGTAGGCTTTACTAATTACATAGGAAACTTTGCTATTGGAATATCAACTGATGTCAAATAACAGCAGTATTATGGAATTATTTGTACCATCCTAAAGTGAAAGGAATGTGTTCTTCCTCCTTCCACCATTTTCCTTTCTCCTTTGCTAGGTAAAGATGTATACACTGGGTAAACAGAAACTGAAGATATTATAAAATAGATTTACAGGATGTTCAAGGAATGAATGAATGAATGAATGAATGAATGAACCAACCGACTAACCCTCATTAAATATCCATAGCACAGACAAGTGGTTCTCAAGCTTTAGTATGTATCAGAATTACCAACAGGCATTGGTGGAAAAAAATCACCTGAAGGCATTGTTAGAACACAGAACACAGATGTTCCCCAAAGTGGTTGATGCTACTCTACCCTGAGGCCATACTTTGAGAACCAGTGGCATAAACCAACCTGAATCTATCACTTTTAGTCAAATGATATATTAATCTGAAGATAATGGCCATCTGTAGAGATTATTTAATTTTTGTGAATACTTTAGGTTTGACCAAAAACCTATTGGTTCAGGGTTTTGGCATGAGTGTAGTAGCCCCTTCCACCAGGGTGTGGTTCCAAGACCAACACCATACGCATTAGCTGAAAATTTGTTATGAATGCAAATTCTTAGCCTCACCCAGAACTACTGAATCGGAATCTGCATTTTAACAAAAAACCCTGGGTAATTTGTGTGCACATTAGAGTTTAAAAAGCATTGCAATCACCCATTTTTTCCCTTAGCAAGGATAAGGATGTGTGTAGGATTGAGGAGATTTTGTAGTGCCTCTTCGTCATCCCTGAGTTCCAGGAGAGAAAAAGGATTTGTAAAAATTGCATTAACTTTAAACTGACCACATGGCATACCAGAGTAGTTTTTTCTTTGTTTATTATAAATTAAATCATTATTTGAAATTCTGATTAGTCAGTGAAAACTTGGTGTGTGTTTTTTTTTTGTTGTTGTTTTTTTTGGTTTGTTTCTTGTCTCTGTCTGGTAGGGTATGGAACTAGAACCTTTAACTTACACCAAAAAGGTATAGGTTAAAGGTCAAATCTAATCACTATCGCATATTTTTAGGTGAAGATAGTGATGCTTTTTAAACTAGAGGTTGACAAACTTGTCCTGTAAAACACCAAATAATATGGCTTTGTAGGCAATACGATCTCTGCTATGACTATTCAACTCAGTCTTGGTAGAGTGAAAACAGTCAGAGAGTACGCACACTTCTGGGTGTCAATCAATGAGTATATATATATATATATATATATATATATATATATATATTTTTTTTTTTTTTTTTTTTTTTTTTTTTTAAACAAAAGCAAGTAGTGAGCCAGATTTGGTCTATAGGCCATAATTTGCCGGCTCCTGTTGAAACTCTTTGAACCTCAGTTTCCTTGTCTGTAAAATGGGCTTAGAGAAAACTACCTGGCAGGGTAGGTGTGAAATTAACTGAATGAGTGCATGCAGAAGGGTCTGGCAGTATAGTTATGTTAATTCCCTGTTTTCTTAGAATTTTCTCCTAAAATTCAAATGCTGAAAATTTCTAATCAATTAGCCATTTTGATTAGACAAGTTCTAGCTAATTTACTGCCTACACACACATAATGTGTCTCTCTCTCTCTTTCTCTCTCTCTAAGCCAGCATATCCCTCCGCTATCAAAGAGAGGAAAAGAGATATGGAAAAATTGTTGAAATTTTCACTTGTATCTTTTCTGATTTTTGCATGTTTTCAGGCTGCTCAGGATCTAGAAGGATTTTCACCACTATCACAAGGTGATTAAGAAAAATGAAGCAGAGACACATGAAGGTAAATGTTAGCATATATACAAGCAGCTGTGACAGATCCCAGGAGATTGAAGCCTGATTAAGCTGGTGAAAACACAGTGACTGAAGGTGAAAGGAAAATGGACAGGTTAGGAGGAAGGACAGAAAAAATCTCTTATGAACAAACCCTCCTCTGAGGTCAGATGTTTATATGCCAATCTGAATTTTTATGCTGAGACTATGGGAGCTTGGGATATCTAATTAGTCCAAAAGTTAACTGAAATGCACAAATAGAGTGGATCCCTCTACCCTATGGTCAGGCAAGATGTTGTGGAAGCTCAACAAACATTTTCCAACCCATCCTAAAGAGAGGACTCGGCTTGGTGAAGTTCCACAGTTATGATCTGAGCTTTGTCCTGTGGTTTCCTCACAACCCCTCTGTCGCGCGGGGCGTCCGGCGGGGTCTCTGGTCCCGCTCCCCATACAAGAACGCAGGATATGGTGAGGCCAAAAAGGAACACCCACAGAGCCATAGGTAGGGGAGTCATACCACTACGGTCTCACTGGAGGCTGGGTTCACTGGACGTGCGACCTGCTGTCCCTTTTGTCTGCAACCCAACGACGACTCTCTTTCACTCTCCTCCCCTCTCCTCCGTAGCCGCAGCAGTTATATTAGCGGCTAATTGGCTAACTGGCCACAGCTGACGGCCAATCAGCCACAGCCGACGGCCATCTACTACCCGAGCCAGCACTCCTCCACGTGAGGCCGAGAGCCTGTAAACTACTTTCTGGGGCTCTGTCCCCACACCCTCACACTTCAGTGTGGCTCAGCTCCTTCCAGAAAAAAAAAAAAAAAAAGAAAGAAAAGAAAAGAAAAAGAAAATCTACCCTTTGTGAAATCTAGTCATGGTTCCTTAACACTCTGCACTTTCATATCCACATTTAACCAAACAGGAACCATCTTAGATTTAATATTCTGATTTTGAGCCACCCTATACCCCAGACTTGAGCCACCCCCACCCTGCTTTTTGATGGGGGATTTTGTATGCTTCTTTTCAAGGTCATAGAGAAATTAAACCAAAGCCCCAACTCCCTTCTCTTTTCATATCCCTGAACAGTTCTAGAGACATTTTCTAGAGAAAATAGAGCTTAATTTCTTGGAGGTGTTTTGTTGACAAGAAAATGGAAAGCATGTGTCCCTGCTTCGCTTATTGTACTTCCAAGTAATGAAAGTATTTAAGAAGGTACAATTATGATCTTGGCAAGCACCTGGGGCTCTTGGAACTGTTTTTTTCACACTGAATAAACACTGCAGATAATCTGTTTACGTTACGCTGTTCTGAAAAGCTATCTACAACAAAAGGCCACAACCATTCTTTAGTTTCTTTTTCTTGAAAAGAAAAAATATATTGCACTAATAATTTGTTGAAAATGATTTCATTGTCTCCATTTTCATTCTAGCCAGACAGAAGCAGGTTTTAGTCAAGGAGTTTATGGGTTTCATTTTTTTCTGCCACTTTTAACTGAACAATGTAATCCATTTCTTTTCTAGTTACCTGGAATTCTTCTTGTTAACAATCGCTGGTGACTGAGGATCACGTACCTGCCCTGAAAAATTAACCCTCCTTTGAATAATGGACCCTGAATTCATTTTCTTCTCTCAACCTGATTGAGTTTGACTAAGTGATCTCCTTAGTTTCATTCAAACCTGGTACAGCCTCCACCACCACCCCAACCCCCCTCAAAAAGAGCAGCATACAATCTACTTATCTTTAAGCCAAAAAATAAGAGGCGACGGTAACAAACCACTAAGTTAAGAAACACGAGCCAGAAAAATGCATGTCTGCAGCTTGATCTGGTGAAAACCTTTAAATTGCACACATGCTATGGAGAATCATATGCCTGGTATAGTAGAATGCATCAGAATATCTACAAAGATGACACAGGAAGAAAAGAATCAATGGCGTGTTCATATGTTTATAGTGTTGTGAGATTCAGTGAGCACCTTTAACAAAGGGGGGAAAAAAACACCCTACAACATCCTATTTGAGGGAATCTCATTCTTACACAGAGTAATAGATGCCCAATATCCCAGCAATTCAGAACAACTGTTTTATTTCTCACTCCATCAAGTTACAGGTGGGTCTCCTGTTGGCCCTGTGTTGCAGGAGTTGGAGTCTCAATGCTTTCTGGGTTAGATTGAGTTAGTTTTTGTCATTCACGGTCCATATGCAATTGGGATATGAGAAAGATAAAGAGATACATCATTTACACTGCTCTGTTTTTCCTTTCTGCTCACTTTCAGGGCATTCAGACAGGGCACAAGGAATGTCTATGAAGGACGGGAACTTTTGTTCCAAAGGCCACCATGGGTTCAATCCTCTTGTGCTGCCTTTATCGCAAACACTTTGAGGAATGAGCTATCTTTGTTCTCAGATGTTACTTGTCCCTAAGTGAGAGACCATCAGGACCTTCAAACCCAGCCTCTTTTGCGCACAGGAAATTTGTGGGGAGATTGCAGTGCCAAAAGCTTATGTTTCTAGAGTCATCTACCAGCAAAAAGAGAGAGAATTGCATTCTTTGTGATCTAGTCCATGCTTTTCAGTTTGCAGGTATGGGGACTAGGGTCTGGAGAGCCGTGGTCACATTACGCCTTCCGGGTTCTGCTGGTCCCATGTAATAGACTCCTGTTCTACCCAACTTCCTTCTTGTGAGTAGTCCCATGATGCTGAGTGCCATTTAACTCATGGGGTCCCAAAGCCTCTTACCACTAGGTGGCAAAACCAACCCAGTGGTCCCAGTAATTCATCCCAGCTGAGCAGCCCCCTTTCCTCCAGCCTCATCCCAGGAAGTCTCTTTCCAGTGATGTTTTGAATTAAGAAGTTGCAATAACATTCTCACAGTCCCTTTCAGCTCTGTGGGTTGGCCTCTCCGGAGGCTAAAGGAATTCACAGCAGCCCCCTGAACCCCCTGAGCAGCCTGGGGTCTGTTTCTCCAACAGTTCTAAAGAGAGAAATCCATTGTCAGAAATGACAGTCTGGTTCCACCCCTCGGCCCAACATTTACTGCATCCAAGACCATCATCAGAGCAAAGAGAAGCCAAAGACTGTCTGTATCTGCTTCCTCTTCCTTTAGGGAGGTGTGGGGAGAAGCTGGTGTCCTTGCCTTTCATAGCTAAGAGAACAAACGCAATCAAGTGTGCCGTTAGAAGGGTCCATGTAAGGAAGTGATTTTAGAGGGAATGTCAAAGCTGGTGATGTTTTGTGTACTTGCATAGGCCCTTGTTAAGTGTCTGGTATACTTCTATATTTTGGATGATACATGCATGAGGACTGACGGATTCTGGTATGAATTTGTTTTCAGGATATTGGTGGGGCATGAAAAGAAGAACTTATTAGCCCATCTTACAGAGGAGAAGTGAGGCAGAGAGAAAGTGTTTCTCCCCAGTCCAACACATTAGCCAACTCAGCCTTCTAATTGGAATAAAACGGAGGCTACTTTACAACTCTCCTCCAGATCACAATGCTTAAGTTAGAAACACTGAAATCGTCCCCGTGCTTGATACATTGGATGCATGGAATTGGGAAGGAAAGCATTTCACTTTTTATTTATTTATTTATTTATTTATTTATTTATTTATTTATTTATTTATTTTAGAACCGGTACCTGCCTGACTTTGTGCTTAGGGATAAAATTTACATTTTTGGAAAAGATGCCATATCATAGCAATTTCATATTTGTTTAGTTTTGTATGATGTCATCATGTGATATAGGAGGAGTCTCTGAATCCTCAACTGGATATAAGAAACATGAATATGCAAGAGCTATTTTTGGAAAATGTTCATTTAAACTGTATTTGACCGTTTTTCACTTGGCATAGGGACTTTCAGAGCAAAGATTCCAGATTGCACCACAAATTATATTTATTTACTTCTATTAAGACTAATTGCGGGGGTGGGGGAGAGGGCACTCATTGGTAGGGGAAGAAAGTATTTTAGACAACAGGGGATTGTGTTCCGAATGTTACACTGCTCCTCACTTTTCCAGATCCCTCCTCTACCGGGAGGCAGGTCTAAAAATCAGATTGGCTCTTTCTGATGTGAAAACAATCTTTACACATATACACAGACAGGTTTAACTGAAGAATACAGGATGCTTAAAAATTCCCCAACTTTCTCTCCTCCCTCCACTTGCCCCACAAACCTGGAAACACCAGTGAGGCAAACAGTGTATGCAGACATATTATCCGTCATGCCACGTTGATGGAGGAGTTCTCCATTTTGCATGGAATAGGCTTTTCTTTTGTGACAATAATTTTTCTGATTCACTACTATAGATGTCATGTTACTAAGTCCAAGGGAAGAAAAAAAAATACAAAAGCTGGAAAAGATCCCAGTCATTATATGCAAAAAAGATGGAAAGAAAGCCACAGGAGGGAAAAAGCACACTCTTTGATGGGGAAGAAAAGGAGCAAGAAAAGAGAGACCGAGAAAGGTGTGTCATGGGACCGACTTTAATCCTGCATCCTCTGCCACATTTAGCTGCCTCTGCCATCGACTCCCCATATTTCTTCATGGGCTCAGCCACTGGCACTTTAGACCCTCCCAGGAGTCCCATGGCCCTTCCAAGTAGTGCACAAGTGGCACAGAGAGTGTGGCAACTTCAAAACATTAAAGGGAAAAAGGAATCTTCTTCCCCACCATCATCATTTTTAAAAACGGCAATTGATGTCGCCTGAAGCACAGGCTCGAAAACCCAATTATACTACATTTCATTCAAGTGTCATCAATTGGAATAATAGTGCCCGACAGTGAGGGCCCCTACGTGAAATGATGCTGCCATATTATTTTGTTTGGGTCCAATGTTTTCATAAATTCAGGCTTGGAGCAGAGCCCAGTGCTGTTTTCTTTCAAGGTCTTTACTTCCCGTGTCCCTTTTCTCAGATCTTGCTGCTCAGTTCTTTTCTTTCCTTCTGCAGATAGACCCATCCTGCCCTCTCCTCCCCGGCCTTGGCTGGCCTGTGGCAGCGGTGGCTGCTCTGTTTACTGAAGAACACGTGCATCATTGGAACATTTTCCACACCCCTTGGGCCAAATGTTTTATGTATTTGGCCCTGAGCAGCCTTTTGTATTCTGTGATGAGAAGCCACTAAAAACCATGCAGCGGCCACTAGCTCACATATTATAGGCTGTTTGTATATTATTGCCATTGTTATTACTGGTCTCCGTTCCCTGAGAGTAATGTGCACCTCAATGAGCCTTAATGAGAATGGCTCTACTTTGCAGGATGTTTGCCTACCAAAGGCCTCCCCACCTTCCTTTATGGTCATTACAGTTAAGCAGACTGCACTGGCTGCCTACCTATCCAGACATTTTAGTCATGCAAAGAGACAATTGGATGCACGGTCCTCCCCAACTTGGTGTGCAAAGAAGCACTCAGTTGCTGTTCACTTAGTCTGCTCTTCAGAAGAAGGCAACTGCATCTCTGATGACTCAGGAGGTGAGAAAAGATGTGGCATGTCTGCATGAAAAAATGGGTTGGAAGAAGGACACAGTTTTATTGATAATAACTGACCATGCCTCAATTATTGGCTGCATACTTCCTGTTAGATAAGGTTTGTGCTCTATGTTCTCACCATCTGAGGAACTTTCAAGAATCTCTCTCTCTCTCTCTCTCTCTCTCTCTCTCTCTCTCTCTCTCTCCCTCTTCCTTTCCCTCTCCCTCTCCCTCTCTCACTCTTAATGCTTACCCACCAAATCTTGTTTACATGTTCCTGGCAAGATGTTAAATATCAATGCAGTGCTCAGCCAGCCTTCATCCTTGACAATAGCCATTTATCTTATAGGCCCTGGAATATTGGCCTATATATGTAAGTTGGGAAACAGGACGCTGAACCCCAATCTAATTTGGGGGGGCTTACTTCCCATCTGATTATTCCTGGTTTGGCTAGTCCTTTTGGACACAGACACTTGGCTACTTACCTCAAATTCATTGTAGTATGAGTCAGCCTACATTGAACTCCAAAGAACACAAAATAGAGCCTCTCAGCCAACCAGAATTGGTCATGAAGTGTGAGCAATAAATACATTTTGATGAGTTTGGTTTTTGCTATAGCATAACCGAACCTACCCTGACAGTAAGCTAAACATGTAAGCAAATAATTTTCAATGGATTAAGCATAGAAAAGGAAGTTAGTAATCATCTATAAATTGAGAGAGACTGGTTAGAGAAGATTTCTCAGGGTGATAGCTGAACTAGAGTAGAAGGTGGAGGACATGAATGAGGATTTTGCCAGGTATAGGCTGCTATAAGAATTCTAAGCCAAAGTAATGACATGTAGAGAATCCTATTACTTTGTGGGAAATTTAAATCCTTTTTTCGATATAGAATGAAATTAAGTGAGTAAGTGGAGGAGATGAGATCTAAAAGGGGGTGAGGGCTTAGTTCATACATCTCAGTTTACCTAGGACAGTCCGTATACTCCTGATGTCTTGGTATATATGACAGTAAAAGGGAGAACTATTATTAACAGTTCTCCCTTTTACTTTCAAAGATATCCAAGTTTGTATGATAAATTATATGCTCGTGTTACTTATACAAGTTTGGACAATTAAGTTTGCGAACTCCTCCTAGAAAAAGTGCTACATACCTCATTGCTGAATATCACTACGGTCACCTTCGAAGCACTCCCCTTGGGAAGCTATGCACCAATGCCAGTGCCTAGTCTACCCTTCAAAGCAATTTTGGAACTCTTTTTCTGGAATGGCCATCAGAGCTGTCATCGTATTCCCCTTGATGTCCTGAATGTCATCAAAATGTCTTCCTTTCAATATTTCCTTTATTTTGGGGTAAAGGAAGAAGTCAGAGGGCCAGATCAGGTGATTAGGGAGGGTGTTCAAAAACAGTTATTTGTTTATTGGCTAAAAACTTCCTCACAGACAGTGCCGTGTGAGCTGGTGCATTGTCGTGATGCAAGAGCATGAATTGTTGGCAAAATGTTCAGGTCATCTAACACTTTCACGCAGCCTTTTCAGCACTTCCAAATAGTAAACTTGGTTAACTGTTTGTCCATTTGGTATGAATTCATAATGAATAATCACTCTGATATTAAAAGAAAAAAAAGAGGTTAGCAACATCGTTGCAACAAGTTTGCAAATTTAATTGTCCAACCTCCTATGTCATGATTATGAGATTGGCTTTTATTTAATAGGTGATGGGGAGTCAACAGAAAGGAGACAAGATAGACTTAGATTATAGAAATAACCTTTTCACAGCCAACTTTTGCAGGAACTGCTGGGTGCCTCTCAATGTTCTTTTGCCCTTATTTAGAAATAAGAATCCTGATGGTTGGCAGGCCCAATATTACCTAGCTGAAAGACAGGTTACGCAGCCTCCTTTGCAGCTTACTATGGCTATGTGACTAAGTTTTGGACAATGAGATGTAAGGGAGAGTGTTACACGGAAATTCTGAAAAGTCTCTTGGGAGTGTGGATGTACACTTCATTGGATCACAAATATAAGCTCATGACACTTATAATGCAATGCTAGAACCTAGAGAGAATGTAGGTCCTTGATGACTTAATGGAGCCACCACAGGAGCCCTACGTTCCCTCCTTTCAGACCTTTATTATGTGGGACATAAATTTCTGTTTTGTTCAGGCAATATTATTTTTGATCTTCCCATAATGCTGCTTAAGAAACTGTTAACCTATAAGTCAATCACTCACTGAGAGTCAGTTATCATCAATTCAGCAAGGAGGTATAAGAAGCAACCATTTTGGCCCAGATCTCAATGTCATCCTCCAATCCAACTTTACCAAGGAGTCCCATATTTTGAGAGTTATTGAACACTCATGAATAAAACTGATCATTTTCCATTTCTTTCCTTGGGTCTCTTCTCCATTGGTTAGAACCTGGAAGAGAGGGCACTTCCAGGAGACACTTCCAGGACACTTCCAGCTAAGCTCTCCTGAGAAACTTAGCTCTTGGATCTGGTTTTGTGCATGTTAATAATTCAACTCAAACAAATCTATTGTATTTTAAAGTGCTTTCTGTTTGCTGTGGAGTGAGAATGTTGTTTAATGGGGTGGGGGTGAGTATAGAATACAGAGAAAGGAAAGAGAGATAGGAAAGGGGTAGGCATTTACTTTTGAAGGAACAACAGCATTCTCAACTAAATGATTATCACAAATAAAGTGCTTTCCTGTGGATAGTTTCATTTCTATCTATTGGACTTAGTGGATAACAAGAGCAAAAGCAAGCAAGTGTTCCCATCATGCAAGAATCTTAATAGAAGGAAATAGAATACACATACACACACACACACACACACACACACACACACACACACACAATTTAATACATATGTATCAAAGCAGCCAAAAGAAGAGCTTCATGCAAGCAAGCAGTAAATGTAAAAAAACAAAAGTGGATCTAGCCAGATTATATATTAAATAAAAGGCAATGAATAAGCACTGAGTGAAATTTTATATGTGCACATTACACCAAACCAGTCAAAGATTCTGACCCCTGGCACTGCAGAAATGATGCAGCCATCTTCTTCGTTCTGAAGCTTTCAATAAAATCATTCCCAAGAGAGCTAGGAAAAATTCTGTCTCTCAATAAAATGTGAAACCGTCAGTATTATGAAAAAGCATACTAATAATTGAATAGTGTTCTGAAGTTGCTTTCATAAACCTTCCCATTTGCTTCCCTCCTCAGGTTTTAATATTGCCCAGCGAGTCTATCAGACCAGACGGGTTTTGTTGCCGATAGAAAGTTGTAGCATTGATTGGTGCCCTTGTGAGTTGCAGGTCAACAACGTGATATCAACAGAGATAACTTGACAAATAATTCACTCAGAGTTCCTAGACAGAGACCACCCATAATGAATATGCTGCTCAACAATTCCTAATGTGAATATAGCTGGTACCTGGGCCCTCATGACAGAAGGAAATGTGGGTTCCTACTAACAGGATCCTTTGGCTAAGTTATGCTGAGTTCTACAATTCGTGGGCCATGGGCTGAAGGACTGCTGGAAAGGGTTTTGTGATGGTGAAGTAGCAGAATCTGGAAGTTGAAGTCTTGTCAATGGCAATGAAACTACATGAGAATATGGGATTGGCCAAGAATGTTAAAGGCAAAAGAAGTCTGCAGCATCATCCGGGATGAATGAACGTTTGCAGTCACAACAATTAGTACCAGTTGACAAGGTCTTTTAGAAACATGTCAGCAGAGGGAGTCCACATATGGTACCTCTTTTACACCTTTCCAAAGTGGGCAGAAGAGTGGGAGGGGGAGGAGGGATGTTGACAGTAAACATTCAAGACAAGGGAGGTGAAGAATTTTTAAAAAGAAAATGAGTGAAAGACAACTCTTCAGTTTTGGGATAAACCAAAGGGCATAAGTACTGTTGGTCTTGCCAGCTGTCAAACCTCATGGTTCTCTGCTGGACCCCTTTGGAGACAGCTGTGTCCTGCTCACTGCTGCCTCACAGCCATAGCAGAGCTGGCACTGCTCATTCTGTCACTTGATCAAATCATCTTCACATATTCTCTGGCTGCTTCACTGAGGTCTTTCTTAATCTTCTAACAGCTCCTCCTCCAAAACACATGGGGTCGACTCTACTATCCCTCATACTGACCAAGGAATTCATTCAAGATAGTACTGAAAATACACTGTGACGCTCCTCCCAATTTCAAACAGATAAATCAAGTTGAAACCAATCTCCACAGTGAGACTGAAAGAGGAGGGGACAACTGTGATGTGTGTATGGGGATGAGGGCAATCCTACAATGGCGGAGATGGCAGAAACTGTACACTACAGACCAAGGAGGTATGGAAGAGTCTCTGGATGAATTTGGCACTCATAAACTGAGTTAGCCTCTTCCTGGGAAGTATGGGTCTTCTTCCCATGATACACTCCAAAAAGGGGGGGCCCATCTCAATGTGTTCCAATTTTTCATACTTTGATGATCAAGGTGTATTCACTATCAGTGACATCAATTACGAGTCCATAAGTTAAAGACTAAAACAGGTGTCTTAGAGAAATCTGAAGGGGGGGGGGGGGCTGTTTGTTTGTAGAGCTGGAACACAAGCCATTTCTGTCTCTCTTCTTCACCACTCTCCCATACCAGGAACTGTGAATAGGTGTCATGCCACATGCTGAAGTGTTGGCAAATAATGTAAGTCCGAGGTAGAATACTCTTTAATTTTCAAAGCCAATGGTAGGTAACAGTGTGTTTAGATTTAGGATACCATACTATTTCATTCCTTCTACTCCTGGGGCCCCATGGCCCATTTATTCCTCTTCCTTTTAGGTGTCCACGGTGTTTGTCAAAGTGGGTAAGCTCTGACTTCTGGAATAACAATGCCTGGAGGTATTATGTCCTTGAGGGAAGACTTTAATCAATAATCAATTTTTCCATCAGTTACTGGAGAGGTGAATCTAATAACCACTAACTACAAAGGAGGGATGCACCAGCTTCAGGTCATCTTCTCCTGTTTAAAGGTACACTTACTCTTGCCGAGGAAGACCTGAGTAAGCTCCAAGTCTTAAACTTCTTTCCTTGGTCTTTATTCTTCCTTATCAGATCTCATATAATCCAACCAAGAAAAAACAAAGAAGAAAACCATCCTTTCCCTTAACTTGATCAGAAGACTGCCTCATCCACTTGAGTGAAGGCAAGCAAAGTGAATGCTGGGAGAAGCACGTGGCACACAGCAGTAGATACTTGAAAAGAGACGTGGATGTTCCTATTGAAGATGGGTGGGAGTGGAGCGTTTTCTCTGAATGTAGTATTGTTGCCGCTGGTCACCTCCACCAGAGATAACTGAAACAGAGACAGTGCTTTGTCAAACTCGGCCCCAGAGACAAACAGAGCAGCCATGAAAGGAAAGTTTTTGCACAGCTACTTCTCAAGAAACAGCTGTCCACCGTGGGTCCTGAGGGGGCTGCTGGGCACCTGGAGAAAAATCCTTTCTGTGTGCATTCCCAGGGGATAGTAGCTACGCCTCCTTCAAACTCAGCAGAAGGTCACGTGGACCTCAGGCTTCTCCTCTGTCAGGGAACGCATTGAGAGAAGGGCAGTATTTATGAAGTTTTATTCTTCAGAGCAGCTCTATGACCAGATGCTTGGTGAAAAGGGCTCACAGAGATTACAGGACCAGGTGAGAAATCAGAGAAATTTCTCTGATGTGGAACAAAGCCAAACAACTTAGGAAAGTCACTGAAACTTTCAGTTTGGGCTTCTCCTGAAAATGAAGTTGGGGGATGAAAATGGGATATTAATTCGCTAAGGCTCCTTCATCTTTGGACTTAAGTGATTCTAAACTGTCATCACTGTCTTCATATAAATAAATTTTGTCTATCTCGTTGGGTGAGAATAAAATGCTCTCTTTCTAAGACATATGGGGAATGTCAGTGTATATGTTTGCTGTTTACATTTTTTCTCACCAAGAAAAGCTGAGCCCAGACATTCAGGGAATATGCAGGCAGGGACTAGGGCATTTCAGGGATAGCAAAGCATCCACCTTGTTTCTTCATCTAAAATGGGAAACAGCGAGTCTGCTCACTTCCAGAAATGTTTATTTAGCTCCTACTGTGGTCAAAGCGCTGAGTCAATTCTGATAATGCAATTTTACATTTTCAAAGCAATTCAAATGATTTTAAACAATGCCAACATGAGTTATATTCTCGGATCTCCAGGGAAGTTCTCTAAGAGGACCCGGTATTATGATTCAGATTTTACCCATGAGAAACCTGAAGTCTGGGTGCATGAGGTGACTCCCCAGGTCCTAGCCCTGGTCAGTAGCCATGTCAGAACTGGACTCTAGGTTACCTGGTTGAAATCTTCTGTACTTTCTACTCTGCTGCCCCTATTCAGATAACCATTAGATACCTTTCCAGGATAGGAGAGTTTGCAGAATGATGATTTATCTTCAAGCTAAATTCGGGCCAACCAGTCTTTTGTATTTATTTTATTGTTGCTTTTCATTTTAAAAAAAAAATTGGTTTGTTTTGTTTTCTTAAATAGATCCACTTGAACAGAGACTTTGAATTATTCAAAATGATTTAACTTAACCCCAAGTTTCCTTGATATCCAAGGATCAAAGAAACTTGGAATGAGGAGGCTTGGAAAAAGGAAGGCAGACAATCCATAGGTAAGGGAAGGAAGGCTGGGGCAGGAGCCTGCCAGCTCACCACTTTAGCTCTGACACAAGAACTGAACTCATTAATCTGATAAACATCACAGCCACCCAAAGAATGAGAGGGAGGGGCTGCTTGCCTGGGGTGACAGACAGAAACCCAGAGACAGAGGCTCTCTAAAGACACAGGAAGTTGATAACAAAGCCAATGGTAACAGCTGAGACTTCTGCCTGGCACCTTGGCTGCTTAACACAGACCCCAACTTCATTGCCGGAAATGTTTTGCTTTCTCTTTAAAAACACGGTGGGCCTTTAAAAAGTGAAAATAAATCTCTTCCCTCCAGGCAGGTGTGCATGCAGCAGCCCACGCACAGACACACACACACACACTCAGTCATTTAACAAGGATGAGAGGGCATGATCCCAAAGGCTTTCCAACCTCCTGTCCAAGGAGAGTTCCCAGCTAGCCTAATCACTCTGGCAACAGCACACCTGAGCATTTCCCTCTCGGCACAAAGGAAAAGAGAGGGACTGAGCAGCTAGTTCTGTTGGACAAATAGTACTGATAGCTCAGGCTAGAAACAGCTAGTAGATGCTCTTCCATGTAGGGGGCTTTAACAAGCAAGTTTGGGAATCATCTCTTCGAAGGTTCAAATGTGACTTGGCCACTGCTTTCAAGTAGCTAAATCAATAGAGTCTGCTCTCCATCAATTTTTTTCCAAGTAATAATAATAAAATATGAAAATTATGATAATTATGTGTCCTGGACCCTGGATCGGGCAGACGACAGTGAGGCATATTTTCTAATGTAATTAAGGCTTTCAGCTGATCCCTCCCCGCTGCAATTGTTATTTCAAAAGTGAATTAATTAATCATGTCCAGCCCGCTCAGAATAAAAATTTGTCTTGTGTATTCTTACTGCAACCTGCAAACTCTGAATCAGAGCAAGAAGAGAAAGGCTGGGTGAAATTTCTATTAGATTGGACTGTACCGAGTCCCAACCTTGGATAAACTTTTGGGGAGGTTTCAGAGAGACATCTGGAACCACTTCTAAGCTTTATTGCAAACGATATGCAAATATCTTTCCCCTATGTTCACTTATGGTTCCCTATGCTAAACTCAAGCAATTAATGCTGACTCCTGGATACCCAGGGGACTCAAATCTCCTGTGGTTTACACAGAGCACTTTAGCTATCATGATGAATTAGTGTAAGGCCCGGTAATGCACCTTTGAGTATGTGAGGCCTTTTAAGCCTGTTGGAGGTCAAACCTGTGGCAGTATAAAGTATTTTCCCTTGGCAGACTAGAGACTCTGACAGCATTAAGGTTGTATTTCTATTCATCACAGATTCCAGATTCCAAATGTCCAAAATCACCATTCTGCTTCTCTGGACAGTGGATGTTTCAGGCCTGTGGTGACTCAAGGTAAATATTTACCAAGAAGCCCTGGCAGGAGCACTTAGCATGCTTGGAGAAAGAGTGATGTGTCAATTCAGAGAACGGGTATCATTTTTCTTTTTGTCCAAACACAGAGTGGGTGCAAAACTCAGGGCAGGGCATCACTGACTGGCAATCTCCTCCCTGGACCTGGGTAGGTTCTAGCCAGGGGGAACTCTGCTGATCTCTTTATAAAAGGAAAGGCTGGAAAATGTGGCATATGGCCCAGAGACCTTGCTGGTCAATTTTATTTGCACAGGTAGGTGATGGATTGAAAAGATGTGGACTGAGAACCACAGAGCAGGTCCCTACTGATAAGTCATACTAGCTGTTTGGCTTTATGCAATTTTTTTTTCTTTTGGATATTAATTCCCATTGCTAAATAAAATGAGAGAATTGCAGGACCATTTTGTTGGGCTCTTCTAAGAATAAAACATGGTGGCTCTATTTTCCTCAATGGTATATTTTTGCTGGTCTGTGATTTGTGTGTGATACAGAGAAATGTATCAATGACAGACATGAAAAGATGCTCCACAACGTGTCCCCCTTCAGTTCATTTCTTTCAGTGTATCTCTTACTAATGCCCTGTACTTTCCGGGCTGTATGACCTTTGGCACTTTCATTAACCACTCTATCTCTGTTCCTTAGCTATAAAATGGGGTGATCGTAAGCTTACCTTACAGAGTGGTTGTGAGGATTATACGGGGAAAAAATGCACATGAAGTATGTGGCAAGCATTTAGAACGTGTTGGATAGTAACAGTAGCTATGGATTTAGCATTCCCTAGGATCTCCTCAAAACATTCTTGCCTCTGTACTTCTGGTCATTATAATAGTTTCCTATGACTGCTGTACTACAAACTGAGTGCCTTCAACAACAGAAATGCATTGTCTCATATTTCCGGAGCCTAGGTCCTGAGGTCAAGGTAATGGCAGAGCAATGCTTCCTTTGAAAGTGTTGGGAAAAGATCTGTTCCTGGCCTCTTTTCTAGCTTCTGGTACGTCTTTGCCTTGTGGTAGCCTAACTCCAATCTTTACATGGTGTTCTCCGTGTGTATATGTGTCTGTATTCAAATTTCTCATTTTATTAGGACACCAGTCATATCAGGTTAGGGGCATACTCTACTCCAGCCTGACTTCATCTAACCTAATTCATCTAAACAAACCAAATAAGGTTGCATTCTGAGGTACTAAGGGTTAGGACTTCAACAGATGCATTTCGGAGGGACACAATTCAACCTATAAGAGTAACGGTCATATACTCTGTGTTTAACCAAACACGTCTCCTAATCTTCAACTTCTAAGCTCCTACTGCTCTTAGAGATGTAGGCTAACTTCTTATGCCTTCTCTGCCTCCGCACATCTGAGCTCAAAGGGGCTCTTCTTTCTTTGGAATTCTAGTAGGACTCATTATCTGCATCTCTTATTTGACACTTACTTTTAATTCTTTATATGTGGTTTATTGTCCTTATTACACATGTATCTTAGACCTTTAACGATATGAGAATACTGTATACAGTTGTATCTTCCCAAGCTCCTGCAACACTTCGTTGCACGGACTAGAAACTTAATAGCTAATTTCCATTAAGATAACAAATTGTTGAAGAAAACATCCAGAACAAAGTCACTGAAAATTTCACCTAAGTCTAATGAGCATACATTTCCATTTGTCCTAATTATTCTATATACATAATGGCCTTCAGAAAGTTTGTGACCAAGATTATTGCAAAAATGCCTAATCATACCTTGTTTATAGACATCTTGTTCCTCCAAGTGGCCACTTGCATTCAATCTGTAAACTCAGTACTACTAATAAGTTCTTGGTTGAACACTCACTGTAGGAAAGAAGCTTCAGGAAGCATTAGTTCCACATTCCGGGACGCAGCTTCAAGTCTCTGTTGTGTTAAGTATGCACTGAATTTGTTCTGATGATGAAGTATCGTATTCCTAGGCACCACTCGTCTGAGATCCCCAATTGTGCTGACTCTTCAATGGTGGAAGAAATCTTGGGAAGCACATTCTGTAAGGTCTCTGTAGGCCTGGGCCTTGTTCTGGATGGCTTGACAGCTTACCCTCTGCTTCCTCACAGGACGGAGGTTTTACAAGATCCGAATCGCCACTTCTTGCTACTGCTGAAGTACTTGCCTGATGCCAATTTGCTGCCTCTGCGCTTAGATTTCAGGATATGAATCATGTTGATAAATTCTTCTATACTGGGTTCTACCCAAACTATGACAATGCAGGTACCTCCTACATGGACTTCTTGTTCTACCAGAGCCTCCTCTGTGCAGAATCTGGCATACTTGGTACTTCTCTCTAACAATAAGGATCTGTTTTCATTTTGAGGCTCATGCATCTGTGCAATTTAACCATGTCATGCTCAAGCCTCTGCTAAGAAATGGCCTAAAGAAGTTTCAGAACCCCTACCTGCAAAATAAAAATCTGATGAGATTAGCCACTTTTTGATGAATACCTAGCCTTTGTTGGTCGACAGTACATTATGCTAACTTTATAATCATAAAAAAGTGATTGGTCCTTTAAGCATGGGTTAAAAAGGAAAGTGCATTAGAGCGAATGTGGTGAGTTTTAAGGTTAACCAGAACTGTGAGCTTGAGGAGGCCACACAAGGTGAGTCACAGGGATTTTATTGAGGTGGCATAGGGGAAGAGCCAAAGTGCCAAAATTACCCTGATTGGTCATAATACAAATATGGGACATGAAGGAAGCTGGGAAGCTGCCATCCTCTTGTTTGTGTTTAATTTACATTGGAATTAAGTGCTAAATAGACTCGTAGAGAAAAGCTTTGCTTCCTCATACACATGTTCACAGGAGGAGTTGGTTGGGCAGCACTGTTTAGTGGGAAACCCTTGACACCAAATCAGCCTGATATTTAGCACTAAAATATTGATCCTTAGAGCATCAAAAGCAGCTGACAAAGAAGCCATGTGAGAGCGTATGAGAGCAAGCTGGCTATCCTTAATAGTGGCAACTAACAACAATCGTAAAACATGAGAAACACATTCACCAATAGATTGTCAGCCACCTAAAGTGACCTAATGAAGTGTTTTACCTTAAGGCCCAGACTTAAATGAATAATTTGTTTCCTAAGCACTTTGTCTAATATAGATACAGATTTAGAGATAGAGAGACAGATATATGGATATCTGTGTATTAGACAAAGTATTTAGACAAACTCTATAGGTACATACAGATGTCACTGTTGATACTTAGAAAAAAAAAATACTGGCTCTTTTATACTCTTAAAAACAATCTGTACTGAAAATTCGTGTAAGAAGTACCTGCTTTCCCATAGGGCAACATCATTAAAAGGCAGCTATCTCAATCCTGGGGACAGTTGGGGGCAGAGTTGAAAATCCTGTGAGAATGGAGCCAGTCCAATCAGACATGCAGAAGAATGCATGATAATCCACAGTCCCCTGGGGACCACCATTCTACACCAACACAAAGTGGAGTGACCAAGTCACATCTCCTGCATGCTGACATAATGGAGCCTTTCTTGTCTAGTCAAAAGACATAGAGGTATAAGGAAACCTCAGGGCAAGCCGAAACCTTTGGGAGAAGTTAGATGAAAACAGGTGAGAGATGGCAAATAAGCACTGGCTTTAATTTATAACAAAGCCAGGATGGGAGGAAAATGGAAAATATCAGTAGGCTCCTTCAATTATGTTTATGACTTTCTTCCTTTGTTTTTTGAAGTTGATTGATTGAAAACTCCTCTGAGCCATTTAACAAAGCATTACTTACATTAAGCTTGGGAAAAATACCAAAGAGAATAGCACTTTGATTCCACTAATAACCTCTTACCTTATTAAAGTAGAAATTTAATAAGGATCTAATTACCTCTTTGCCAGACTTCTGACTTACTCATGTTTTGCTTTCTTCCCTATGTAACGTGTGTCCTGACACTGATGCAAAATGTTTTTACCTGTATCAATGTAGATATAGGTTTAGTTGCATGATCAGGAAATCAAAAGCAACAGATAAAAATTTCATTTTTCTCCAAAGTACAAAGATGTAAGTTTATTTCTATCTCATACAGTATTCTGAGGTTGGTATGGGGTTGCTGCTCCATGAGGTCATCCAGAATGGTACTGTGTGGTTTAGAAGCCCCAGGTTCCTTTTCAGTTGTCACTTTGCCATCTCTAGGGTATTAGTCTTGTTCACAGTCCAAGATGACTTATCACCACATCACACTCCAGTCATCAGGAAGGCAGAAAAGGGGAAGAAGACACACATCTCTCTTGGTTAAGGACACGTCTTAGGAATTGGATGCCTCACTTTCCCTGACATTTAGTCACATGTCCACACCTGATTGCAAAGGTGGCTGGGAAACATAGTTTTTTATTTCAGGCAACCATCTAGCCCGCTGAAAATATGGAGTCTCCTTTTTATCTTTGGTTTCCAGTAGTTTGGCTACGTGTACCTATGCACATCATAATCATATTTTTTCTTCATATTTATTTGGCGTAGGGTATCCTAAGTTTCTTGATTCTGAAAATTTATGTCTTTTGCCAAACTTTGGAAATTTTCACCCATTATTTCTTCAAATAATTTTTGTAGCCCTCCTGGGATTCCAACTACATGTATGTTTGGTCTTTTGTCATTACATTACCTGCCTCTGAAACTGCTTGTTTTTTAAATCTTTTATTCTCTCTGTTCATCAGATTGAATAATTCTATTGACCTGTCTAAAAGCTCAGTTTCCGTTTGTTGTCTCCATGCTTCTGTTAAGCCCATCCAGTTACATTTTTATTTCGTATGTTATAGTTTTCAATCCTGGAATTTCTATTTGGTTCCTTTTCCAGTTTGTATATTTCCCCTGAGCTACCCTGTATTTGTATTAATGACAAGTATACTGTCCTCTACATTATTGTGCATAATTATATTTGTCTGTCCCAGCATCCTGGTGACCAAAGGGTTGGTTTGCATAGATTGTCTTTTATCTTAAGAGGGGTAACATTTTTCTGGTTCTTTGCATATCAAGTAATTTTGAAGTATATTGTGAATATTGCAAGTATTTTGTTATGAAGACATTAATTCTATAATATACCTCCAGAAAGATAAATTGTTTTGTTTGTTTTAGAAGGCAATTAAGTTGGTCAAATTCAAACCAAAAATTATGTTTCTTGGGCTATATTTCAAATTCTAGTTCAGTTTTCTTTAATGTTTAGCTGGACTCTATTTTACAATGTATGGTTTAAAGTAAAGGCAGAAATTTGTGCAGAGTTTGTGCCCAGGAATTGGAGTTCCTTTTCTGTCTCTTTCCTTTCTGGGATGGACACTTGCTCTCCAGATTCTACATTTATCTCAAACTCTTTCCTCTGTTCCTTTATGTCGGAAAGATTGTAGGTGTTCTATCCAAGTTTTATGTGCCTTACTCAATGCCAACTGTGGCTTACCCTCTATGTAAAAGTCATAAAAATCGGCAAATCAACCTGTCATTCTCTTTTTCATAGTGTCAATTCCTTTCAGAATCCAGTATGTTCTTTGTTTTTAACCTGCAACTATAGAGAGCATACGTTTTTATAAATTTCAATTTTCAGGTCTAAAAGCACAATCTAGTATTCGATGTGATACTTATGTACATATATCCCAAAGAGCTTCTCTCCCTTTCTTTTTCCTTCCTTCCTTTCTTCCTTCCTTCCTTCCTTCCTTCCTTCCTTCCTTCCTTCCTTCCTTCCTTCCTTCCTCCCTCCCTCCCTCCTCTCTCTCTCTCTCTCTCTCTCTCTCTCTTCTTCCTTCCCTCCCTCCTTTCCTTTGTTGTGGGAATTACAGGGAGTAAGAGGTAGGAAAACTGTGAAACTCATTTTCATGAGAGATATGAATATGAAAGATAAAAATGAAATAAGGTATTTCCTGGTGAAATGTTTCTATTTCACTATAGATTTAGGATTTGTTCTCTTTCTTGGTGGGACCATCCCAAAGTATGAAAAACTGAAGGGAAATGATAAATTTTATTCCAGATAAAAATTGTAGAGCACTTATACAGAACAAATACTAAAACACAGAGTTAAAAAAAATGTAGAACAAATAACATGACTCTGTTTTTCAAATGTTTTAAATCCAGAGGATTGTGAAGCACTGTAAGATACTCAGAAATCTATTAGCACAATGAGAAATGTATGAGTACCTAAATGGGTAAGTGGGAGTCTGAGAATTTTAAATGCTAAAAGAGTACCCATTTTCAAAGAGAAATGAGACCTACTACATGCAAGTATAACCTTTTATTTGGCATAGTCAAGAAATGAGGTCTTCTAATTAATAGGGATTTAAAACATAAATCTTTTTCAAAGAATTTTTAAAAATGGGAAATGTAGCAAGAAGGTGACTTTTATTATTTATCCATGATTTGAATACTTTTTACTTTTGTAACATCAATGATCATAATCCTGAGAGGCCAGAGAGTGGAATGGTTAAGAGCCAGATTATTGGATCCTCTTTTGCCGACAGTAAGCTCTGTTACTTGGGGCAAATTACTTATGAACTTAGTGCCCAACATTTTTGTTTTTCTTTTTCTTTTTCCCTTGTTAAATGGGATTAATAAGCTTATTCCATTGGGTTGTTATGAGAAGTAAATTATTTAATAAATATAAAAAAGTAAGATTATATCTGGAAATGTTAAGGGCTATTTCAATGTTAACAACCATTACTATTAGAATAAATAATACTGGAGCTGAACATTAAGGTTACTTCTGTTTTAATATCCTGGAACTCCATTTAAAAATATCACATTAACGGCATTTAATATATGTAAAATTTGCTCTGTGTAAAGCAGATTGCAGACCGTTCACCTACAGGAAGAATTGGTTCTAACTTTTCTCCATCCTTGATTGTTTATATGTCTAAAGGCAAGACTCTATACATCACATAAAGCACGTCAGATTCCTCGTCTGTGAAATACTGGACCTAACGTTACTAGCAGGTAAGATTTGTGTTTTGTTCACCAGGGCCTAGCACAATGCCTGAAACACAGTGTTATTAAATAATGATAGTGGAAATAAAGACTAATAATATTTTACGTGAATGAATATGAGACACTGAGTGAGATGCTCTCTTGAGAGTCCTTGCGATTCTAAGATTTATAGCTACTTTTCAGAGATTTCTAATGGATAGAAATTAAATTTGACTATTTCATTTTAAATAATGATGATTTTCAAAATATAATGTGTTAGCCTTTACCGACCAACCATCAGCTGATGATGAGCATTAAATTATTTTCTGGTATGAGATATGAGTCTCAAATGGTATATAATCTCTTTTCTGGTCCTCCTAGTTACAAAGACAATGACTAGATATAAAGGTGCATTTTCTGGTTAAGAAACAGGGTCTTTTCTATTGCAGATTTAATAAACTCAAGCAAGATTTTAGTGTCACTTCATGTTTCATCTTCAGAGCATGGAATGCTTGTCTCTGAATATTGACCTTGTTGGCCATAACTGACTGTCGGAAAGGAGTAGATCTCCTGTGTCTCAGTCATGTATAAATAAACTCCATGCAGAAATACCTGTGCTGGGCTCAGTCTGCATAATGTGCTTTTGTGTGCAGGTGTATGTATACAAACACACATACACACACTTCTAGTCAACATGCAAACAAAAAAATGAGAAAGGGCTCACTCTTTTATCTAGAAAAAATGTATAAGTACTCATCCTGAAAAATTAAGTGATCCTCTAAATGATTCCAGGACCTAAGAGAAATCTAACAGGCAACAATAGAATCACTCTTTATATGATGAGAAGCTCTAAATACTGTGGCTTGATACTTTGTCACTATACTAGGGCACAATGACAATTCAAATGCTTAGTGATCTTAAGAGCATCATTACTTTCAACCGCATGATTGGGGAGATGGGTTATGTGAATGTTAGGGAGCAATTTGGAGTGATTTTCTTACTCATATGACCAACCATTTATTTGTTTCCTCACTTATTTATACATTTAGTCATTCATTATTTACTTATTACTATATCCATACATTTCCTCAAAATACGAGATGGATATAACTTCATCCTTTCTTCATGCCCTTAAGAAGTTTATAGACTATTAAAAAAGTAAAGCTTCATGATGTTTGTGTGATTTTTCTGATGTTTCAGTGAGTACCTTGATCTAAAGCATAGATGTTTGTCCTATGAAGCCTTAATAATGTGAGATGTAGACAGCTATCTCTTAAATTGGAAAGATGTTATTAACACATATTTAAACAAAAATATACATGACAGTAGATTTTCTATATGGTTGGATTAATTTTTTCTTTTACTTTGCTCATCTGCATTTTTGACAATTAGCATTTTTAAGTGTACATTAATTGTTTTTAGAAGAGAAGGCATTTTCACTCCAGATGAAGCCATGATTTCCTGCTTCAACATACATCATCTATTTTAAATAAATAAGTAAGTAAATAAATAAATAAATAAATAAATAAATAAATAAGCAAATCTTAAAGTTTCCATAAAGATATGTTACCCAGAGGAAATAACAGGCTTTTTTTTTCTTTTTTCTGATAACAGGCTTTTATCAGCAACAACACAGGCCAGAAGGTAATGAATTCTTATTTTCAAGGAATTAACAGAAATTAACTGTCAGCCCTAGAATTTTACGCCGAGCTATAGTATCCTTCAGAAATAAGGACAAAAATAAATACAATTTTAGCCATACGAAAACTAAGATTGCTTTTTCCCACATAAGCCCTTATTAACAGAGTGCTAAACAAATGCTTCTGAAAAAATAAAATACAATATAAAATAAAATAAACCATGAGAAACGTTTAAGGGGAAAAACTAAACTGTGAAGAGCACAGAAAGTGATTGAAGTTATCAGATAATTTAAGTCTATATTGATGCTTTTTTTAAACACTCATTTTTAGGTTAAATATAAGTAAAATTATGACTCTAGACAATAAAATCAAGAAGAGTGGGATGTTTAATTGGCAGCTAAATTGTGTTAAAATTATTGTAGTCCTTAGGACACAATATTTTTTAAAATGAGTTGCTATAGTTATATTATAAAAATTATAGTCATGTAAATATGTTTAAAAATTAATGGCACTCATTAAGTGAAGTGAAATGCAATGTATATAATCCAAATCACAATAAGAAAATAAGTATATGGTGAAGTTTGGAGAGAAACAGAAAGAAGTTCTTCAACTGAAAACAAGACTAAAATGAAGAAGAAAAGGAAAAGGATGGTAAAAGCCAAACACAATATATGATGGTATAAATAACTCAAAACATATCAGTAATCACAGTAACTGTCAATGGCATGTGCAAATACACTGTAAGTGCATAAACTCCTACATTGGAATACAGAGATTATCAGACTAGGTTAAAAAGAGAAAGTTATACTCATGAGTTACTTGAAAGAGATCTCCTAAACAAAGCCACATTAAAAGGCCAAAGATAAGAGGGAGGGGAAAACATAGATACATAATGTAAATACTAGCCAAAAAGGTGGTAGCGTTATTACTACAGACAAAATAAAATTTAAGGGGATCCAGCCCTAAGAGGTTTAAGAAGACTGCATATTAATAATGAGCAATCCACCATAAAGATACAGCAATCCTGAAGCCTATTTACCTAATAGTATAGCTAAAAACTCTGCAATAGAAAAAATATACCACAGTTGCAGACACACAGTACAGTGTCTTTCGTCCAGCCAGACACATGGCCAGAGCCACAAGGTCCCAGAGCTTGGGAACCAGCTTATAGCCCACCTTATAGCCCACCCTGTAGCTAGTGTGAATCCCAGGGTTAGAAGGAGAGAAAACATTTTCAGCCTGATCATTGTGGGTAAAATCTTTTCTCCAGTATAGGATAGGTAAAATCTTTTCTCCAACAACGAGAGAGAGAGAGAGAAAGAGAGACAGAGAGGGAGAGAGAGAGAGAAATAAAGGAAAAGGTGGAAGGGAGGGCGGAGAAAAGCCTAGATGGATCATACAAGCACATGAAAACAAACTTCCATGGATGTTCTTAAACATGCTGTTATAACCCCTTGCTAATACGTCCTGCCAAATAGGTGAATTTATCCCTGCTGAAGAGAACAGCCAATGGTTACGTGATGTCTGACTGAGGAAAGCATGAAATATTTAATCAGGGCATGCTTGGCATTGGATGCAACTCAGAACACTCTTTGCCTTGCCAGATGTTTATTTCCCTTTCCTTGCCCTCTCTCCATCTGAGCTGCGCTCAGTTAAAGGTGTCTTTGGAACACAGACTGAGGCACTATCTAAAAACTGTCATCTTTGGTGAAATACATGCAGAATGTATGATTGACTTTCTTCCATTGAAGTTCAAGTCCCCTGCTAAAACAACACTGCCCAGAGTCCCTTCAAGTTCATTTTATAAACTATCACATCAAATAAAAATAGACAACTGGACCAAAAATGCAATCAAAGTTGGCCTGGAACATAGATATGGACTTGGAAGGTCAAGCTGGTATTAAGCCAGTAGGTAAGTTTGGTTTCTGGACAGCAGAGTACCACTGTGTTTTAAAAACTGAGTATGTATGTTAAGAATACATAGCTCTTTCTCCCAACTACCTTGAGATGTCTAGACATACAAATACATGCCCTAGTAAACCCCAGACATCATTCAAACGATGCTGCTGTGACACCACTACAGAGAAATGAGCCCACAAACATTTGAAGGGACTTGGCCAGACCACTCCAGTGAGGAAAAAAACTTTAGTAAAGCTTCACTTCCTACATTAGGAAACAGAAGCTCAGAGGTTAAGTGACTTGTTCAAAAATCCTCCAACTGGTGGGCTCGTAATAGAGTTAGGTTAGAACTAGAACTCCCAGACAAAGACGCTTTTCTTAATGACTGATGGAATCTTCTAACTCACAAGAGTGGCCAATGGGAGAAAGAAATCATTATAATGCAGCTTGCTAATTTGTCTGATCCTCAGAAAGACACTCAGGTAATGATTGGACTAGACTCATTTGATGCACACACTGGTTTATATCCTTGCCTTGTGCACATGGAGACAAAGCAAGGAGGGACTGCATGCTGGGGTTAAGCACTCCATCTGAATATGATTCATTGTGTCAATAAGGCAGTTGGTTAATGGTTGTAGTTTTTAAATGAATTCCTTTGAACTTTGCAACCAGTTTCAGTGACTGATTCAAAAGACCCTTGACAGCATTTAAGAGTTAAACCATACTTCAAAAGTTCTTAATGTTCAACTAGAAATATACCACAGGCATTGGGATTTCTGATTCTGGTTTGGGTTCCTTGTGAATAGGGAGATGTTTAGCAAGAAAGCCCTTAACTGCTTACAGGCTTTACATTCACTATTGAAATGCAAGCCAGACATAGAGCCAAGTCAGCAAAATAATGATTACGGCAAATGGGTGTGCTAAGTTGGGTTGTTAGCAATTTATTCAAATTAAGAGTTGGGGCTTTATCATAATCACTTGAGAAGTATGCCATTCACAGCATCATTTATTTTCACATGTGATGTTCATCCTAATTTCTAAGTTTACCACCATCCCCTTCCAAAATATAAACATATAGTCTACTCATGGCTCACTTAAAAGACTTCTCTCAAGTTAGAAGGTGAATTTAAAAAAGAGTACGACATTCTTTTTTTTTTTTTCTTTTAGGAAGCCCTCCAAATTTAAAATTTTTATTTAGATCTTAAGAGACTTCAAGCATTTTCTATTGCTCAGTATTTTATTATTATACATGATTTCAGTTAAAGTCAGCGACAGCAAACTCAAATGGGGTCATTAAAGAAAGCTTAATGAAGGGACAAGTAAAAGAGCAGGGGTATGGAAAACCTCAATTTTGTGTAATACTTTGGGGCTGGCAATGATTGGGATCAATTACTGCTCCTAAGCCTGAATGGGCAAAGGGAAGAAGTGGTGAGGGAATGCAGAAAGCCTGGCCATTACTGGGGAGGAGGCGGGCTAACAGAAGCAGTGGTCTTCAGTAGAGAACACAGTCAGCCCACAATGATCCAGCAGAAAGGGAGCTTAAAGAACAAATACCCACCCCCACCTTTAGATCTCCTGCTGGTGCTTCCCATTAGCAAAAAGCAACTAGAAGCCAGAGGGTGAGGAATAGATTGAAATAGTCTACATATTGTAGTTCTCTGCCCAGAGCAGGGTAGGTAGGGGTGGAGAGTGGATCAGGGTAGAGGATGAGGGAGGTGGAATGGAAAATACACAGCTCACAGGTGCTGGTTTTGCTCCCCTTAGGGCCTAGACACTTTAAATCCTTTGAATTTTTCTTGGCATTAACATGAGAGTCTCAAAGAAACTACAGAAACATTTCTTCTCTAAGTCATTGAAAAGCCAGCAAAGTCAGTGCTGACTTCTAGACTAGAGCATAAAAGAAATCAAGGTGAATGCATTTGCAGTTTTTGTTTTTTGGATCCTTCCCTCAAAGTTATCTCAGGATTTTCCCTTCTTTCCTTTCGGTAACCTTCTTAAATTAGTGACTGATATGCCGACCCACTAATACTCATGAGCTCTCCTCAGAGAGGGTAAAGGCAGGACCAATTTACTCAGATGGCCACTGGATATTTTTACCAGGAAGAATGAGAGACAAACCTTACTTTTCTATGGGAAAAACCATAGTAGTCGCTGGCATCTGGTGCCCCATCTTGAAAGGATTGGGAGGATCCAAAAGGCAGATGACTCTACAGATCACCAGCCCCCCAGAGCACATTTGTCAAGTCTTTTGATTTCTCTGGGGTCAACATCAAAAAGTGAGAGGCAGATTTCATTCTAAAAGAAGAGACAATTTACTAAAAGGCAAATGAAGGAGGGTAGGCTGGACAATGATCAAGGAGTAAAAAAGGACTCAAAGTGCCAGGGAGTGGGGCAGAGGAAAGAGAACAGAGTCAGCAAGTCCCTGAACTAAGTTCCATGGCATGTAGTTTATTGCTATGGCCTCCTTTTGAGCAGTCTGTCTATGCAATCACATCTTTGCATAGATATACCCCTCTACATCTAGCTTCTTGAAGTTTGATGGATTTACTTGCATCAACCTGAATAGCTACTTATATACCAGAATATTTGAAACACTAAATAAAGAATGGATTTTCTTCAATACTGATATTCTATGAGTAAGGGGCACACAAGAGAGTCAGATTCCAAGGAAAAGAGAGGTCTCTCTTAATGAGCAGAAATGATAGAATTTTTCAGTTGTCTTGTTGCCTTTGCAAAAATGAAACAAAGGACTTTTTTTTTTTAAGTCTTGAATCTTTTCATCTTAAGGGGTAACCCTAACAGATAGCACAAGTTGGTTTGTGTTCACTCCCTTTATATTTCCAGTCAGTGCAGAGTGAAGCTCAACATGGGAAACCAATGCTCAAGCTTGAATGAGAATTGATGAATACGAGTATATACCTCTCTCCTTTGTTTACCAGGACTGTGCAGCTTAGAAGATATACAGATAGCAAGTAAGCATATGAAAAGTTATTCAAAATCGTATGTCATTAGCGAATTGCAAATAAAATCAATGAGATACCACTACACACCTATTAGGATGACTAAAATCCACAACACTGACAACCCTAAATGCTGGCAAGGAAATGGAGCAACATGAACGCTCATTCATTGCTGGGGGAAACGCAAAATGGTACAGCCACTTTGGAAAACAGTTTGGAGGTTTCTTACTTAACTAAACACACTCTCACCATATAATCCACCAATCATGCTCCTTGCTATTTACCCAAAGGAGCTAACGATGCATATCCACACAAAATCCTCCACATGGATATTTATAGCAGCTTTATTCATAATTGCCAAAAGCTGGAAGCAACAAAGACATCCCTGGAAGATGAGCAGACAAATTGTGGTATATCCAGATAATGAAATACTATTCAAGTTGAAAAAGAAATGAGCTATAAAACTGTGAAAAACATGCAGGAGCCTTAAATGCATACCACTGTGAAAGAAGCCAACGTGAATAGGTTCCATATTGTAAGATCCCAACTATATGACATTCTGGAAAAGGCAAAACTAAGGAGACAGTAAAATGGTCATTGATTGCCAAGGTTAGGCGAGAGGGAGGGATGACTAGTCAGAGCACACAGGATCTTTAGGGCAGTAAAACTATTCTGTATGACACTATAACAGTGGATGCATGTCATTACACATTTTGTCAAAACTCATAAAATGTACAACATCAAGAGTGAACCTGAATGTAAACTGTGGACTTTGGGAGATAATGATGTTGTCGATGTAGGCTCATCAACTGTAACAAACATACCACTGATGTAGAAAATGTTGATAATGGGAGAGGCTGTGCACGTGTGAGGGCAGTAGGTATATGGGAACTCTCCATATCTTTTAGTTGGTTTCTTTTTTTGTTTGTTTGTTTGTTTGGTATGCAGGAGCTCACCACAAATGTATTTTCTTTTTTTTTTTTTTTTCAGGGGTGATGTCTTTTTTTATTTTTATTTTTTTATAATTTTATTAGTTTCAGGTGCACAAGACAAAGCAAAACTTAGACGTTTATCATTTATATCCCTCACACTGTGTGAACCCCCCTCCCCCCCATATCTTTTAGTTTTGATATGAATGTAAAATTACTCTAAAACATAAAGTTTATCTTTTTTTTTTCCCAAAAGAGATATTTCAGTAGAGCCCAGAAAACTCCTCTTTACCGAAATCCCTTTCCCAAAATGATACACACATTTGGCAATTTGCAATAAGTATAGCAAAGCCAAAATAAGCTGGCCCCTTTTTGAGAGGTTTCTCTAGGAATTTTAGGGAACTGTTTCAAAGTCACTTATCTATTATTGTGTAGATACTTCTGCTTTCTAAAAGACGAGTGAGGCATGATGGATGGCACAAGAAGTATTCCTTCTGAAGTGTTTTCTAAGGATTTGACCTAAATATTCAGTTTTATAAAATGAGAGAAAGACTGGGAAATAGGAAGAAAAAATATTCTCTTGAGTGTTAGAAGGAGTTATTCAGGTGAAGAAATTCATTGTGGGCTGGGGGAAGAAAACCCTAGGCTACTGGGCAATAACATCGCATGTGAGGAGAGTAAAGGTAAAATTCTTTTCAAGCAAAGAAAGTTCTTTTGGTCAGTTTCAAAGGGTGGTGATCAAGATTTAATTTACAAAGAAAACAACTTAAAAAAAAATGCCACAAATGGTGCATATGGTATTATACGGCAAATAAGAATCAGACAATCATGCTTTCAAACCCCAAATCTACCATTTCCCAGCTCTGTAATCTTGGCCAAATTGCTCAGATTTTTAGACACTCAGATTTCTCTGTTCTAAAATAAGGACAAAAATACATAATCTAGATCACTTTTTGAGGATTGTATGTCAACTCTTTAGCTGGTAGATTGATTGGTAAATAATAATTTACCAAGTATTATAATTACATTTTTATGTATTATTACATATAATAATAACAAGTACTATTTTAGCTCTTAACAATGATAATAATGTTTTAATTATTATTAGCACAATAATTACCTAAGTACAATCTTTTTAATCAAGTATATATTAAAATCCTCCCATGCACTTAATGCTTTCATACAAACTTGATAGAAGAAGTCCAAGATTGGATCCTACCATAAAGGAAATTGTAATCTAATAGGAGAGATAAGATGCACAGGTAGGAAACAGAGCAGAAAATATGAGACAACATAATCAGGCCAATCATGTAATATCGACAAGTAAGTGCTACAGAGGCTCAGAGAAGAATAAGATCAAAAGGACTGAAATTTCAGAACAAATTTCATGGAGGAAGGACCTTCACCTTAGGTGTGGTTTAGTTAGGCTAAGTGGGGGATGGGGCACACTCCTTGTGGTAACATCAACTAGAAGAAAGAGGCCCAACTCTAACTGAAACAAAGGTTTTCTCATGGGAGCTATGCCAATGATGATGCTAGAGGCCCTGTGTTGAAAAAAGAAAGGACGTGGGTTTGGGCCTCATGCAGTAGTGATTTCATAGCTACTGAAGGTTACTTAGCAGCTGAGTGACCTGACAAACACTATATGTAGGAATGATCCATCTAACCAAGGAAGTGATGGAAATCACAATGGTCGAAGTCAAGAAGATCAACTAAAAAGCTGATGCTGCCGAAAATCATTCTCTTTCTCCTTTGGAAATGTACGCAAAGTTTGAATTTGAAAAGGCGGACCTGCATTGTTTCTGTAATTAGAAATGCTCATTTTAAAAACAAAATGAATTTTTAAAAGTTTAGTGTTAAGAAACATGTTTGTCTCTCTTGAACATAAAGTCAGATATATTTTAGAAAAGAAACAGTACGTTTGAGTTTCTCTTTTTATCCTAGCTGCTAAGATCCTCAAAACTATTTTTGTTGCAAATCTACTGAGTTTCTTGAAAATAGACTTTTGATGTTGTGCTCCCTCCTAGCCATCACCAGCAATGCAAAGGGAAAACCACAAAATACCGGAGCTAGCACCGGGCTACTCAGAGCTTCCACCAGAGCACCTGGAAATTGGTTTTACCACTAAGAATGAAACTATGAACCGAAAAGGATAGACTAGCTTCTATGATTCCCAGAATGTACTATTTCATGTTTGAGGTCGCAAACACAGCTAAAGGAAGGCTGTGCCATTTAGGGGAGTGGTAGGTAAACATTTGCCCTAAACAAAGAACTGTTCCAGAGAGAAATATTGGCAGAGCCCATCCAAACAGAGTAGCAGAAGGCAGACAGTGTATCAAGCCGATATGAATACGAATATAATGCTACAATGTCATGGTAATAGTATTAACATTTGGTGAGTGTTTACTCTAAGCCAAACTGTATGCTAAAGGCTTTAATTGCATAATTCATTTAATTTTCAATCCAATAAGATAGACATGATTATTTTCCCATTTTATTGGTCAGAAAAACTGAGGCTTAAAAATTTTAAGGGCCATGTTTAAAGTCAGACAGCTAGCAAATGGCAGAGCCTAGGCAATATGGCTTAGTGGTTTGTATCACCGCCCCAGTGTCAGTCTGTGTGAGTTCAGAACTCTGCTCCCCTATACGTTCACTGCCATGACGCTGGGTGGGCAATTCAACCACTTTCTTAGTCTCAATATATTCATCTGTACAATGAGGATACTGATAATACCTATTTTATTAGGTTGTCATGAAATAATGCATGTAATGGGTAGGGTGTTCACAAATACATAGCAAATTTTGCGGAGTAGATTGTGGAGTTGCATGTATTACAGCGCTAAATCCTGTTGCCGCTAAATCTTCATATCACCTCCATCTCATAATTCCCCTTGTTCTAATTCTGTGATTGCCAATCAGTCTTCTAAGAATACAGCTTCTTTTCTGATAGGAAAGGATATGTTGGCAAGACCCTTGTGTTTGCCCCCAGTTGCCGGGTAGGTTATTTGCTGAAAATTGTGTTAATAAATCAGCACTTGAGTTTTACTCATTTACTCACCTTTACTAGCATGAATTGGCAGCACGGAGTCAGATACTGTTAAGATTTACTTTTCAAGTCTGAAGGTCTAAAGGTGAGACAATGGCAAGTGGTTAATTCACCAAGGGAATCGTGCTTCGGGGGTCCTGTGAGGACTGCAGGGAGGCCTTCCTTTGGGAGGCCTCCCTTTTACTGTGAGACCCCTTTAAACATCTACAGAAGACCATTGCAGCAAACACCCATATTCATCAATATATACCAAGGAAGTACTAAAAACTAAGTCCTGTGTCATAAAACCAATTTCTTTCCATATGGCAGTACCCAGGTGGCCTCATTGGACCCCCCTTTGGATGTCCAGAGCCAATGAAAAGTCCTATGTCCCTTCTCCTCATCATTCATTGAGTCCATTCGGAGAAGAGTTTGGGCAGCCCAGTGTTCAATAATTGGGACAAATGGGGATTCCAGCTTCCTGGCCTAATATATATTAAAACAACTGTTTTTCCCTTTTTAAATTCCCCTGTTTGCTGCCTCTCTCCTTTCTCCAGTCCTTTATTCATTTTTAAATTGTGTAATGCTACCAAAGAGTCCTGAACCCTATTCAGTAAAGAAATCTGAATTTTCTTACTGATGCATGTAAAATCTTAGAAGCCTGGATTTCGTGCCACGCTGCGCTCTGTGGGGATCAGGAAACAAAGGGGTGAAGGACGGTGGCTGCCTGGTGTCTTAATAAGATGCAGATCAGCCGAAGAGCATCAGACCATCAAATCCAGGGTCTGCTGCAACCGCACACCTTTCGTCAGGCTTGGAATGGGCCGAGATGGATTCAGGGCTGTATTGAAAGATCATACAGGATGACTGCAAAATCCCATTACTTGTTGATTAAGTATTGATTGCCTCAGTATTAACAAGCTAGCTAATATGAAGTGACCTCTGAGGCCAGTGGTTTGGGGGAGGGGGAAGACAATTTACTAAAACAGGCAGGCAGATGAATAAGAGGGCTAGATTTGCTCTTGGCTTTTAGCTTCGGTTAAAATGTCACACTCGATAGTGCAGATCAATGCCCACTTTATTTCCTCACAGCCGTCTTATTACCATCATGAGGCTGCCTCCTCTGATGCTTTCTAATGACCCTCTGAACTGCCTGCTCAGCTCACCCTCTGCTTTCAACTAAAAGGAAAGCCCTCTCTGCCCCCTTGCTGCTGATGGAGAGGCCATGGAAACGAGGCTGGGCCAGGAGTACCCACCAAGCCTGTCTAGGGTCAGTAGTGCTACACTCACTGCACTTTTCCCCTTGTCCTTTGCTTTCCTATGAGTGTCTCCAACATCGGAACTCATCTCTGCTTTCCACAATTCTAAATAACGTCGCGGTGGTGAAACAAGAGGCTCTGCTCAAAACTCCCACTCTCTGGGTCAGGGGCCGTATGACTTCATTCTCTAGGATAAGAACTCTTGACCTACTAGTTGAAATCTACCCCTCCTATCCAGAAATGGATGTCTTTGATAATGGCAAAAACAAGAAAGTAAACCTAAAAAAAAAAAAAAAAAAAAAATTCTCCCTCACTTCAAACAAGTAACTCGTGATTTAAGGAGGCCCCATGGCATGCACCAAAGGAGCATCAAGCAACTTTCTACTATGGAAATTGTAGTTTACTTTTCAATCTATAAAGAGGAGCTTTCGTGAGCATGCTCTGTTCTTTCAGAGAGGTGTTTGGTTTCTACGCTGAAAAATACTCTGATGACTACTTAGTCTAACTCTCTCTGAGTATAAATGTTTTATGTGCTGGCCACCATAGGGATTTGTCAATGCCATCTTATTGGCCAGAGGTCTGACTCCAACTTTCCGCGTCAGAAAGAAAATAGAGAAGTGAGTCTAGTGAAAAACTTTCTCTTTGGCCAACATACTCAATTGGTCTCTGAAATGAAAAGGTTTTCAACACTGGATGGCTAGAGGGAGAAATGAGAGCACAGAGAGGAAACTTCAAACTCTCTATGGCTGGTGGTATTCAAAGCCAATGTCGACCTCAAGATGAAAACCATAGTAATTTCTCTGGGGCTTTAAGAACCTGCCTCAGTAAGTTTTGTTGCTGCAAAATTCATAATTTAAAGGCTCTTCCCACCTATTCCTGCCTAAATTGAGTGAATAAATATCATTTCTTCCTTTACTTAACTATATCAGTCTTTTTTGCAGAGTTTTATCAGAGTTCCATATAAAGTTTTATAATTCAAAATCACTCAGTCTACCACAAAAACAAACAAACAAAAAAACATTTCTCTGTCTCCTTTTCCCCTGTATATTATTTTCTGCTCTTATAAGGAAATCTACGAAATCCCTCCCCCACTTTTCCAGTTTCTCAACTACAATCACTAAATATTTATTTAATGTAAACCATGTGTGTATTTGCAGCACTAAGTTGGCATTCAAAGGTTTGTTGAATGAATAAACTCATTGTTTTTTAATTAGTTTTCATTGAATCCATGAATTTACTGCATGTTTCTATAATGTATGGAGACTAATTTTCTCTATTTTACAAAAATGTAGAAATCATAAGAAACCTGGCTTGCATTATTACCTCAATCTCATGACCCCCAATGAATTTGCTTAAAAACTTCTACTTAATGAGCTCTATAATGAAAGAATCTTTTGGAACAAAACACAAAAATCTCCAAAAATAACATTCCATAGTTTCTATACCCAGGGACCCCTGAATCAAATGATATTCCACTTAATGTTATTGTATAACTACTCTTGCCTCAGAGAATTCTTATCTTCTGGGTCTGAAGAATATGAAATTTGTCTGAAGAATATGAAAACACTATTTTGAAAAGATATATGTACCCTTATGTTCATCACAATGTTATTTACAGTGGCCAAGATATGGAAATAACCTAAGTGTTCATCAATGGATGAATAAAGAAGAGGTGGTATACATATATACAGTGGAATACTACTCAGCCATAAAAAATGAAATATTGCCATTTGCATCAACATAGCTGGATCTTGAGGGTATTATGCTAAGTGAAATGAGTCAGATGGAAAAGGTGAAAAAACCCACATGATTTTACTCATATGTGGAATATAAAACAAAAAAGTAACAAATAAGCTAACAAAACAAAAGCAAACTCATAGAAACATACAATAGAATGGGGGTTACTAGAGGGTAAGGGGGTTAAGGGAGGGTGAATCGGATACAGGGGGTCAAATATATGGTAACAGAAGGAAACTAGACCTTCAGTGGTGAGCATGAAATAGAATATAGATATACAATTATAATGTACAGCTGATATTTATATAATGTTGTTAACCAGTTACCTTAATACATTAAAAAAAACTCTTAAGATCAGTGTAGAGAAAACAATAACTGGTTTCATGACAAGCTTACAAAAAGTTATGAAAAAAATGCACAGCAGGAGGTGAAGAGGAAGCGAGACTTAAATAGAAAACATTCTTAAGTTTCTGAGTTTAGCATCATATTTGGCTTTCATACCCAACCATACCCAGCGGCAACCCATTCAAGTTATTGAAGATAGAATGCTGGACTGGACAAACTTTAGAATCTGACTAAGAATGGCAGAATTTATGGACTAGTCATTTCTTAGAAGTTGAATACCTAGAACACTCCAGGAAACATACAAGACTTTTCACAATAAGATTTACCTTCCAACCCACTATATGGCCTTTTATTATGATGGACTGAACTACAAGGATTTCTTTGCCCTTATCCATTCTGACCTCAGTTAACCCAGACTGTGTGGCTTTTTTGGCCTCTTTCTGCTAAGATTACATATACACAGATTCCTAACATTCGGATGGGCGGGTGGGATAGAAGTCCCAGTGGCAAGACAACCTAGTCATTAGCAAGTGATGGTATAAAACATGGGAACACACCTTAAACTTCTGCTCAAAGCAGGCTAGCAAGTGGGTTTTGACCCCTGCCAACATCAGTGGATTGGTGGTGGCTGCCTGGATTATAAAGCCGAAAAAAAATTCTGAGCTGACCTCAGAGCAAAAAATGCTGTGGTTATATTATCTATCTATTGTATATCAATTACCTCGAAATTTAACTGATTAAAACAAGAAACAGTTTCTGTGAATTAGGAATTTGGAAGCACCTTAGTTGGGTGGTTCTAGCTCAGGAGAACCATGAGGTATTGGGGCAAGATATTGGCCAAGGCTGTAGTCATCTGAAGGCTTAACTGGGGACAAAGGGTCCACATGCATGCTGGCTCACTCAGCCTGGTGATTAGCAGCTGGATCCCCATCAAAGCTGTTGGCTAGAAGCTGTACTTCCTCTCCATGTGGGTGTCTCCTTACAATATGCCGGTAGACTTTCCCAGTGCTTATGATCAAAGCTATAGATATAGGAATAAGTTTAGACATTGCTATATCTATCTATCTCCTGTCTGTCTATCTATGTATCTATCTATGTATCTATCTATGTATCTATGTATCTATCTATCTATCTATCTATCTATCTATCTATCTATCTATCTATCTATATCTATATCTATCTATCTATTGAGGGATAGCATAACAAGTTTTACAGCCTGGTCTCAGAAGTGATTTGCTATCACTTCTGTTATATTCTGTTGTTCACACAGACCAACCACGATGGGAAACAGCTATTAGGTTGGTGCAAAAGTAATTGCACTTTAAAAGGTAAAAATAATTGCTAAAACCACAATAACTTTTGCACCAACCTAATAGAAACCTGCCTACCATCGTACTCAACTAGGCTATGTTTGCTATGGATGAGGAAGTGCAGAATGATGACATGTTTGCTGACGGCCCAAGAGGTTAGCATGGTTACTTGATGAAAAGTTTCTATAACTTCATGCAAAAGAATAAATCTTTACCTTGTTCTATTGATCATAAATTTGGAGAATAATTTCTCTAGAGAAAAAGTAGATGTATATGATCTGTCTCATTTCTATTAGTTCAGATGCACTTTTTTTCCCCATCTCTTTAACCGTATTTATTGAATGATGACTACTTAGCTCAAAGTACTCTACTAAGCACAGTAAAAACATACATGACTAAATAAATGGCACCGGAGCCAAGGAGCTCCATCTAAGGGAAACCAAAAGGTTAGTATTAGAGGGAGATGGCCATGGCCCAAGATGATGAAGACGCTAGAAACTGTAGACCAAGCAATTCTATTCTGAGTGACTTCACAGACACAACTGGTGTCTGCATTTCTGGCCTCTTCTCTTCCCACTGAGCATTAAACTAGTTAACTAGATTTACTCTGAAACCAAAGGTGACATCACAACCGTTCATGACTTCCAATTACCAAGAAAGCAAAAGCCAAAAAAAGCATTTTTTTTCCCCAGGGTTATTTGGATGAGTTTTAGGTATTTCGAGGTCCCCAAAATAGTAATAGCATTTGTGCATAAAAACGTGTTTATTTTTTCTGACTCTTAAAAAGTTTAGGGACCAGTGGTTCGAAATATATTTTCTCTCAGAATGTTGCTTTCTGAAAATCTGTATTATCTACCCAAACTTCCTCAGCAATCTCATTTTCTAAACTCCCCCAGCTCCTTCCTTTCAGCTATCACAGGCGTGTGAAACCCCGAGACACTGAATCCTTCTCCCCACCCCTGCCTCAATGCTGTGTTTCCCACGTCCTTGTGCCTTTGAACACACTGTTCTCATTCTTGGGTATATGTCTCCATCTTTCTTGTCCAAAGATCACATCTTTTATAAATATTCCATGGTTTTTCCTGGTAGCATTTGTTGAGCTCAAAAAAATGTATATTTAAATGGACTATTTTCTAGGTACTATACTAGGCACCAGTGATATGAAATTGAATAAAAATGATCTCAGGTTCATGGACTCACAGAAAGAAGGAGATAAGTAAACATGATTTTAGTACCATATGATAATACGGATACCTAATAGAATACACTGAAAGGTTACTATTAGTACAAAGGAAGTACCGTGTTTCCCCGAAAATAAGACCAACCGGACAATCAGCTCTAATGCATCTTTTGGAGCAAAAATTAATATAAGACCTGGTATTATATTATATTATATTATATTATATTATATTATATTATATTAGACCCAGTCTTATATTATATTAAAATAAGACTGGGTCTTATATTAATTTTTGATCCAAAGATGCATTAGAGCTGATGGTCCGGTTGGTCTTATTTTCGGGGAAACACGATAGTGCTTCTTTCAGGGAGGGTGGGGCATGAATAAGGATGTTCAAATACAAAATATAACATAGGATGAACAATATCCTTTGGACCAGATGGAAAAGCAGGAAAAAGCAAAGCAATGTGAAATTGTATGGTATCCTGCACCTACTCTCATAGCCTTTACACGTTTTATGTTTAGCCTGTGACTGTCTCTTTTCACTTGACAGTGAACTCCATAAAATCAGGTCTTAGTTCTTACTATCTTGCTGTCTCCACCGAGTTGGGACTCAATATGCTTTTGAATGAATGATCCTATAATTCTCTACAGCCTTCATAATACATCATGAAAAGATGAATAAGCACTTTTATATTTTTTATGTTCCTCAGCAGCCATCAGGTCTGCATTTCTCTTTAGATGCGTCACAAGAAGACGCATCTAAAGGGAAATGCAAATTGGTCAAATGTGTCCCCTTTAACAGCTACGTCAGGTGTGCATGTATGCAGCAAAAGTGGTGGTGGAATGAGTGGGTGGGTTTTGGGTGGTTGGTGGTATGTTAAGATTTGAAATCATCATTAGGGATTTTTTATTGACAAACCAGTTTTTCACTGACATAAGCACTCATGAACTGGGTGAGGCGGGTGGGTGGAATGAGTGAATGCCCCTTGGGAAGGTAGAACAGGCTCAATGGGTGTGGTGGAGGAACTAAGGAGATGGTTATAGAAGAATAAAAGAGAATGAACAATGTTCTCTATTAATGATCTCATTTAAAGAATCAGTATTTTGTGGCAATGAAATTCAGGGCATAGTTATGCTAAAATGAGGCTGATGGGGAGAGTGGGGGAGGAAAGTTGGAGTGATTTGTGGTTGTAAGGTCAAAGAATATTACCTTTTCAAATACAGAGCAGCTTTAGAGAATTAAAATAAAAACAGACACTATGAGAAGAACAAGTTTTTGTATGGCATTCCCAAGAAGAAATAATACACTTGTTATGCATTACAGTCTGTGCTCAAAATGCTATTTCAGCATTCTGGGTATTAAAAAAAGAACCTTATGTGGTCTTGTGGTGAACGACTGTGAAGGATTATTTAAAGTAAACTGTAGGGAAATATAAAACAAACCCAGCTAATTTATCACAACAGTGAAGATGCATAAATAAGATGTTTATGAATAACAAGGACAGCTTACCTATTATTTCAAAAAAATTTCATTTTTAGTAGAAAATATGCCACACTTTATTTAAAGGAGAATGACCCTTATTTATTTATTTGTTTGTTTGTTTGTTTATTTATTTATTTTCACAGCTCTATAGCCTCTGGTACAGGCTAACTTATTACTATGAATATAACATGATGACTATTTGGGAAATGTTTTAATTATATAATGAACCTCTGAGAATCTTAGCTTGAGGCATATATATCTTCACACGCAAAACTAATATTACCTTAAGCCTGGGAGCTCAAGAACTCAGCAAACGTAGTTGCCAATCAATTGCCAATCAAAGAGAAAATGGATGATGAGAGTGAAGATATGCCCTTGTTCCTTTTGATTCTTTCATTAATAACATCCAGCATTTTGTAGAAGAAAACCTCATTGTATCTCTCTAACCAAGTAGTTCAATGAGAGAATATCCTACACCATTTTTCATAGAAGGCTCTAGTGATATGTTTGGATTTTTATCGGAGTCATTGAGTTTTGTGTTGTAGTTCTGAAATTGGCAGGTCAGCTCCTGTAGCACTGACTGCCAGTTGCCCAGTGAATGTTTTCTTCTTTCCTTCTGGTCACACAGTTAGACTGCATTTGTCAGCCTTCCTTGCAGTTAAGTGGTGGCGGTCATCACAAATTGATGTCTGCCAACAGTCCTGGCCCATAAAAACTCCCTACGTGATCCTTACCCTGCTTCTTTCTCTATGTGCCTGCTGAATGGAGAGATCTCCAAGGACCTAGGAGGTAGTGGAGCCACAATGTGGAAGGAACCTGGTTCCTGAATGACTAAAAAGGTCTTCCTTTCTCATTAACATGATCAAGAAATCACCTTTATTGTTTAAAGTCACTCAGATTTGAGGTTGTCAGTTACGGTGGTTAGCCTACCCTCTCTAATTTGTTCAAATGCAAAATCTTTCCTGTGTCTTTCTTACATGTTTCTGTTTTTTCATCAAATTATAGCTGGTCCATATTCTTGCACCTAATAAACAAGGGGAAATAAGCTGGGCAAAAAGAAATGTTTTCATTATTGAGAAATATAAGGGAGGATGAGCAGCTAAATCATATCAATACCCTTCTAAAGACCATATTAAATATAACCAAATTACAGATTCCTTTGTCATGTTTAGGAAAGGATAGCTGAAGAAAGCAATGTGTAAACAACTCATATTGATTAAAATTTTTAAAAAGCATACATGATTAAACATGCTTCAGACATGAAAATGTCCCACGAGTGGCCTATGTCAGTGATTATGAATCCATGTCTCCCATGTCAAGTGAGAAATAACCAAGACTTTTTTAACCCCTGCCCCCTTGGAAATTCTTGTCATCATGGAAATAAGTTCATGCTTCTTGGAGCAGGTTCATTTATCCTAGCTGTACCATCCTAAAAACCCCAGGTAAGTTTGGAATACTTGGAAACATTGAGTCTTACAAATTTAAAATGCCAACACAGTTTAAGTGTCCTGTAAGTGAATTACAGAATGAGGCAGAATAAGATGTGGCAGTCAAAAAGATGTTTCTTGAACACTCTCATTATTCACCTCCTACTGGAAAGGTCACATAAATGAAAGTCCTACACCTTATCCCCCACACATCCATTTAAAATCCATCAGGTTAGGAAAGAGAGCCTTCACCAGTTAAAGAGGCTGCACATGAAAATTCATAAAAAGGACAGATTTCAATACATCATCTTCAAGAAGTGATACTCTCAGAGGTTTGCACCACTGCTCTTTTACAAAATCTTTGATTTGCTTCTGATATGCATTTTCACCCTTTCAAATGCAACCAGATCTCAGTACATATCACATTTTTAATGAGAAGAAACAAGCAGGTGTTGATATGTTATATATAACTGCAACAATTCCAACTACCTTTGTCTAATGGGTATGAATATCACTTTTCAACAATACACTAAGGAAAATGAAAATAAAAATAGAATAGAAACCTATCATTGTATTTGGCATCTAGAGAGGACATATTTCACTGGTAGCTTTTATCTATTTTGGGAGACAGCTGAAAATTAACAACATCTAGAGATTACTGAGAAAACGCTAATGTGAATCAATATCACATTATTAATAATTTGCATATTACTTAATAACCCTTGTTTTCTTCTTGAAAGCATCTGAGTATGAAATATTTAGTCCCTGATATAAACCACTGGTTGGCATTTCTGTTACCAATGCCCATGCTTTTCAAAGTAATGAGTCTTTATCATAGGAGTTTCAGTTGCTGTTCTTATCAAACATCTATTAGGATGGTGCACAAGTAGTTGTGGTTTTTGCAATTATTTTCAGTCTCTTCAACTGCAATTACTTTTACACGAACCTAATATAATCAAAATATAGGCCCTTTTAAACCATGGAAGGATTGACATAACAATATGGTTGTAATGTTTGCTTACAGTTATCCAAAATTCTGACTTATACCGTGCTATTGGCTACAATAAATTAAATCAACACCATCATCATCAACAACAAAACATTTAGTAAGTGTGTAGCCTTTATACATAAAATGGGAATAGAGGTAGAGGAGTTGTGTAATGTGGTCCACGCATTTATAGAAATTATAGATTTGAAAATATGAGAAACTGACATGAGAATAATAACTACTTCAGATAGGCAGCCTTTGCAATAATCAGTGCCATAGATTTACTTACCAAGGTTCATTGACATAAAGTCTGGGCAGACCAGATAAAGCCATTACTCACACAGATGGAGCCCACCCTGGGGCAAGTCTACATTGGTAATAATTGTAAGTCACTGGCTTCAGGGAAACCTGAGTGCTGGAAAATAGGGTCTAGTCATGTAGGTTTTCTTTCTTTCTTTTCTTCTTTCTTTCTTTCTTTCTTTCTTTCTTTCTTTCTTTCTTTCTTTCTTTCTTCTTTTCTTTCTGTGCCAATTTTAGTTTTATTTAAGACATCACGTTTTACACTTTACAATACAGTGCTGATAAAGTTCATTGTTATTTCCTTTCCCTGTGCACATATTCCATAGTTAAGTATCAAGAATGCTGTTCTTTAGTATATAGCAGCTCAACCTTAAAACTGCCATGGGATTTGCTACAAATTTGGGTTCTTCCATATTTTGTGTCAAACAATGTTAAATCTATGCTCAAGGTTGGCTTAATCAACCTCTTTGAGGGAGTGTCCAGAAGAGGCACCACCAGAATGGGTGGCCCCACCACCAGGGAAGCCCCCAGGCATCCCTCCTGGCATGCCTCCTACACTCTGGCACAGCTCGGTAATGATGGGGTTGCAGACTTTTCCCACCTTTTTCTGCTGATGTTCAAATTCTTCCTTCTCTGTAGTCTGATTCTTATCAGGCCAGTTGATGATTTCATTGTTATTTTCAAGAATCTTCTGTTTATCCTCATTATTGATCTTGCCTTGAAGTTTTTCATCTTCAACAGTTGCTTTCATGCTAAATGCATAGGATACAAGTGAATTCTTGGAAGATACCTTGTCCCTCTGCTTCTCATCTTCAGCTCTGTACCTCTCAGCTTCCTGGACCATGTGCTCGATGTCTTCCTCACTCAGATGAGCCTTGTCATTAGTGATGGTGATCTTGTTCTCTTCACCTGTACTCTTATCCACAGCAGAGACACTGAGGATGCCATTGGCATCAGTATCAAAAGTGTCTTCAGTCTGAGGAGCACCACGGCATGCAGGAGGGATGGCTGTGAGTTCAAACTTGCCAAGCAAGTTGTGATCCTTGGTCATGGCCCACTCATGTTCATAAACCTGAATGAACACACCAGGCAGGTTGCCAGAGCAGGTGTGAAGGACGTGACTGCTGGGAAGGGGTAGTAATATTGCGCTTGATGAGGACAGTCATGACTCCACCAGCAGTTTCAATGCCAAGGGAAAGAGGAGTGACATCCAACAGCAGCAAATCTTGAACATTTTCAGGTTTGTCTCCAGATAGGATGGCTGCCTGGACAGCTGCGTTATAAGCAACAGCCTCAACAGACTTGATGCTCTTATTGAACTCTTGTCTATTAAAAAAGTCCTGTAAAAGTTTCCGAATCGTGGCTGTACAGGTACAAGCACACCCCAGGACAATATCATGGATCTGGATCTTGGCATCCCAAAGGGCTTTCTCTACAGTGTCCAGGGTGCCACGGAAAAGGCCAGCATTCAATTCTTCAAATCAGGCACGGCTGACAGAGGTATATAAGTTGATTCCTTCATAGAGCGAATCAATCTCAATACTAGACTGGGTGCTGGAAGAGAGAGCATGCTTAGCACGTTCACACGCAGTATGGAGGTGACAGACAGCTCTCTTTTTCTCACTAATGTCCTTCCAATGCTTGTGCTTGAACTCTGCAATACATGGTTGACCATTCGGTTATCAAAGTCTTCTCCACCTGAGTGGGTGTCCCCAACTGTAGATTTGACCTCAAAGATACCATCTTCAATTGTGAGAACTGACACATCAAAAGTGCCACCTCCCAAGTCAAAGATCATAACGTTCCTTTCATCTCCAACCTTTTGGTCTAAGCCATAAGTAACAGCAGCACCAGTTGGTTCATTGATGATTCTAATGGTACATTGAGATCAGCAGTAGTTCTAGCACCTGTGGAAGCCTGACGCTGTGTGTCAATGAAGTACGCAGATACTGTGACAACAGCATTAGCAACAGTCTTCCCAAGGTAGGCTTTGCAATTCCCTTCATCTTTGTCAAAACCATAGATGACACTTCTTCTGGATAGAAAATTTTTGTCTCTCCCTTGTGTTCTACTTGGACCTCAGGCCTGCCAGCATCATTCACCACCATGAAGGGCCAATGCTTCATATCGACTTGAACAATAGCATTTAATGCTGTTTTGTTGTTGTTGTTGTTTTTGTTGTTGTTGTTTGCTTTTTGTTTTTAATTATAAATCCATATCCAGTCAGGCATTTGGCATCAAAAACCATGTTGGAGCGGTTCATTGCAACTTGATGGCTTGTGGCATCACCAATCATTTGTTTAGTATTAGTAAAGGTGACATAACTTGGGGTGGTTTGTTTTCCTTGATCATTGGCAATTATTTCCACTTTTCCATGCTGGAAGACACCCACACAAGAGTAGATGGTGCCAAGACGAATGCCCACTGCAGGACATTTAGACATAGTTCCTTCAGTGTAAGTGCAGCTTGCAAAGAGGATAGATCCTGACAGCTACTCCCACATTCAGTGAGGGCCTTGTAGATTTTCTGATACATGTTCTTTCTCAGTTTAAAAAAAAAATCCCTTCTATTCCTAGTTTGCTAATTGTATCATGAATTGAAGTTGAATTCTGATAACACTTTCTCTGCATATATTATGATTATTACACACATATATAAACACATGACTTAGAACATGTATTCTGATAGCACAGTGATTTTGTATTGATTAGTGAATGTTCAACTAACCTTGCGTTTTGGGAATAAAGCTCACTTAGTCATCAAAGCTCACATGTATATACATTTCATGTAATTGTTGGATTTGATTTGCTAATATTTTGTTCAGTTTACATCAATGCTCTTGAAGAATATTGATCTATAATATCTTTGTCTTGTTCTGGTGTCACAGTATGCAATAGTGGCTTCATAAGTTGTGTTGGAAAATGTTCTCTCCTCCTCTAATATCTGAAATAGTTTGCATAAATTTGTTATAATCTTTTCCTTAAATGATTGACAGAATTCACGAGTGAAGTTATCTGGGCCTGGCATTTTTATTTTGGGAACATTTTTAAATTACTAATTCAATGTGTTTAACACATATATTGCTATTTATATTTTCTATTTATTCTAGTTTCAGTTTTGTAATTTCTGTCTTTCAAAAAAACATGTATTTCATCTAAGTTATCAACTTTATTAGCTTAATGTTTTTATTTTAATAATAGTGTTGTAATATGCATTTAATGAATTTAGGGTGTATCTTTTCCTTCTTTCCTGATGTTGGACTTTTTTTCTCTCAAATCTGGCTAGTGGATGTCTGAATGTCTTTCAGTACAGTGTGAACCCTGGGGGTTGTTCATCTTGCAGTGCTCGTGTTTCTTCTTTTCTGAGCCTTATGGAGTTCCCCTGTGCAGTTTCCAACCAGAGACTCCTGAAGGCCCCTAACAGATTGCTAGGCCTCTTTCTCTGTGCTGCTCCTCTGTACTGCTCTGCATCACAAATTCCAGCCACCTCATCCTTCCTACATTCCAAGCTCTGTCTCCTCATGTCAGTGATATGTCTGTTTCCATCTTTTATTTTCCTCCTTTTCCTGTGGTCCATTACATGCCTCCAGGCTAAAAGCCAAGGTTCTTGTAGGTCTTACCTCGCTGATTTCCCTTGTCTCAGGGATCACAGTTCTGCATTGCCTATTGTCCAACATCTGAAAACAGTTATTTCATATATTTTGTCCAGTTTACCAGTTCTTCATAGGCAAGGTAAGTCTGGTTCCAGTTAACTTACCAAGGCCAGAAACATTAGTGTATTATTGCAGATGGGGGAAACTGAGACTCAGATATTTATCTTTTCCAATATACACAATTAATATATATGATTAAACCCTCCACTAGACTTTTCCCACTCTATCATACTGCCTCTCAACTTATTCAGCATATATTTATGGAACATGTAAGTAGAATTTCTCTAGATTTAAGAGAATCCCTCACACTTAGGTAACTAGAATAAAATGATATATTCACATGAAACAATATATGACAGTGAATTATGCACTCTGTGCTAGCAAAGTTTAAAGAAGATGGGAAACATGTTTTACAAAGTTGTTTTAACAGAGGAAAAAAGATTCCATATAATAGATGTTCAAGTAAAACAGAGAAAGAAAATATAATACCTAGAAAATATCATCCAATTCAATGCTTGACATAGGTGAGAACTTTCTGATTTTAATATAACATGATGCCAACTATAGTGGTCTCATTGGGGCCAAGCAAAGCCATTTTTGCCCATTCATGTTCTCTGTGACCCTCGCAAGAAGTCTATTTGAGAATTATTTAGTGTGTCCATTATAAGACAGAGATCCTAAAAGCTCATTTAGTTTAATCAGATTAAAGCTTTTAATAGTCAGAAACCAAGCACGTTTTATGTTCACTGGACAATTTGAAATGTTTTAAAGAAACAGATCCTACAGAAAAAAAAAGAAGAGCCTCTAAGAAATTTTGACGTAATTCAATTATTTATTTAAGATTTGGTTTACATGAAGCTTCGTTTCATAATTTAAGGTATCTGTATCTGAAGAACCCAGACCTGTTAAAACAGTGAAAAATATATAGAAAGTCATTTGCCTACGAGATTTATTATTGTTAAGTATCAGAATGTGCCCCTCATTGCCACAAGAAAGTGACATGTCCAATCCATAGCAGAATTCCATGAGTTTGAGGCTTTTAAATAAATATTAGCATCTCATATATGGATGGTTGCTGTAAAATACACAGAAATGGGAGCTTCCTGGCTATTTTCCAGGTCCGTTCCACATTTCCTGAACTTGCAGATGTGCTGGGTGTTACACATAGACTTGTTTTTTCCCCCAGCTCTCTAGTTGTTTCTAGGTGTCGGTAGTCATTTGATTGTAACTGAAAAAAGAAAGTGGTTTGTTGACCTTCAGGCACAGAGACACACAGAATTATTGATGTGTTACTAGAATACATCAGTCTGTTACATTGTACATAAGATGAGAAAGAATTCCAAAGTGGATGCAAAGAGAGAAAAAGTAAAATGCACATAAAAATGGTTCCCAGAGCAGAGGTGTTGAGCAGGCATTGGCTTCTAAGACTAAATGGTTGAGAAAGGATCTCTCACTGAATCATAATTTCTAAATTAAAGGTAAAGAAAAACACTGTTGAGGATTATTTCCACCCTGACCTGCGTGATAAGTGTGATGGCTTATAGCTCATCACTTTCATTTTTTTCCCGAAAGTGCTAATTAAGCATCTTGATATGTAGAGAGAAGAACAGTCACTATCATCTTGATGGTCTGAGGTGGACAGTCGACAGCACATACAGAAATCTTACATATCTTTTCAAACGTCTATGACTAGAGGAGAATAAAAATGGGTATTACATATCTATTAGTCAGGATTCTCCTGATGGCAACCTGAAAGAACACCTCACTCAAACTCTACTAAACATAAAGGGCATCTTTGGCTTAGGTAGCTGGAAGGTTCTGAGCCTGGGGACCATCCTAAGCACAATTCGGGTGCTTCTCTCATTTCTGTCCACCAGAATTTAGAAACTTGAGTGGCCTAAAATAGGGTTCCTCAAACTTGGTACTAGTAACATTTTGAACCAGATTACTTTTTTGTGTGGGGGGGTACTGTTCTGCATATGATAGGATGTTTGGCACCACTTGCTCAAGTTCCTATAGCCACAAATGTCTCTAGATGTCACTCAAGGTCCCCTGGGGGGAAAAATTGAGAACCACGGTCTAGAAATTAATAACACAAAGTGCATCGATTCAAATTCTGTCTCTATCACTTTCTAGGTGACATTGAACAAGTTACTTTACTTCTCTGTGATTGAATTTCCTTCTCTCTCTAATAATAATTACAGCTAGATCTACAAGATAAGGATATTGTGAGCATTAAGTGAGAGAATACAAATACAATTCTTAAAACAGTACTTGCACATAGGCAGCATTCAATTAATGCTAGCTCTTCATACCAACAGCAAAGTTCACTTCATATGGTAAAGAAATGGCTTCTGGCAGCATCGGGTTAAACAGGACTAGCTTAGTAACTTCAGAGGAATAAACAGCTTTATTTTCCCCCAGTGCATCAACTGGTCCACCTTTGAGTGATATGATTATGTCTTGGACCAAGCACAGCAGCCAAGGGGATGGAGTAGTGTGAATGGCCGGCCTTGTGTCAAACTCTAATCCTGTAGATAAAGGGAAGAGATCTTACTCAAAAAGTGATATGGGAAAATATGATGGGCAGGCAGAATCAATAGCCACCATAGTCTACTTCAGAGTATACAAAAAAAAAAGTACAAGTAGGTTTTGTACCATGGCAATTGATTGATGGGTCATGAAAACCCACCTCCAGTCATGTTTTGGTGACTCTTCTGGAGCAGAGTTCAGCAAATTATCAGCTCAAACAATGTCAAGATGTGCCAAGAAAATGACCATCTGAAAATGTATCAGATACAGACTTGCTATCCGATACCAAACTAGAGGCAGGGAAAGGCTGGTTGCAGCAGAAGGAAGGGACATTGCTCTTCTTTGGCAGTTTTGCAGTGAGAAAAACAAAGCAGAGACAGAGCTACCATCATTGAGCTCTTCTCAGGTGATAGATGCTTTAATTGTGTTCTCTCAAGTAATGCAACATCTCTACATGACCATTGATTTTATTCTCATTTTTAAATTGAGGAGAATAAAAACTGTCTAGAAAGGATGCATACATTTGGCTCAGGTTCACAACCAGTAAGAGTTGGAGCCCGAATTCATGCCCAAACCTGCTGACTTTACCCGCCTACCCTTCATCCCCACTCTACCATTCCAGTGTCTAGAGAAGATGCACAAGAAAGCTAAGCTGCCAGATATTTGGGGTACCTACTTGCTAGAGAAGACAGGGCATTGGTTAAAGCTTTTCTGTTTGGCAAATAAGCCCAGCTAGCACTGCTGTGTGAACTCCCCAAATTGTCCTGGTGAATGTAAGTCCAGACAGGAAGTCCTCCCTGCCAGAAGGGCACTTCTCTTGTCTTATAGTTGTCTGGATTATTTGCACTTTCATATCTTGCCTTTATTTAACACCCAGATTAAATGCTGCTTCTATTCAGGGTTAGGCTGAGAGAAGTGGACACCACGGGCAGCTGATAATTTGGTATTCTTTCAAAAACAAGATTTCAAAGAATACAATCTGTACACCTTTTTCTTCATATTCATAACAGGAATTGAACATGATGTACCATTTCAACTTCACTGGAATTGCTTTTCATTTCACAGTTTCCTCTCCACTGCCATTGCTTGTGATTGGACAGCACTAGTTACTCATACTTTGGTAAAGTCTTGATGCAGAAAAATTGTACTGAAATACACATCATTTTATTATAGAGTTTCAGCTTCCAAAGACAATGATATCAGATGGCATCAGTAAGCTGCCCTTGGGGTTGGAAGCAAGCCTGGGTTATATTTCCCAACTTGCAATAATCCTCTTCTAAAGTAGTAGCACCAGTAAGGTGGGTTTGTTACTTTCTCCTAGTATGGCACTGCCTACTTTAGTGGGAGCTGGGCCAATTTACAGTATGAAAATTGTGCAAGCAGTTTCATGCTGGGTTAATTGGCACCATATTTCTGACTTGTGGTATCCTTTGTAGATTGATCTTCCCCCATGACCACCAGGTCCCACTCTTTATCTGATTCAGCCTTTAGGGTATACCCCACCAACCACACAGGCTGAGGTGATCTATCCCTTCTCCTTTTCTTGGTCATTTATTATCCTAGGTCTGAGTCTTTCCTTGTCATGGGAAGCCACTAGCTTCTCACACCTTAATGTCTGTTGCTGTAACTTAATCGCCAACCTTATGCTTCCTTTTTTTAATTTTTTTCTTTCTCATGGTGCCTAGCTAGCTATGAATATTTGTCAATTTCATTTTGACATAATTGTGGACATTTTCTATATAAGAACCAGAATTTAAGTTTATGCTTGTGGAGCATTTTACAATATGCAAATAGGTTTTTTACAGAACAACTAAAGAGAAACTGAGAATGCCTATCTCAGCACAGAGCTGAAATTTAGCCACACGGCATGAATTAGTACAAGTAGGGGATTTTTGCAGTGGCTCTCTCTTTTCTGTTTTTGTTATTTTTTTTAGGGAAATAAAATCCACATATTTATTAAAATCAGATTAAGCTCCTCAACTGCTGATGTCACCTTGCCAGTTTGCCAATGTCTGCTTGCTGCTGGTTGTGTGCAAGTCCAGGCTATGGGCTCAGTCACTGGACTGTCCATCATCGTTTTTGGCCCGCTATTCTCCTTGGCATGCAGTAAGCAGCTAGCTCAGATTCCCAAAGTCTAGACAAAAGCGGGGTGATTGTGGCCGTCATAAACTGGATGACAGGGCTGATTTCCTCTGCCTTTTCATTTTCATTATGCAAACAGTTGCAGTCCTAACTGCAGGACCTCAGCTCACTCTGAATGTATGCCAATCCTATCATATGACTTTCCTAAGAACTCAAATCACTTGGGGCAGGGGGTAGCAATGTACAGAAACACTTCTTGCCCTTGGTGGTCATGGATGATATCTATGGTTGGTGCAAGTCATGACCTGTTCTCTCCTGGCTGCATCAAGATCTTGGAGCTTTCCCTGATCTACCTTTACCTTAGACCTGCCACAGCTCGCATCCATCCCATTGCATGTGTCCCTTTCTCAGCCTCTGCTGAAGGCTATGTTGTCTATTGGCGTAGGACATGCAGTCACAATCTTACTGGATCTCAACTCAATTGCCTTCTAAATCCCTTCTGAAAAGGACAAGGAGACTTCTGAGTCTCTTCAATGCCACAGAGAATATGAGAGTGGCCTGTGAAAGAAAAATTGAAGGACTGCTCTCTGCCTGACAAGGTTGAGAAGCCAAACTTAGTTTCACAGGGGAGCACCGAAAGTTGGTATGGTGGGTTAGGATAGACGGGTGAGGATGGAAGAGAGAGAAGAGAACAGCCAAGGAAGGGATGGTCTATTCAAGAATCTCAATTGAAATCTGCCACATCATTTTCTTTTTCTTGCTGTAATACCTATACCTCTCTAACACATCTTCCCTCTCCAAACTGTAGCCCAAAGGGGGCCATCAGGACCCATGACATCTAACAGATTTCTTTTCCCCCATATTTCAATCTTCTATGCACCATTCTCCAGGGGTGGAAGAGGTGGGCTCCCTGACCCCAGCCAGCCCTGCCCCCTCCTTTTCCCTCTGGATTCCCTTAACTTAAAACTCTGTGGTCTGATTCTCTAAGTGTAGCTTACAATTTCATGTCTTGCTAAAAAGGCCAAGAAGAAGTCTCTATTTCCTGCCATGGGACACTATACCACAGAGCTCAGTCTGGGAAGAAAAAAGGCTGTAAGGGAAACACAATTTTAAGGGGGAAATTAAAATGTATAGGGGTATCTTCAAAAATACTATTACAAAATGATTCCAGATCACTTAGCTGGTGGCATGAGCATGATACTACCCTTTCAGTTCTGGTCCAGGCTGGCTCAGAAACTGGTGAGAATAGAGTTTGTCCATGAAATGCATCCATGATCGGCTTGGGTAAGGATGGAGAAGGCCATAGATGGCACATGATTTGATATAGAAAAGAAAAAGAAAATATGTGAAGTCTCTCAATTTAGGAGTTCTTTGTTTGCTACAATCTTAGTTATATAAAGTCCAAGAACATGTACACAATATGCCCAAACCACATACGACCTGTGGCTCATGGGTAGGCCCAAAATAACAGTATTTCCAAGGTATAAAACGAAAAATGTAGCAATAAAATGTTTTACATAAAACAGAGAGGAAAGAACAAAGGAGTTGCTATTTCCTTGTTTTGAACAAGCAGTACCCCCTGTAAAGAGTTAGAGCTGCACAGAGAGAAATGAAGATCTTCATTATACAGTTGACCCTTGAACAAAGCAGCAATTAGGGGTGCGAGCTACCGGTGCAGTCTGAATTCAACTTTTGACTCCCCCAAAACTTAACTACTAATAGCCTACTATTGACCGGAAGCCTTACCAAATAATATAAGCAGTCGATTAACACATATCTTATATGTTATATCTATTATATACTATAGTCTTACAATAAAGTAAGCTAGAGAAAAGAAAATGTTATTAAGAAAATCATAAAGAAAAAGAAATACATTTATACTATTATTGAAAAATATTTGTGTATAAGAGGACTCACATAGTTCAAACTGTGTGGTCCAAGGGTCAACTATACATGTGCCCAGGCACAGGTTGCTGACAATATGGTACATGAAATACTACAGCTGGTCTAGTATGCCACAGGCAGAGTGAAAATTGCTATTATATTTGTGTGTGTTGGCCTGGCCAGAAGAGAGACATCCTTTCATTTGCCTCTGGGACAAGTGTCAACAAGCACCATATGACAGATGAGGTTGGGATTTATTCTTTGCCTGTTTTGAGAAAACAGCTCTGGCCTATGTCATCTTCATATGTGTGAACACTGGTGCCCTGGGAACACTGTAAGCCTCTTGAGAGCAGGGACTGTTTTCCACTTCTTTGTAGAAGTGCCAAGTGGGCAGAGAGATGCCTTTCAATAAGTATCGGATGAAGGAGCTGTCCTTGCCATGGCCATTCTCTTCCATTTCGCTGTAGCGATGCAAGTGATGCACAGTAAAAGGCGGGGAATCTGGCAGCTCAGTGAATCTCCACAGAAACTCAGCCATAAGTTATGAAAGTTTCCCCCCAAATGTTTTTCTTGCAGTCACCTCCACCTCGTCTTTTCTTCCTCCTCTTTTCCCACAAGCCATCTTCCCTTTTCATCCATGTTTTGCTGTATAGTCTCCAACACCAGGAGATGATGGACACTTATGTGCTCAGTCACCTCCCTGTGTAGGTTTTGCACTTGACACGTTTAAAGCCTGGAGATACTTCTTCATACTCTGGCTTCACCATTTTGGCCCAGTATATTTTGAGGAAGTCAAATGATCCCGCTGTATCCATATACACTGCTCTCCACCATACATGAATGAGGAAACAGAGAAGGTAGATAGAAAAAGACTAGTGGGGGTGGGGGGGTGGGGGAAAGGTGAGAGAATAAGGAAACAGTCAAAGTAATAATTCAGGTTAGAGAAATATAGACATTACTAAAAACTAAAGGAAAAGTATTCTAACCCTTAAAATGAGAGGCAGACTGTGGGGGAGTATTACAGTTTATGAAACACACAGAAATTCAGTACAACACCCAGGAGGCAGGGTAGGGAGAGACAAACAAAATCAAACACTGCAATGTTATTCTTTCAAAAGAAAGAAAGAGAATTAGTATGATATTAGCTGAGAGAATAGATTAAGCATGAAGTGGGGCTGAGCTTGAGTGACTTAGGGATCAAAATCATTTAAGAGAAAAGACCCAGGTCCTTCCTGCTGTGCCACTGCCGGAATCTGTGACATTTCTCTTTCCATGTTTCAGGCCCACTGAAAAGCCAATCATCCGTGACGGAGCCTCATCAGGGTCAACACTGAGGGCTGCTGTGGCCACATCCTAGAAGGTGTGCTCAGGGTATCCTCATCATAAAGTGCTTCGCAGCATCCCCTCTCAGACCCACCACTGACATTTCAGGACTGAGATCATGAGTACATATACGACACCTAAATATTAAAGTAGGTCAAGCTTGCAAACTACTTAAAAAAAATATGTTCTATCCCCCTCCCTTGGCAAATACACGTTTACAATTACCTGGAAATTCAGGGTCCAAATTAAGATTTTTGGAGTCCTTGGAATTCTCTACAGAAACTTGAAAATGCAGAGAAAGCTGGGCTTCAGTCCCCAAATCCTGCCTCAGAACACAACATCCTCACTTTCCACATGGGCTTCATCCCACACCAATGTATGTGGACATTCAAATGTTTTCACACCTTATCCCTGCAAACAACCACCCTTTGGCTTACTTTGATCACTCCTGGCACCCACATGTGCACTGACCAGTAATATGGTCTGTGCACAAGAAAACAGAACTGGCAGAAGTCTGCACTGGCCCGGAAGCAGGCTCAGGATATATGGAACATGTTCTAGAAGTGAGGGCAGTCTCTGTTCGGGCTCACTCCCATAACCCTGCAAACTCTTTTCCTTGCAGGGAGGAGTACAGCCAAGTCAGAACCACAGAGAAGTCTTCCAAAGCCTGATATCCGAGGCCTAGCTTGCTCAGGTTTAAGGGGACTACTTACTATCCCACAGCCATTAACTGATGTTTACTGGTCACTTACCTATAATACCACTATGCTAGGCTGAAAACTATGAATGGCAGTGCCAGGGGATGCACTGTAAGTGACAAATGGTGAGAATAGTCAAATCTATATCAAGAAGTACGTAATCACCTCACAAATCTCTACCTTTCTCAGGTTCCTTGTGTCAATAAATGGCTCTACCACACTGACCATGACCACCAGAAACCTGGGATCACTCTACATCTCTGCTACTTCCTTGCCTCCACATTTGTTTCATCCATTCCACTTCACAAATGCCTCTTCACTCCGATTGCTGAGCGCAATACAGCCAGCTGTTCCTAGGGCCATGCTCTGTGGAGTAATTGAGACTTATGAGCTCAGAGAAAGAGCTGAGCCTGATGTGGGGTGCAGGAGGTGATGAACTAACAGCTATGTTATGCCCCTGGTTAGGAACTTCTTATGCGTTACCTTTGGAAGTGGTTGGCTCTTGAAGGAAAGGTTCACCTTGGATAAGAGAGGAATGGTAAGGCCATTCTGAATCAGTGGTATGTTGTCTTTGTCTTGTGCAGGAACCTAGAAGAGGGAAAAAGGAGTCAGGCTTTGTATGCTTTAGCTTATTTTTAGGGTAATTCATCCCTAACGTTGATTAGACCCTTACTCTTCAGTGGAAACACACCAGTATGCTTTTGTAAAGGCACAAAGAAGCTATTTTGCATTTCCGCCTTGTGCTGTCTCCTATTGCCCTTCCAACCCCGTAACCAGCAGGCCTGTTGGTTGTCTTTGAGACTCTTTCACCCTTAAGATCCCTTATACAGCAGTGCCCCTAGCTCGGGAAGCTGGCTTCTAGCTTGGCTGGACAGAGGTGTGAGAATCTGGGTGTGATGTCAATGTACCACGTGGACAATTTTAAGTCAGCCCTAATGTGTACTCAGCTGCCCAGAGCTCTGTAGAAGTCTTGTGTACAACATGGAACCTCAGCTGTTTTATAACCATCCTCCCAAACTTCAAAGCTCTTGGCCCAGATGAGCCAATGAAATCTAATATATATATTTTTTATTTTATGCTCCTTGTGTCCATGCAATTGGAATAAACTGTAAATTAGGTGTTATAGCTCTGTGGTTTGGTTAGATGCAATGGTTTAGCAATGCAGCTTTAGTTTGTTATAAGATAATAGCTGCTTTGCTTTGTTGTGACAGTAGCAATAAAGTAAAGTTACTATAATGTAAAATGTGGTAACCAACCCAAACTACGAAACAAAGCCACAAATCAGAGGTGGCCCAACTCTGAGAACTTTATGTGTAGAAGCTACGGTAAGTTCCCATCTCTGAACACATAAAACACAAGACCTGTCAGAACCTTCAGTAAGTACTACGTGGACTCAGACATCTGCCATGAGTCAAATCATGTCCCCCAAAACTATATGGGGTAAAATTCTTTTGGAATATAGAACTATTCCATGCCATTTACATCACAGAGAGGGGAAACTTTGCTGAGTCTAAGTTGGTATTCAGAAGTGCCTGGGCATGTATGAAGAACTGGTGTATTGGTCAGAGTCTCAAGGAATCAATTTCCTGAGAAAATTGGCTAGGAAAGGACACTTTTGTACAGATGCCTGAAAGAAAGCCTTAGATGGAGAGGAAAACATCCTATTTATGTTAGATACCGGTCTCTATTTTGAACCTACCAGTGCATGCCAGCCCCTTGTACGGGATGCTGCAGGCACAGTTGAAGCTTTTTTTTGGTTTTTGTTTTTTTTGTAAGCAAAGGGGCTAACAAAATGTGCCATGGAGGGGGAGAGAGACACACTGGGGAACTCCCAAGGTGTGGGGACAATAAAGGGGCATGGCGCCACTCTGACTCCTGACAAATTGCTAATTTTGGAAGAAGCAGGAGGGACGCAGAGCCCTTCTCAGATTTTGGCTATAACTACAGCAGCAAAGCACCCCCATCAGGGGCTTCAGGTGGAGCCAACAGCAACAAGAAAAGTAGGAGATGGTCCATGAGCTCATGTGAATTAGCCAGGAATGCCAGGAAATATTGATGGGGGCTGAGGAAACAGAGACGCATGTGTGAATCTTACAGAGTGCTTAGCTCCAAATGTTCGGCAGATGCTGGAAAATACCACCAAAATTTGGGCCATTGCTATGAATGTGACCCTGTTTGTTCTCAGAAGTTAGCAAGGCTAAGACAACATGAGTTAGAAATGGGAAATATTTTGGTTTGATACTACAAGCTAATGTTTATTGAGTATTTACTACATGTTACAGATTGTCTAATACACTTTCCATGTGTTATTTAATTCCCCATAAACTGATAAAATAACTCCCATTGCTTGTTTCACTTCTACAATGAAAGATTTGTAGCACATTAGTCTTACTCAAGATCCTAAATATTAAGTGGCTAGAGCTGGGAACTAAATTCATGGAGTCACACTCCCCAGCTGTGCTTACAACCATTGCATGATGCCCCCCTTCATCACTCTATTCAGAGAGTTACTTTTGTTTAACATTCCAGACTGATGCCTCTCTAACGGACAAATTTCCTGGGCCCTGAGATACCCACAAACGTATCTGTATCATTAAATTTATATACATCTATAATACCCTGCAAAAGAGAAAATAATGTGCACCTCTTCAAACATGCAACAGTATAAGAAAACGATTTCCTCAGTAGATCAAATTTCTGTAAATCTGGTGGGAAAGGACACGTGTCATAAGAAACACTAGCACCCAGAGACCAAACTGTTGTATTTTGTGTACAGTGACCCATTGGGAAACCACCAGTTGTCATAGAATTCCATATAAACTTAGACCAATGGGGCCCTCCTAAATGGCCTTGGAAATAACTTCCAAATGTTCAGATGCCTGACATAGGAAAGGTATATACAACCAAATATGCATATGTATAAAGTTCACAGGTCTGGAGGAGATGGCTAAACTTTGCATATGGACTTTCTGATTTCTCTCTCTCTCTCTCTTTTTTTTTTTTTTTTTGGTTGGTTGGTTAAAAAGCTGACAGACTGTATTACAGCTAACATTCCCATATTGATTATACCATTTCTGAGGCTGGCCTCTCTGTGACAGGAGCAGCATAATTAGTTTTTTCCTTGTTAAATATTTGTAAATCATTCGTACTTTTATGGGGTACATAACCTGGCTGTTACCCTTCAAATAATCTTCTTGTAACTTGTTTAAACAAGAAATATCTCCCAGAGCACAGTGTCACTGCTGTCCTTCAATGAGACTATAACATAAGGACTTCTCTTGCTGGCGAAATACAAAAGGGCATCCATGCCACCGTTACATAAAATAAGTCTGGAAGAGGCTCTATCCAAACAGACTCAAGAAACCACTGCTCTGATTACACCATTGGGAAGCAGCTAGACTGGGGAAAACAATGTTTGATTTGGGCTTTTTTGGTTTTTTATTTATATTTATTTACTTTAAGCTACTGGTAGCCACAATTGTCAATCTCAATCTTTAAAAAGCACAGATTTGAGGTTCATAGGGGGAAAAGTATCAATACTACTTAAAATTACATCATCATGCAGTGATCTTAAAATAGGCATTTCAAGGTGCAACTCTGACAAGTGACTTTCTCTTATCGTGCCCATTGAGGTTGCTACTTCAAAAACAGGCAGTGTAGGAGGCCATCCAAATAGTCCGAAGAAGCTATAATTACTTAACAGGTTTTTGGAAAGTCTCCTTGGATGTGGACTTCCCAGTCTCACACAGCACAGCCCGTTGGATATCTTTAACTATTATAAATCCTTTCTTTTTCTTTTAAAAATTAGAGTGAATTTGATTCTGATTAAAAGCCAAAAATCCCTTGAATCTGATAAACAATTGCATTTAAAAACTCTGTATGTTGATATAACATACATAAAATAGCAAGATCTACATCTAAAAAGGGAAGAAAGTGTCTAGTGATTCTTAACCTAGACAAAGGTCTGTGGCAGCAAGAGCAGCGTCCCTGGAACGTGGAGTCCTGAGCGTCAGAACTATGCTTTTAGGGGGCAGAAACCCATTCAGACCAGTTTAAGTAAACATGATAAGAATGCACAATAATGCACAAAACCTCAGGGCAGGAGGTAAAGCTGGGCTCCACAAACGACCACAAATCATGAGTCAGAAAGCCGTAAGAAAGAAAGAGAACTAGTTTGCTCTTCCTGAGACCACTTGATCCCGAGTGCATTTCATGATGCCTCTTCTTCCTCTCTGCAAATGGATTGGCTACTTCCATGGGACCTCAATTCAAAGAACTATTCACAGTTGTGGCTGAGCTAAGCACACCTAAATTAGCAAAAAAGAGAAGCTGCTGGGTTGGTTTGGGCACGCTGTGGGGCGGACGGTGTAGGGTGTTGGAGGCAGGCAGAGGCAGCGCAGTCCACAGCAGAGGAGGGTAGGTGTTTTGGCATGGCCAGAGGGGAAGCCGAAGACGTAAGACCACTGGCTACCTGTGAATATCCAACATGGCTTGCTTTTGAACCAGAAGCTAGTGTTTAAATGTCTTTTAAAGAAAGACACATTTGGACGCAATTTCAAATGCTTTGTATCCAGATGATGGCTACAGAGAAGCCAGTTCATTAATTTGTCTGATAGGTAAAGAAAGACTTAATTTTTTGCTTGCTATTCAGTTTGTAACGCATTTTTTTTTAAATGTAAAGGCCAGATTGTAGACATCTCAATGGAGAAGAAACGAACAATCATAAAAATTGGCTCATTCTATCTAGTCCCCTCAATCCTTTTTGCATCCCTGGCAAATCAATGTGTAGCAATCTGTATCAATTATTACAACCACACCAAATGGGTTTCCTGTACACACACACACACTCACACACACACACACACGGATAATAAAAATCTTACGTACATTTTACAGTATTCCAAAATATATTAATTGTTGTTGTTGTTTTTTATTTCACAGAGTAGCCCTATAAGAGCAGTATTAGGTTGAACCATATAAAATTGTCATGTTTTTATGGTCAAAAGTGGTCAAAAACTGACAATTTTACATATTTCAACCTAATATTAGGTTGGTGCAACAGTAATTATGGGTTTTGCAATTATTTTTAACCTTTTAAACCGCAATTGCTTTTGCACCAAACTAATATTAGTATAACATGAATTTATTGAGGTGTTAAGCAACCAATTTGAGCTTTCCTGGTTCCTAAGTGCTAGAGATGGAACTAGGACCCCTGTCTTCTGACCCTTAGCTCAGTGTCATTTCCACTACAATATTGTATATATGGAAAGAACATACCCATATATAATATAAACCAAACTTAAGAATCTTGTCTATGTTTGTTTTGTAATAAATTCACTATAGATAAAGATAATGAGAAAAACTTCAAGAAATCTGCCTTAAATGTTGTTCTTCCTTAATTTTTTGCAAACTTATGCATTTTTTCCAAATTAGCAAAGTGCAAAGAATCAAGTCATTTATGTTTTGAAAAAATTACATATTTAGTTTTTCACATTAATTGGCTATGAGTAAATTATTTTTCACCTCTGCTGTTTATGGTTCAGGGAGCTAAAGAAAAGAAAAAAAATTGTCTGATTAAACTTTAAAAAAAGAATTACGTCATGAAAAATTATTTTTCTACATCTCTTATTTTTCCTTTTTTTAAGGAAGTGAGTCAAAGCCTCTCATTTTGAGAAAGATGGAAGTATATCTTTTGTTTCCAATGTAGTCTTCCTAAATTATATCTGAATTGGAATTCAAATCAATAATCCAATCCTTCTTCTGATTATACTAATGTTTCTTTAAAATACAGATGTGTTGCAAATGAGTAAATCATATATAACTTGTTAGCTTTTATTTTTTTTAATGCTGCAGGGGATTCCTGCATATTATTATATATGCAATGTTTTCCAGAGGTTTAGCAAATGACTATCAAACATGGAAATACAGTTTAACAACTTAAACTAAAAGAAATGTGCATCATTAATTTAAATTCCATTAGCTGGCTGCATCCCAGCAAATCGCAGTAGTTAAGTGCCTCAAGTGTGTGATGTGGGAATTGTGTTGGTCCTGTGAGCCCCCGATTTCTGTGAGCAGCTCGGCAGTTGTTTTGTTGCCCTAGAAGATAGATCCTTTGTCCCCACGCTGCACTCACAGCTTCTCAGGGCACCAGGAAGATGGCACCGATTTGTTTACCCATGAATGCTTTTTTGAGAGGAGAGAGGCCTCTGTGCTTCAATGTTTCCCCCTGGACAGAAACTGGGGTTGGGGGAAGGAGGGTACTCTGTGTCATTTTATTGTTTTTCAATCTTTCTAGCTCTTTGAGAAGATTCGTCTTCTACCTTCCAAGTTTAAAACCTAACAACAACAACAAAATGACTTTTTCCACACTATTACTTATTATTATTTCCAGACAAAACAGTTTATCAGAAAAAAAAAATTTAAGTTGGAAAGAAATCTCCAGAAATGTTATCTGATTGCCTGAGTACTTTATCTGATACCTGATGGATGCAGTGCCTACGGGAGGCTCTGTGGGTGAGACTCAGAAAAATATCTCTCTACATATGGTCTTCTATGCCACTGAGACCCACCCCCATCACATACAACCACACGCTCTTTTACATTATTGGTCTATAACTATACAAGGCTGTCCATGTTGAGTGAAAACAATACATCTACAATAACCCTTTGTTAACACACACATATATTCTTGCTATGGTACTCGTCATTGATTATCATTTTTTGTATATGATCCAATTTTCTCTTTCAATAAAGTCACTGCTTAACCTTGATTTCATGGATAAAAAATGGGGGAAAAAGGCCAAAAATTAGTAACTGTGTCAGGGGCAATTACTGCATAATAGTAAGTAATAGCCCAAAGCTATCAGAACCCCAAAATTCAGTGGCTTAAAACATTAAGTGCTTATTATTAGTCATAAGTCTACAGATTAGCTGGGTAGTTCTGGTGTCTGCTGGGCTTACTCTTATCAGCTTTGGGTTGAGTAGCCAGCTCTCTGGACATGGCTGGGATCTCCCCCATGGTTAGGGGTCAGCTTGGGATTAGCTGGTCTAGATGGCCTCACTATTTTGTCTGATGGTTGGCTGATTTTTGGCTAGGATATCAGGGGTGACTGGTCCATTATCTCAGCATCCAGCAGACTAGCTCAAGCTTATTCTCATGGTGATGACAGGGGTCCAAAGGAGTGAGTGAAAAGGTTCAAGGCTTCTTGAGGTTTAGCCTCAGATCTGGCACACCATCACCTCCACCAAATTCCATTAGCAGAAGCAACGTACAGCCTGAGGCTGGATTCAAGGGTAGAGGAAAGAGACTCCTCTTTTTTAATGGGCAGAACCACAGAGTCCCATTGAAAATGATGTGGATATAAGAAGGTATGAACATTCATGGCGATTTTAAAAAAAATTATTCTATCACGGTAGTTAATATAGTGTTTCTAAAGTATGCTGCACAAAATACTGATTCCATTGGTGATTTGCAAAACAACACACGTGCACACATATGAAAAGGGAGAAGCATCATTTTCCAAATACAGTTAGAAAATTGCGTTTATGGGATCCATCTTGCAATGCCTAGAAATGAGCTAGCAGGGACAGTGGCGCTAGCTCTCTCAGCAGGAGCAGCTTCAACTCCCCATGGGGTCAGAAGCTCCTTCTCCTCTAATCAGCAGCAGGTGTGCTGAGACTCAGTTTCCCAAAGGCCCCTCAAGTCTCCAGATACCAGGCAACTGGAATTTCCAGCAAGTATCCAAATGGCTGGTGTCCAAGTTCAGATTGCTAGATGTCTGAGCCCACTTCTCCTCATTGAAGACTGTTCTCACGCTTATATCATACAAAAGGAGAGCAGTAGGGTGGCAGAGTCCCTTACAGCAATACATCCCTGCAATACATCCTGCTGTGCTCTGCCCCAGCATATTTCTCTCACATCTCCCCAGGACTCAGAGAACAGGGACCGGTGCACCTGCTGTGATCCTGCGCCAAATGACATTTGCTGGTGTTTGCACACAGGCCATTGCATGAGAGGGTCAAACAAAAATTATCAGGGTTCTTTGATTCTTTAGTGTACAACCTAGTGCCTTTGGTGATTGACTCTCTAACAGACAGAATATACCGTTTCCCAAGTTTTTTGACTAAGGAACCTTTTTTTAAGAAACGTCTTGCAGAACTGGCATTGTATAGAATGCACATTAGGGAATGATGTCTCCCTTAAAGGATATATTTTAGTAAAATAAATACATCAAAAATGCAAATTCATAAAAACGCTCATTGTTTACTTTCTCACGTGCTTACTTTCAATTCCTTCTGAGGAATTTCTGACAGTCAAAATAAGCAACTACACAACAGAAGCAACTAGAAAAAAAGTAAGTCGAACTTTTTTTTAAAAAAAAAAGGTCAACAAATAAAACAGTTGAAGTTGTCAGGAAAAATAGTACGGTGTGTTACATTTTAGGCACCCCGCAGAAAGTGCTTTGAAACAGAATCAGAACACAGTGTTTAATTTGAATCAGTAAACAAAGAAAAGTAATAATTTATTATTCATTTAAAAAAATCTTAGTTGTGCCCCAACTATGTATGAGTTACGTAGGCTACTGGGGACATGTAATGAATAAGATAGAGTTCCTGTCCTTAAAAGGCTTACGATCTATGACAGGAGTCACCACCTATTTTGGCAAATAAAGTTTATTAGAACTCAGCTGCGCACATTTGTTTATTTACTGTCTATGGGTGCTTTCACGCTCAATGGCAGAACTGAGTACTTGCTGCAGAGACTATATAGTTTTCAGATCCTAAAATATTTACTGCCTGGCCCTTTACAAAAAAAAAAAAAAAAAGTGCAGACTACTCCAGGTTCATCTTTAACTGCTCCAGCTCTGTATTCTTTCACTTAGAGAATGGATTTTTTTGTTTGTTTGTTTTTTGTCTTATGGTTTCAATTACTTCGTCTACAGAAATGACTCTGTAATCTCTATACCCAGTCATAGGCACTGGAGGTATTTCTAGAACTTATTAATTCATCCTATGAAAGCAATTACTTACTGTGCCTACTCTCCATTTTAGTCCTCTGTCTAGGTCAGAGTTGACACATAGAGAGAAACAAGAAATGTGACCATTCAGATTTTAGGTGCATATGGAATATTTTACTACTGCTCTAATAGTATCGTGCGTTACTTTGGAAGTTCTCCAAGTGCTTTACAATAATTAGCTTTTTACTCTAACAGGCCAGGGAAATTTTTAAAAAGTCATTGATATTATAACTGTCCAGTTGTGAAAGCAGACACAAGGGAGTTAAGTGATTCCATAAAAGAGCTTGATTCCCTGACAGCAAAAGTTACTCCTAAGTTTTAGCAACAAGGCTGCTGCTTCATTCTATCTCATGCAATAGCTGGAATTTCATTAAACTGGACTTCTAGGAATTTCCTTCTCTGGACCCTAATTTCAACATAGCTACTCCCTGCCCCAAATGGTACAGGGCAAGAGGCCTATCCTATGCTCAGCACTATTATTAGGTGAAGAAATGATGGTGCAAATTCAGTATTATTTTTTTACTCCAAGAATTCCCCGAAAGGTTATTTCTGCCTATGTGCTTCTCTAAGCCTTTGTCATGGTACCTTCCTTGCTCCTTCAGCTCCCAGTGCTCAGGTTGTTTCTTTCCCACTGGAAATGTGACAATGGTAAATTCAATCAGCTCTGGAGGAGTGGAAAGTCTCTAATTCTGCCTGTTTTCATCAACAAAAGCACTTCCTAAAGGAAAAAGGTGACTTCCCCATCCTAGTTCTGAAGAACCAATTTCCAGGAATGTAGAGACTTTGGAAGTCTAAGAGATTGTCATAAAAGAAATAAGAGCATGACTATTTTTCTCCCAGGACTGCTGGAGCTCAGCTCCTATATAGCTCTGAAACTCTACTCACTCACTTTGTCCTCCACGTATTGTATTTCAATAAAAACTTAATAAACAGAATATTAAAGATTTGAAGAATTATACAAAGTATTCAATTTCTAACCCTGCCATTTATTTTATTTTTATGAGATATCAGGACCAGTTTAATAAGTATAATAAACATAAACTCTGACATTTATAACACTATTCACCAGATTAATACCAAATAATATTTTCTAGAAGTGCCATTTTAATAGGAATAAATGGATAAACAGATATGTGTTAGACTTACTCTACCAAGATTGTGGGAACTCAATTTTTGAAAGCAAATTAACAGCCAAAATCAATATTTTCTCCATTAATTTCATGTTCACTGCAAGAGTTTTACTAGTAGAAGATACCAAAAGATATGCTGGTATTAGACTAGCCAATGCTGCCTCTGATGCAAAAAAAAAAAAAAAAGAAAAAAAAGAAAAAAGAGTTCTTACTTTTTCAGTCTTAAATGATGGCCATGGGCTTACTACTATAGGGCTCTTTACAAAAACCTTTGCACGCGCACATGAGCACCACTGCCAGTTAGCATTATCAGATTTATCTGGGGGCAGGGGACAGTATGATGCATTTTATTATTAATATTTTTAATTCATTATCTTCCACTGCCCTCTCTCTTCCTATCTCCAGGCTAAGACCTTCCAAGACGCTGATGACTGCAAAGAAGACCCAAGGACATAAGAAAGAGCATTAAGAGAAATGGGTCCTTCTTAGACCTCAAAGGAAGACTAAGGAGATGAGTGAGATGAGTATCTAGGAATCTGAACTACTTTAAGATAAAGGCTACACGTCGTCTTACTGCAGAGTCAATACATGCAAGTCAATATTTTGTAAGTTACAATAAACAAAAAAAACCCAACATCATCAATAAATGCTTCCAAACTGATAAAATAGTCATATACCATATTCACACATAAAATTGCATATATATATATATAAAACTTTGACCAACATCAAATATTGGTGAAGGTAAGTGGAAACAACTATTTCTCTACACTGCTGGTGGGAGTTCAAATTTTTACAGGAACTTTGGAGATCAGTTTTGCAGCATTGGCCACAATTTAAAATATACATGTGATGTAGGACAGCAAATCCATTTTTCACCATCTAACTTAGAGAAACTTTCAGACATGAGTATAAAGACACATGCATGGATGTTTATTGTGGAATTATTTGTGATAGTTGAAATTTGAATCAACCTAAGTGTCTACCAAGTAAACCGCTAAACAGACTTTGATGGATGTTGTGCAACAGCTGTGGTCTCTGATGTATGCCACACATTTAATATGGAAACATCTAGAAGAGTTCCTTCAGTGAAAAATCAAGTTGCATGGCATATACTTCGTATGATGCTACTTATAGAAAAACATAGTATATAAATGCACACAAACACAAACAAATTCATGCACATACACACACTAAGCCATATTCTGTTTGATAATGCTATTTATGTATTTATATAAATAATAGCAAATGATTTGATAGTATTCTCACGAAATTGATAACTGAGTTTCTCTTCCACTCAGAAGAGTGGAAAGAAATTAAGACTTTTCATAAGGAGGATGTTTGTGTAGTATTTCTTCTGAAATACTGACATGTGGGTAAATGTCCAGTCAGAGTGTGGTAATGAGAAAGTTAATGTTTATTAAGCACCTATTATGTCGTAGGTATTCTGTAAATTAAGATACCATCTTGTGTAGGCAGAATTAGATGATGCCCAAACTCCCAGCCCTTGGTGTGCTCACACAAACACTAATCTAGGTCCTGCTGAAACAGGATTTTTCAGATGTAATTAAGGCTCCAAATCAATTAATCTTAAAATAGGGTGATTATCTGGGTGTCTCTGAAGTAATCACAGCAACTCTTCAAAAGCAGAAAGTTTTGTCTGGTCATAGAAGAGGAAATCAGAGATTTGAAACACATGAAGAAAGTAATACTCTGTTTGTGACATGAAGGTGGAAGGGGCCTCGTAGCAAGGAAAACAGATGGCTTCTAGGAGCTAAGATCAGCCAGCAAGGAAAATGGAACCCCAGTTCTACAAGCTCAAGGAAATTAATAAGTAAGCTTGGCAGAGAACCCCTAACCCCAGATGAGAACAGACACCTTGATTTCAACTCCATGAGACCCTAAACTGAGAATCCACCCATGTCAAGCCTGGACTTCTGACCAGCAGAACCTGGGGAACGATAAATGCATGCTGTGTTAAACTGTTATGTTTGTGGTCATTTGTTATGTAGCAATGTAAAAATGATATAGCTTTGTCATGCTGTAGTAATAACCCCTATACCTCTGCAGGTTAACAGAACATACAGTTACCTCTTTCTCCAGCTCAGTGTCTCATGTGAATGTCCAGGGGTAAACATTCTCCAGAATTTTTCAGAAATACACCTTACAGAACACATGATCCCTTAGATTCTCAGAGGGCAAGGCATCTGGAGGGTAGCACAACAGCTCTTGTATGCTTTGGCCCAGAGTGGCACTTACAACTCATTGACCAGAACAAGTCACATAGCACCACCTAACTGCGAGGCAGCAAAGAAATATGAAGGAGGAGACAGAATATTTGGTGAGGCCTTCTGCATCTGCCACAGGAACCAAATAAAATTCTTACTATGACCTTCTGAGAAATGTATTGTCAATAGCTTTGAGCAGATGGGCTAAGTGAAGCTCAGAGAGGGCATGCAACTTGCTCAGGGTCACACAGGTGACAGAGTTTGGATACGAACATTGTTCTGTGTAACTATAAAGTATATGTTATTTTCACTGTATTATGCTGCTTCTTCCCAAAATGAGGGGTCTTCTAAAGAGACTACTAAAGAAGCTTTGTCTGGAAAGAAAATACGTGACTGAGCTGACAACTGAAGGTCATATATGAACCTGGATCTTTGACTCACCTTCTAAACAAGCGTCTTATGAATAAACATAAGCAATAAGAAAATATTAGACATGTAGGGATGGCAATAGCAATAAACAGCGGGAAAAAGGCAAAGTGAGGATTTAAACCGAAGAATCTGATTTTAGAATCCAAGGTTCTAATCCAATGCTACAATCTACCTATCAAGTTTATCTCCTTCTCTAGCTTCTATTAAAATCTTCCACTCATTAGGAATTTCTCTCTACCCTGTTCCTGCCTTCAAATTCATACCTATTTTCAAGTTACACTTCCCTTTCTTTATAACCTCTGTTATTCTCAAGAGAGAGTAAGTTTTATTTTCTCCAAACCCTTGCAAAATATTATGCTTTAGTTGGGGTATAGATGCTCTTCTGTCTTGTACAGTATCAATATTCAAAAAGCATTTGTGATCGGTTGAAAAATGACCCCTACCCCCTGGCCCAGATACCTACATCCCATTCCCTGGATCATGTTATTTTATATGGGGAAAAAAAATAAAAATAAATAAAAAAGGTTCTTTGCTAATACAATTAAGGGTTTTGATGAGATGGGGAGATTACCTGTATTAATCCAGGTCAGCCCTAAATGTAGTCACATGTACCTTTGTAAGAGGGAGGCAGAGGGAAGTCTCTCTCTCTCTCTCTCTCTCTCTCTCTCTCTCTCTCTCTCTCTCTCTCTCTCTCATGCACACACACATACACACACACACACACACACACACACACACACACACAGAGAGAAAGTGAAGAAGAGAAGGCAATGTAACCATGGAGGCAGAAATTGGAGTGATGCAGCCACAAACCAAGGAATGCTAGCAAACACAAGAAACTGAAGAAGGCAAGGAAAATAATTTTCCCTAGAGCCTTCACAGGAGCATAGCCCTGCTGCTATCTTGATTTCACCCTAGTAATATAGATTTTGGACTCTGGCCTCCAGAACTATGAGAGAATAAATTTATGTTGCTTTAACCACACATTTTGCACTAATTTGCTATATCAGCTAATACAGAATCATTCTATTCTATTCAATTCAATATTTCTAAAATAATTTGCTCAAATGAGTTAAATAATTTTATTTCCTTTAAACTGGATATTTGTGAATAGAATCTTAAACAATGGAACTGTATTTTAAAGATATAATTCTATATTGTGCATTTGGACTAATTATAGCTAAAAGTTGTGATCTAATCATAAGGCATTATTAAAGGAAAAACCCTATGAGTGATTGTAACGTCTGTTAAACTTTCTGTTTGAGGTTAAAGGAACATGATACAATATGTCGCTATGTTTTTAAAAGTAGAGGATCCCCATATTCAGATCAGAGATTCAAGATGGCAGAGTAGATAAATGTTTTGCTTGCCTCATCCCATGAACACATAAAAATTACAACTAAATTATAGAATAATCAACATGGAGAACCAGCTGAAGTCTAGCTGAACAGAAATTTCATAACTAAGGATATAAAGGAGAAACCATGTTGAGACTTTTAGGAAGGGTGGAAATACAAAACGGGCTGATTCCACACCCGTTTGCAGCAGTTGAAAATTGGGAGCGATAGCTCAGCCACAGAGGTCCCCCAAAAAGGAGTGAGGAACCCCAGCCCCCCACACCAGGCTCCCCAACCCCGAATACTGGTGCCAGGAAGAAGAGCACCCACAACTTCTGGGTGTGGAAAACCTCAGGAATTCTGACCATCGAGTGGGATGGAAGGTTGTGAAAAACCCAGACTTCCTCTTAAAGGGCCCGCACAGACACCTACCCTGGGCTCCGGTGGAGAAACAGTGACTCTGGGGGCATTGGAGACATATGGGGAGAGACTGAGTTGTGTACCTTCAGGCGAAGACTGGAGAGACAGTCCCCATTTTCCCTGTATGAGGCACTGGTCCCATGCAGTTTGCAGGTGGACGCCATCTTTCCTGTGTTAACTCCACCCCCAAAGGCCAAATCTAAATGTGATTGGCCTGGTGAGCTCCACTGCTCCAAAGTGCTGACTCTTTGAGATCCCGCCTCACCCTTACTACATAATGCAGGAGGCTTTATCAGCAGTTGAACCCTATGGGAGCCCACAGCTGGCAGCAGACTTCAGAGTGTCCTGGCTTTTTGCGAAGCTATCTAAGACCCAGTAGTAGACATCCTCAGCTCATAGTGTGGCCTCTCCCACATACCTCTATGTGGATCACTTTATAGGTACTCCCTGGCCAGTCACAGGCAGTGGGTGACCTGGGTATGCACCGGAGGCGCTCCCAAGAGGCCCCAGAACCAACATACTTGGAGGTTGGCTTCAGACCACAGAGAGCACCACCCAATTAGCTACACAAGCAACACACACAAAGGGCAGTCTCAACAGGCACCAGAGCCTACTGGGGTGAATCCCACTTAGTGGGGTAAGCACCCTGCGCAGCATTCCATAAGTTGTGGATGTGGCCACACAGCTTATCAACCACAGCCAATCAACCTGAGGGCCAATCCCACCCACTGACATGCCAATAGCAATCAAGGCTCAACTATAATGGGGGGCACACACAACACAACATGGGACATTCCTGGAGAACCCAGAGCAGGTGACCAGGGAGACTGTGCCACTGGGCTCCACAGGGCACCTACTACATAAGACCACCTGGCCAAGAGTAGGAGACACAGCAGCCATACCTAATACATAGAAACAAAGACAGTTAGGCAGCCAAAATGAGGAAATAAAGAATCACATGCAAAATGAAAGAACATGAGAAATATCCATAAAAAGAACCAAATGAAATGGAAGCAACCTACCAGAGACAGAATTCACAGCAATGGTTATAAGGATGCTCAAGAAACTTAGTGAGAACTTCAACAGAGAGTTAGAAAGCATTAAAAAAGACACAGAAACCATAAAAAAGAAGCAGTCAGAAATAAAGAATATAATAATTTAAATGAAGAATGCACTAGAAGGAATCACCAGCAGACTAGATGACACAGAAGATCGAATCAGTGATTTGGAAGACAAGTTAGCAGAAAATATCCAATTGGAACACCAAAAAGAAAAAAGAAAAAGAATTTAAAAAAATGAGGATAGTTTAAGAGACCTCTGGACAACATCAAGCATAACCACAGTTGCATCATATGGGTACCATATGAAAGCACAAAGCAAGGGATTGAGTATCTACCTGAAAAAATAATGACTGAAAAACTTCCTTAACCTGATGAAGGAAACAGACATACAAGTCCAGGAAGCACCGAGATTCCCAAACAGGATGAAGCCAAACAGGCCCACACCAAGACACATTATAATTAGAATGGCCAACATGAAAGACAAATAGAGAATCCTAAAAGCAGCAAGAGAAAAGCAGTTAGTTACATATAAGGGAGCTCCCAAAAGTTCGTTAGCTGATTCCTCAACAGAAACTTTGCAGGCTGGGAGGGACTGGCACAAAATATTTAAAGTGGTGAAAAGCAGAATCTACAACCAAGACTACTCTACCCAGCCAGGCTATCATTTAAAATTGAAGGACAGATAAAGAGCTTCCCAGACAAGAAAAAGCTAAAGGAGTTCATCACCATCAAACCAGTATTACAAGGAATGTTAGAGGGATGTCTTTAAGATGAAAAAAATAAAAATAAAAAGATCAAAAATAGGAATAATAAAATGGCAATAACTATATATCGATCAATAATTATTTTTAATGTAAATGGAGTAAATGTTCCAAAGACATAGGAGGGCTGGATGGATAAGAAAACGAGACTTACATATGCTGCCTACAAGAGACTTCAAATTGAAAGACACACACGGACAGAAAGTAAAGTAATTTCATGAAAATGGAAACAAACAAAAAAGCTGGTGTAGCAATATTTATATCAGACAAAATAGACTTTAAAACAAAATCACAAGAAATAAAGAAGGACCCAGTAATTCCACTTCCTGATAATTATCCAAAGAAACCCAAAACGTTACTTCAAGGGGATATTAGGCATCCATGTGTTCATGCCAGCATTGTTTACAATGGCCAAGGTGTGGAGGCATCCTGGGTGTCTGTCGATAGAAGAATGGTTAAGGAGGAGGTAGTACATATATACAGTGGAATATTGCTTGGCCAGGGAAAGGAATGTGTTCTTGCCATCTGCAGCAGCATGGATGGACCTGGAGGGTATGTTGCTGAGTGGAGTGTCAGACAGAGAAAGACAGATGCAGTGTGATTTTTGCTTATATGTGGAATCTAAGAACAAAATAAACAAACAAAACAGAAACAGACTCATAGATACAGAGAACTTTTTGATGTCTGCCATATTGGAGGGGTTTGAGGAGGTGGATGAAAAATGGGAAGGGATTAAGTACAAATTGGTTGTTACAAAGTAGTCATAGGGTTGTAGGGTATAGCATAAGGTTTATAGTCCATAATATTATAATAACTATGTATGGTGTCAGATGGGCACTAGATTTATGGTGGTGATAGATGGGAGGGGTGTTGGGGGGCCAGGGTGTAAAATGTGAAGGGATTAAGAAGAACAATTTCATAGTTATAAAATAATTATGGGGATGTAAAGCACAGGGAAAATAGTCAATAATATGGTAATAACTGTGTAGTGCCAAGTGGGTACTAGACTAGTCAGAGGATCACTTCTTAAATTATATAAATGTCTAAGCACTATGCTGTCCACTTGAAATTAATATAAAATAATACTGAATGTGAACTTTAACTTAAAATTAAAAAGGGGAGAGGGAAAGGTGAAGGTGAATAAGTGGTCCAAATTGCCAGGTATAAAACAAATAAGTGATGGGGATGTAATGTACAGCATAGAGAATATAGTCAGTAATATTGTGATAGCATAGTGTGGTGTCAGATGGTTGCTGGACTTATCATGGTGATCATTTCTTTAGGTACATAAGTGTTGAATAACATGGTGTAAACCTGACACTAATATAATATTGTACACTAACTAGATTTTTAATAAACATCTTAAAAAAATAAAAGTAGAAGTTCCCCAAAACAAACATTTCATGTTTTCACTGCTTCCAATAAATGGGTACATGAGACTGCTTCAAAGTTAAGTGATGTTTCATTTCTCAGCAAAAAACATTTCTGTTGTTTATTTCTTCTGTTAGAAAAATGAAATGAACAATTTTAGATACCTAAAAGGTACCCACCGGAAGTATTACATGAAAAGGAGTAGCACTTTCAGAGAAGAGATGACTTTTTTACTCTCAAGTACTAAGATTTACTACTGAGTACTTCTAATATTTCTTAAATCCTTAATAACTGAAATATCTTCAACTATTTTCTAAACTAAATGCAAGATCTCCAACTTAAAAAAAAAGGAGAAGTTCGTTTCATAAAATTGTGATCAATACAAAATTAATAGTGCAGCTACAATGAAACCCTGGAGTTGGTTCATAATAAAAAACTTCAATACACCCTGTAAGTGCTGCCAAAATAAGCAGAAAGTTACTTTTTATTTGAGCAGTCAGATTTTCCTTCTGTCTGCAAACAGAGCAAAATTCAGGACATTTCACTACTGGAGAATCTCTAATGAGTGGTTAGTAAAATACCCACCTTTCTGACTGCCACTGGATATCAAAAAATTACTCACTTCTGACTCAGTAATTACCCACCAAAAATTTAGATCAAGTGGTCGTCACGTCACCCAAATTAGTACCTGACAAGGAATGCTTTTGGCAAGGTTGGCAGCTGAGAAACAGGAAATGAGTTGCAAAACATTATTAAAACTTGAAAATAACAGCCTTAAAGGTGTGTGATCTCCAATTCAAATCTCAAAAACTACTATAGAGAGAAAAATCATGCCTGGGCTGAAGGGACACTCAGGGAACCAGCGGAAGAGATGAAGCAAAGGAAACGTCACTCAATCTTCACTTACCCAAAGGGCCACAGCCAGTTCTCTGCTGGGCCATTATTATTATTATTATCACTATCTTGTCAAAGGTGACAAGTGTCTTAACGGTATTGGAAGGAGGTAGAAGTTCCAGATATTTGCAGACAGCTGACTCTGAGGGCCACAGCTGTGCCCTGAAAAAGCTCTTGCCAGTGGTTGGGTCACATCCCAAGCTGGGCACACACAGTCTTTCATAGCTGGACAAGGGTGGCAGGAGGTTAACCGTAGCATCTGACCAGGCACCTCATGTGCTTCACATCTTCATGTTTGAGCAAACTTGGCACAGATCAAAGAACTCAGCTTGTCTCTGTCTTCATGCTGAGTGCCATCTGGAAATTAATGCAGATCTCTCAGGAGAATTGAGTAGTTTCTTGATATTTTGACTTTAAATTAGTCTCACCGGGTCACTGAAATTCAATTTTTTTGTTTGAACATTATTTTTGGTAGGATCATTGCAGTATTCACTCACCACTCAATCCATATTCCTATAATTCAACCTGAGCATTACAAATGTAGGCTTTAGAGGTGCAGCGACTTCTGAGTTATATTGTCATTTATTTTTGGTTGGTCTGTATGGAGTTTGTGTGTGATCAAAAAACACTAATAACATTAGTCATTAACTACTGTTCTTTCCATTCAAAAGACTTCAGTCATATGATCTTTTGTTATAAAATTTTAAAAACAGTAAGCATTGAACCAGATCAGAAGTAGCCAGACTATGGCCCAGGCTATTCCAGCCTAAATCCAGCTTATTCCATTTGTTTATATATTGTCTGTGGCTGCTTACCTTGTTACAATGGCTGCAGAGTTGAGTAGCTACAACAGAGACCACAAAGAAGAAAATATTTACTATTTCACACTTTACAGAAAAAAAAAACAATGCCAACTGGATAAATTGCACTGGACAATGGCATGGATATTACATGGAATGACGTCTTTACCGCAGGAACTTTTTTTGGTTTCTATGTCATTATTGCCTGAGTCTCTCTTGACTATATTCAAGACTTTCCAGGATCAGGTCCCCTGTCCTATTACCCTAACACTTATTATCCAGTGCTATCCACTACTGCAGTCCCCAAACACACTGTGCATGTTCACACTTGAATATTGATTGGTAAACATGAGGATTGAAAGTCTATTATGATTTGGTTCCTGTCTGTAAAGCATTTGCTATCTAGCAGGAGCTCATTACCCAGAAAGCACAGTGCCTGCAACAGAGTGGGTGTCACCTACATGTGTACCTTACAGGTAGTTGAAATGAATTGAGCTGAATTAAAATACATAGAACAGAACTGTGGCAATAAGTGTACATTATGCTCCCATCCTGGCATCACCTGCAAATCAGACTAAAGGGTGTTCTTTGTTTATACTATAAACTTATAGAAGAAATTCCCTGATAAATCCTTGAAGAGTTTACTTAACAGCATTTTCTAAGTTCAAGTCACACAGCAAAATTAATCTACATTAATAGAAGCATTTTACTAAGTTACTCTTCCCTTGTAGGTCTTGAAAATTTTTCTGTCTTTCAGCAAGAGAGAGAGAGGTTGAGAGAAAGAAATAGGACTGATATTCTGAACATTAGAGAATGCTTTGTTTTGGTTATGAATAATTATTTGTGCCATGTCGTAGATTCCATTATGATATTTCTTGACATAGTAATATTATTGGAACTGCATTTTTCTCCTGAGGTGATACTTCGAGGTCCACTTATGAAATTGTGTTTAAATGAAGACTAATTAATTGTAAAACGACCTCTTGGCAAAGATTGCTCAAATTAAATAATAATTACCAAATATCATCTTCACTTTATGTTATGTAGACTTAGCCTCTAAGTTTTACCAAGCTCTTAACAAGTCAGTTCTGGCTGGTAATTACTCAATAATATCTTCCTTTAATGGTTTAAATGCCTCAGGTTTTTCACAGCTTCTTCAAAACAGAAAGAATAAGGAGGAGAAGAAGGAGGAAGAGAAGGAGGAAAAGGAGAGGGAAGAGAAGGAGAAGGAGAAGAAGAAAAAAGAAGAGAGAGAGAATTTCACCCTTGATTTCCCTTTAGGTGTGTGTATCATCTAAGGACTGAAGGCCTTTTTAGTTGAACAAGTCATCTGAAATACTCCAACACTCACTGTATGAAGAAAGTCAATGGTGTTGCTTTCAGGTATCCAACAGACATTGTTACTGTAAGTTTGGTTTCAAACTGGAAACCTAGACATTTCTGGCACTGAGGCCTGAATGCTCTTACCCACTGTGACTATTACGGAATGCTAAAAAAAAAGAATAAAAAAAAGTGTCTGCTAAGTATTAGGTAGAAAGGAGGATGGGTGACATTATGGAAATAAACATGTTATGTTGGATCTGTTCTAGAAGCAAAGTACTTAGTCTTGGGACAAGTGTCATAATCCCTCCACAAATCTAACTGACCTGGGTGCAAAGCAGTTTGCTTGCAGTACTGACAACTTTGTGCAGTCTCCATCTCACTCGTCTAAGTGTGAGAGGCATACAAAATTTGGGAAGTTATAGCAAGATAAGTTCCTAAACTTTTGGAAAAAACAGAACCATTAAATTGTACTTATTTTGAAGTCTAAATAAAAGCTGGTGAGCAAAGGATGGGTGTGGTGGGGGGGGGGTTGTCAGCAACAAATATCCAGCTGTCCTTTGGTGCTATAGACTGCATTCTGTCCCTCAAAAATGTAGATGTTGAAGCTTTCACCATAATGTGATGGAGTTTAGAGATGAGGGCCTAGATTTAGATGAGGTCATGTGGGCAGGGTCCTCATGATGGAATTAGTGTCCTTATAGGATGAGACACCAAAGAGCTTGCTTGCTCTCTCTCTTTCTCTTTCTCTCTCCCACCCTGTCCTCCCATCCCACCCCCACTCCACCCCTGCCATGTGAGGACACATCAAGAAGGTAGCCATCTACAAGCCAGGTAGCAGGCTCTCTCCAGAACGTGACCGTGCTGAAAGCCTGACTTCCAGTCTCCAGAACTGTGAAAAATACATTTTTGTTGTCTAAGCCACCCAGTCTATGGTGTTTTATTAGGGCAGCTCGAGCTGACTAAGACACCTGCTATGCAAAAGATTTCCATGTTTTTTTAGTACAGACGTATCTGTAGGAGTGGCCTGAGTCTAATGCCTTGATTAATACATGAACAGACTCTGAGTGGCTCTTTCCCTACTTATCGCCAAGACACAATCTGGCACAACAGTTTTGTTTGATAGACAGCATTGGCCCGTGCTTGTCAACTAGCCAACGTGAAATAACATTATTACTGTATAATGTCGAGTTAGGCTGCATAATATTTCCATTGTATGACATGCATGATGAAGAGATTTCAGAGTTCTCAAATGTTTACATAATTAGCATTACATATTTGTAAAATTAAGGTACCACTAGCACCATTATTACCATATTTCCTTCCTTCCAGGGTGCTGATACAGATGCGTGTTCGCTTTCGAGAATGATCAGAGCAAATGCCTCACTCTCCAAAGGCTCTTTGTGCCCCTGTTGTCACCATAGAAGCCACCCGAATCCCCCACTTCATCTTGTGGCCTTGCCCAAAATAAAATAATCAGGGCCAGCTAGAGGAATAAGAGGAGAGCACAAGAGGGAACCGGCCTAAAAGACCTGGCTCCCAGTGTAGTTTTTCGCTCCACTGCTGGTTTGAAAGGATTATGTAGCCATAGGCTATCTCCAGCTAGAAAGATGGTTCAGTGACATCCCTTTGGTAAATAAGTAGCTATTCCTCCTCCCTCTAAACGTCACATTGAAGTAGGCTGTGTTTTCTGATTAATTCAGTTTGAATACCGCTGACTGTCTGTCACTGTAGTCATATGTCAGTGGTGGCAGCTCAGAGAGTCTAACCTTCTCTAACATCAGTGCACACGATTCATTTTAAAATGTGGTCTAATGGTTACTGAATACCTGCAAGGTAAAGGGAAGATGGGATGCATTTTTCCCTCAAAATAGCCTGCAACCAAATTTATGAAAGCAAACTCTGTAGGCACGATAGCGTTCTTTGCAATGCAAAGGCTGTAAGTCACTTGGAAATTTCCCCCGAAGAATTTCCTTTATCGTTTGCCAGAGTCTGACCAAGCCCTTGGTACTCAGACATGTGAGGAGATATGTCACCTCCTTAACTTTTCTTTGGTACATAATTAGAGAGGGACAAAATACTATGACCCCTTGTCTTAACGGGGTCTGATAGCATAACCCTAGGTTTTCACAACAACAAGCAGATGTAGGCAAGCCCTGCCCAACACATCTCACTTTTTTTTTGGTTCTGAAAACAGGGAAAAAACAAGGAGAGTGGTATGGTGGACGCTGGGCTTTAGGGTCAGAAGTTGGTTCACATCATAACTGTAACTATGAATTAGCTTCCTCATGTAAAGTAAGCTACTAGACTTTTCTGATCCTCAGTTCTTGTGCCACAAAATGGCAATAGTATCACCTCATTAAGTTTCTGTGATGAGCAAATGAAACCCAGGAGGGAAAACCCTGGCACCTTGTCCCTTGTTCATTGAACACACATTGGAAAATACTGCCACTAAAATATGTGCATTGGTTTTATGTGTGGCCATGTGCAAAAGTGACAAGGTTTTGACCTAATCTTGCCCCAGGCTTTGGCCTCTACCTCCAACAATAAATACACACTTTTCTGTTTACAACTCCATAAACAGGGGCATGTGTTTCTGTTAACAATGTATGCTCTGGGCTGTCTGTGTGATCAATTACTTTATATCATTTTCAAATGGCCACATGTTTATATTTTTTCCAAATAGCTGTCCCTTGAAAGAAAAGGGCCTGCCTGACTATGGCATGGTCAGAGGGGTTCGCTTCAACTTATCACATCTAGAAATGCCACAGACAGAAATGCTTCCGGGCTATTTGCTAAGAAAACTAGCATAAGCTGCTTATCAGAAAATATCACATTTTCCCTGAAAGGTGAGCTGTTTTGTCAGTTGCTTGGGCTGTGTGAAATTCCTTTTTTGTCATGATAGGTCACTGCACAGAAGCTAACAGTAGACTGCCATCTCCCAGGTGGATGCCAGGGCCTTGGGCAAAATCATGAAAAGCTAATCTTTACTTTCACGGCGAGTAAGCTATGGTTGGAATCCAAGCCTTACATAAATATAAGCAGTATTGGTGTTGTTATAATTGTGCAATTTTTAAAGTTGTATCAGTCAACTTACCTTGTGGATCCAGATCTTATACGAAGCTTGGTGATTCTTGTGTTGGTCAAATAGTTTGATTGAAAATATTCCATATTCCATTCTCTTTCTGAAACACCTCAACTTAAAATTCAAGAACAAACGTTTCAGTCCCTAATGGAGTACCACAAGAAGCTGAAACCTTGTTTCACGTCCTGTTGTATTAGTTATCGGGGGCATTGGGCATGTCATTCCAAATCCTGAAACTCAGTGTTCACATCTGTAAAAGTCAATAAAAGTATCATTTATCTCTTGGGGTAATTATGAGACTCATGGGAGGACACTGAAGTAAAAATTCTTGTTCGCTGCACAGGCCAGGACAAATGTAAGTCATGGAAGTTACTGTGATTATAACTGAACACATTATCAAGTTCCACACAATCACGGTGTGAGAGGCTGATCACTGCCACTCTCAGCTTTGGGTTTTATGCCCAGTGTCTTGGGCACAGCCAATCAGTGTTTTGATGCTGGGAGGATGACATAGGATTGGATTCTGCCTGTTTAATGGTCTAGATTATACAAATTTGTATTTTGACCAGAAACTTGGAAGAATTTACCGTGCTTCATGAAGTTTTACAATTGAGTCTATTAAGTATAATGATATTGATAATAACAATAATAATAATTGAACACTCAAAGAGGTTAAGTGGCTTTCTCTAGTATATGACAGTTTGTAAAGAATCAAGCCTAAGTCTGTCTGAGTCCAAACAATGTAATCCAGGGGCATGAGGGTTCATGGTCTCTGTATCCTGATAAATCTGCGAAAGGCAATGGCCAGAAGTCATGTAACCTCAAGAACAAACAGAAATCGTTTACATGCTATTCCTGTTGATGTAAAGACAGAGCATTCAGTCTCAAATTTGAAACAAAAGTGTGAAGAAATAGAAGAATATTTTAGATAGCATTCACCTTCCTTTTCCTTTCATTAGAAGACTCAAATTCTCTTTCTTCTCTCTCTCTCTCTCTCTCTCTCTCTCTCTCTCTCTCTCTCTCATTCCTCCCCCCCTTCTTACCCTCCTTCCTGTTTCTTTTTCTCTCTCTCCGTCTTCCTATCTCTACCTCTATCTCTTTTTCTGTCTCCCTCTCTAGGAGAAAGATCGGTCCAGGGATAAGAACAAGAGATTTGAGGCACCAGGAGCATATTTGAACACCAGATCTACCACGTCCTAGCTATGAGCTTGGGCATTGGCTTAACTGCTTAGACCTCAGTTTCCTCATATCTGAAATCAACCTACACCCCTTTACTCTATGTCAGGCCATGGGGCAGATCACAGAAAACAACATAAACAAGGTGCTGATGCTTGGCAATTTGGAGTGAAAATTCCTTCTCTAATCTATACATGATATCTGAACAACTGATCTCAAAGTAGCAAATTCAGATCACTCAGATTTTATCATTTTCTAAATATAAATGTACTTGCCAAGCTGATATGTTTTCACTAAATTGAATGACTGTTTCCACATCCTGTGGAAGGAGGCAGTATTTTTATGGATTATATGTCACTTGGCTACCAGTTCATGGATGCACCTTGCATGGCTGCTGCGCGTCTTTTTTATGGCTGGCCAGTGGTCATGCCCACGGCCTCTCATATGTGCTCAGTGTTCAGTATATTCCAGCCTTGTCCCTTCTCTATCTCTCCCTCTCCCTAATCATTCTGACATTTGCAGCCAGCCAGAGTGCTGAATGCCTGCAGAGGGGAGTCTAGAATAACACTGGGGATGGACTTGGTTTGCTTTATTGGCAGTAACTAGTTTTAGGCATTTTCACATCTAACCTCATGCCTTTCCCTGAGCTTGTTACCAATCACCTCTATCAGCCTCAGTGTCTAGTATTAGGTAGGTATTAAAGTCAACAGTGCTGAAAAGCATTACTATTTGAAACCCAAAATAACCCCCATAGGAGGGACAAGAAGCAGCCCTTGAGACCCTCGGCACCCTTCCCCATGGACAGTCTCTAAATTCTCTGCGACTGTAACTTCCTTTTTTAAAATGTAGAGAATAGTTCCTGACAACGCAGAATCATGAGCCATGTGCCTATGAAGCACACCTGTGTTTCAAAGGTATTTCTGATCTGCGAACAATTTCACTAAAACCATATTGACTGCATGGGAGACAAAAATGATGGAAGAACTCTCCAGAACCTTTTATTTATTCATTTATTTACTTGGCATAATGGTAGAAGAATTACTTAACCCACTGTGAAGAAGCCAGGTAAAGAAAGAACTGTTTGTTTTCGACAATTACCCATGGCTCAAGTAAGCAGAAAGACAAGACATAACCTTCGGAGCTGTGCTGCTTTTGGTTCACTCTGAATAAATAAGTATAATTTAAAACACTGGAATCATATATATTCCAAAATTGTCTGCTTCTTGGATTTTCCATTATTCTGAAATGTACACATATTTCTGTTTGAAACAATGGTAATAATACACATTTTGTAATTGAAGGAAGGTTCTATAATCTTCTCTATCTTCTGTTGTGTATTCACCTGTACCTGTACTTTAAAAACTATAAAGCACTATATAACACACGGTATTTACTGAGTGTGGCATGTATATTTTTGTTTTACACAAAATTAATAAAAGGATTCTTGCTTGCACACTAGCCTTAGCAATGCTTTTTCACCAAACGCGCAGCTCAGCCAGGTTCTCTGCCTCCTTGTGAATTTGCAGACTAGATCTGGTGAGCCCTTTCTAATCTGACAAATGTCACAACCCATCCACCCGAGTTACCATATGTGGCTCCAGCTAAGAGTATCACCACACAATCATACATTTTTACAATGGGTCTATAAAACAACAATTATAATAAATGTCTGCTTAATTAATACATTAGGACATAAAGCAATTTATTATGCTCTTATTTGCTATCATTCTCCTTGCTCAAATTTAATAATGCAAAAAGGTTTCTCAGATGCCAACCCCTGGAAATAATAAAAATACATTCATCATGGATATTGAATGCAGACACGCCTGGCAGTACTGCTGGCAAAGAGGAAGCAGTCAGATGTGGAGAGAGAAACGAGGGGCTGTTTGCACAAGCTTGGCTAGAATCAGGTCTCTACGATAGAGGAAGGAGCCTCGTGCAATGCTTGGCATGGCAGCAAGGAAGGTGCCCGGAATAACTATTATTACAATATGCAACAAAAGGGGGAGGGAGAAAGGGAGTTGGGGTGAAAAGCTTTCAAGTCAGTTATATTCATGAGGGCTATGGAGGCTCAAATTGAAATTATCTCACTCTGTGCTGATAAATAAAGTAGCTCTGGTACCTAAATCATGACACTAACTATACGTTTCGATTTTTTTTAAGTAGTGATTAGGTGGATACTCTGGGGAACCTACCAGCCTTCGCAGAGATAACAGACTCAACTTAATATCAACTTAAAAAGAGACTTGAATTCTAACCAATCTCATGTAATGAATTGAAATTCTATAGCTTTCAGAGGGGGGGGAAGATAAAAAAGCGACACGGCTCCATTCTCTAACTTGCTGTCAGGAAATATAATTTGTGCTCTCGGTGATTCACCTAGCTCATATGCAGCATGCAAATTTATTTCCCTAATAATCAGACCTGGAGATTGCCCAAGAGGATTAATAGCATCATTCCTTATGACCGCCAGGATATTATGCACCTCTGACATGGAAAAATTGTGTTAGTTCTACACAGAAAACGCAAGGATATTTGTCCTGCTAGACAATATAATAGGCTGGTGCATCATCAGATTACAATGTCATTTCAAAAACCTTGAATACAAATAATGTACAGTAGGGGAAATGTTGGAACAACCTCCCTTAATTCAGTAGCCTTGAATTCACATGTATTTTTGTGTGTGCTATGCGGTGTATGCATATTTTTTATTAGAGCTTTCCAACATTGCCTGCAAAAAGGCAAGGGTATTATATATTCCATGCGATCTTGTCATTGTTCCTTGGAAAACAGATGAAAAAGACGTGAGGAAAGGGTTCTTTCTATGGTTTTGGTTTATTTTTATCTCACCCGTACACTGCTGAAGACAGCATTCAGAAACAAAAGTTTCATAGGTAGACACCGATTGTCTGGGGTTTATGGGCAAGGGGGGGGCAGTGTTCTCCTTGGTATGTATAGAGATGTAAGTATCTAAGATTTTAGTTTCCACTCCCGTCTGCATTCAAACATGAAGTCATTCATACTTTCAATCACCTAATACTTGATACTCAAGGTAAAACAATATATTTCACAATCGTTGTTTGGGACTATATTTTATTTCATTTCTTCATCTTTCACAAAGAATCGGTCAGAAATTTTCCAGAACAGTAATGTCTCCAGCTGTACTTTAGACCAAAGAACACTGCCTTGAGACAAGACCAAATTTCATTATTATGCGCATGGGAGCAATAAGATTAGCTCCTACTGCTGCCCCTAAGGTGGAGCAGCAGGATGAACCAATGAGATGATGCTAATGTGCATGTTAATAGTATTCTGCTAGAAGAAGTTGGGATAATTAAACATGTACCGTCTCTTTAAGACAGAGCTGCACACATTTTCTTCGGATGGGTGTTTACAAGAATTCCAATTTCAGGTCATAGCCATTTCTGAGATTGCTTAAGAAAGAGATGGGAATAACTTATCTTATTCATGTATTCAAGGAACCTTATAAAATGTGCAAAACATAACAGTTTTAAGGGGCAAAACATGCATCTTATCTTGACAGAGCTGCTTTATTATGTGTACTGTTGTATACTGACCTAATATATGGAACATTTTTAGCTAATATACCTTGCAGGAAACCAGCCTTTAATGTGATGGATTTTATGGTATCTCATTAGGGTGTGTTTATATAACCTGATACTAAACACATTTTCAGATTCATGTTCCTTATTAAAATTGTGAGCCACATTGATTTTTAGGTGGAACAGCAACAGAGCCATTTTTACTATTAAGAAGGGCAGCTCTGAAGTTATTCCCAGGGCACAACTGTTCCCCATACAAACTTGGGACTTCCCTTTGATAGTTTCAATTAGCCTGGACTTCATGGGATAGCCCACTGTCCTCTGCTACTTAGAAAGCCTGGCAGGTTATTCTTTATAATGCAGAATTTTTAATTATTTCATAGAAAGTTTTCCTTTTTTTTTCTGGAAGTAAAAAAAAGAAAAATCCCATTTCTTCTGTTGTTTTCTCATCAGTGTCTTTGATTTTATGAGTTAGCCCCAAGTAATATTGATAGATTGGCCCTGGAGAGATACATATCTTCACATCTGAGCTTCTGGGGTTTTCATAACTAACACTGCCAGCCACGGCAGTGTTTGTGTGAAAATGGCAAATTAAAAAAAAACAAAAAAAAACACCTTAACATTGGAAGTTGTGTTAAACAAAATAATGACTTTCACATGGTGAAGTCTCCATTTTGTAAACTGATCCTGTGAGGTAACTCAGAAGTCAGCCATAAATAGTGTCCCAGGGTATTTCAGTGGAGTCAGGGGAAATAATGACCTAGAGGTACTGTAAATAGTTTAAATTACTGGAAGGTCTTTCTAAGAAATGTAATGTGAGAAGGGAGAGAAATGCTTTTTTCTCCATTGTGAAGTGAGTAGTACCCTTTGGAGGTGATCCAAATTCAGAACGCTAATATAATATTTAGAGAAAAGGACTATCTTTTGAGAAAAACAAAAACTTTACATTTCCTACTTGTTACAGCACAGCTAGTTAACACAATCCAACCAGGATGGAAAAAAGAACATCCAGACAGAAGCGTAAATGTGTTTATTTGACTTGTATTTCAAACGAAAGGCACAAACCTTTAACAGGGAAAGGGGGGAATAGATTTTCAACAGCAACACATAGAAAACCTATGGAATGAATATCGTTACTCATGATAGAGTGAATATTGTTAATCGTGTCATTTCATTTTAACCGTATTTATAACTTTAACTATAATCCTGCAATTGTAGTTCACAAGCCTCGAGTAATTGCTATCTATATTTGGCCTAAGAAATTTTAAGTCAGAACTTGTTCTCAGAAAGGAAGACAGTTTCCCTTTATTCTGCCCCTGGCATAGTATTCATTATTAAACATTAAAGTTGTGTCAATTACTTTCATATTTGATTATTATCCCAGTTATTCTACCAGCTAATCAAGACTTCTTAAAAGACATGTCTGCAGTGACTACAAACCAATGCACAGAATAGAATTATTTGTGCTTTCTGCTTCTTGGTTAACCATAGCTATCGGTTATTTTAATTCACCCCACTACCCCACTACCCATCATCATCTCTCCCAAATAAGATAACAGATTGACTTCCTCATTTGTTTTAATCAATATGAGATTCAATATGAGTTACTCCTTGGCTAAATACAAGAGCCAGGTTCATGTATTTGTTCTAAATTGGGATGGCCTGAGCTATCCTGAGAACTCTGTTGTTCGTATTAAGAGGTTCACAGTTATTCGGCTGAGGTGCAATTATTTTACCATTATTACATGCAAAGCTTTTAACAAAACCATCGTTCCCTCCTTTTAAGCAGAGAGTTTTATAATTTATTACATCTCTTTGGTCATCAACACTCTATACAAACAGTTGGCCACCAGTGACCAATTACATTAAGGTTAAGCAACATAACTTTAAATTAGAACTAAGCTAATGTATCTTCATCAAGGGCCTGCTGTGTTTTCACTGCTGTTTATGAGATGATGCTAAATGTGGATATAGAGCACGCTCGCTGGGACCAATTCCTTTCGGCCTGAAAATGGGAAAGTCTCGAGTGTACCCGGGTCCGGAGCTAATTAATGGGATAACATCTGCTTTAAGCATTCGGCTTGAGTCATTTCTATCAACTTCCCAGCGAAGGTGCAGCGGAAACTGTCAGAGAACTAAGTATCTATCATGAGCCGTATTAATCTGTGACAGGACTGCAAAAGGCACTTTTCAGTCTTAGTTCTATATTTATTTGGGGTGTTGCTATAATGAACACGGGGTTCCCTCCCATTCTTGCTTTCTACACTGCATGAATAATTGGCGGGTACGTAAGCAAATCACCCATTATATACACATAGGGTAGGATGCTGTTCCTGTTCTCAAAAATTCAGTGTAGAAGAGATTAAAGATAAGAATAAAACAGCCATGTTGCTTCTGAAACAATCAGTTCTAGCCACAAAGACATTTATGTTGTTTTATCGTCTTACTTAAAACCGCAGCAGGATTTGCTGAAGAGAAATACCGGTACTGTAAAGCAAGCTTCAGAAGGGGTAAGCCCACTTATTTCGTGTTATTTCATGTTATCAGCTCTTGTACAACATGATTTCAGCTTTAGTAACGACTAAATAAAGGCACCTGTCCTGTGTGGTCATTTACATAAATCCAACCTGCATAGAAGAAAAAAAAGTCGTTCTCTGACAACTTAAAATAACTGATGTGTGGATGTAGCAACAGCAGCCATTCCTTCAACAGAGCTTTCCCACAAATTCTAATTGCTTACGTACTTACATTTGTTTGTTTTGTAGGGAAGTGAGAGAAAGAGTACACTTTAATGAAGTGTTCAGAAGAACAAATTTCCACGGGTATGATCTTTTGGAATAAGTAAACTAGTATGCTTCCTATATGGTCATACAATCAAGTAAATAGCACCAAGCTTTTTGATTCCCATGGTCAATAGAAAGAGAGAGAGAGAGAAAAAATACATTCTTTTTAGTGGTTGAGCTGAATTATGCTGATACCATTTTTCAATAATCAGGGCCCCAATAAATGGCATACATAAATATGATCCTGAGGAAGAAATTAGAATAATGACCATTCACCTTTACCTAAAAGCTGATGGGGTCAAAAGCCAAATGTCAGCTCACAGTGAGAATGGGAAAATTCATGGTCTAAAAATCCCACAGCTTCCTAAAAAGAGTGTCACTCAGGGTTATTTATGAAAATAAAAGTGAGAGGAGAATCAGGATATATATTTTAAAAATCCTTAACACGTATAGCATAGAGAATTTAAAAAGTCAGCATTTTCTTTAGGTGTTTAATAATCCTATGAAATTTTCAATATTGCTGAATTGAACTTGTGGCTGTCCCCAATTCATATGTTTCTGCAATAATCTTATAGTAAACGAATAAGTTGTGTTGGTTAATTGCCAAGCTATTTTGCATACAGTTAAGTTGTGCATATAAAAGTACGCATGATGAAACATGTAGTATTTTATAACCCAAAGCAACTATCGTGCTCATACCTAATGCATGCACACACATTGTAACCCGGGACAAATTGCTTGTGTTAGTTACTACCACAGGCTGGCGGGCCAGAAAATACATTTGGTGCCTAATATGCATAAGCACAGAAATATGGTCAGGCTCATTACTGTAATAAAGCTGTGATTTGCCAGCAGGATCAGTAGAAACACACTTGAAGCAGTCTGTCCCTTCCACTAGCTCATGTGCCATAAAGCAATAAGGTTGTAACAAGGGTGAATCCTCAATTCAGTTGGGCTACCTTGTCTGGGTTATTTGAACCCTTATTTGCCTTAAGGGGCCCATTTGCTTGTCCTAATGTGTACACAGTGATAATGTAGCCATTTACGCAATAAAGAAGGTCTGCAAAACAGTAGTCTGCTCTGCAATAACGTGGGGTAGCAAGAGTGTGGAGAACTGGCAACTGTTGGTCCAATTACATAATTCCACGGAGGCATCTTCAAATCAGAGAGGTGGCTTTTGAATGCAATTCAGAGTAAGTAGAGTACTGGACAAGTAAAAAGCCAAATGGGTTTCTTTTGAGTGCTTTGATGAAATTAGAATCAGTTTCATGAAAGAAAATGCCTTGGGTCCTCTGCTTGAAGGTTCCATGTTATACAAAAGACTCTTGAAAAATTATAGAATTTACATTCGCTGGAAAACAGGTTAAGATGGAAGTTTCCAAGTTGGAGAGAAGGCACTAAAGGGTCATGTCCCATGGGACAGGACATTCAGTACTCACACAAGGAAAGTCTGAGTGAAAAGATGAAGGTAAGGTGTCCCCCAAATAGGCCATGGTGCCCCCCAAAGCCCTCAAGCATTTTGGCGCCACGTTCGTGGTTGCCACAGTTATTAAGTGGCCTTTGAAGGACGTTCTTTGACAGTAGAGAGCTAGACAATTGAAATTCAAGCTTGACGTCCCCTGGAAGAAACTCTGAAGATCATGTGGTACATATTTTACTCTTATTCCTTTCTTTTATGCTTTTGCCAGCTTTTAATGAATGCTAGTTTTGTATTTTTACATGCCCACGTAAACAGGCTGGAAAGCTGGTGGTGAGTATAAGCAAGAAAAAAGCTAAATTAAATATTGATAAAGTACAATTCTTTCCAAAGGTTTGGAAGAGATTCTGCTTACCAACTTAAAAAATAAAAATAAAAAAATAAAATCCAGAAACTTTCAGCATTATTTGCCATACTTTTCTATGATAAACATCAAAAGTGCCAAAAGAGGCATTGTTGCTCTGACCAACCTCAACTAACTGCTTCTTGGAACACTGTGTTGAGAAAATTTCTGAGGTCACATGCAGTCTCAATATGCATGAAGAGGAAAATGGTAGTATGTATTCCAGCTCTCTCACCCACAGGTGCCAATCTCCAGTCTCAGATGTCGCCTAAGCATTCCCATCCTCTCTCATCTGAGACGCTCTTCCATATCCCTCATTCTTCAAGATGTATCTTCACAGAACATTTTCGGACCTTTCCATCCTAGTAGGCTAGGAACTTTGGGTTAGGCTATATAAAGATTCATTATATATCGTATATATTATACAGCATGTATATGCTATACGTGTTATTAACGATGAATAATTTCTGTCATACAACTTCACACAGAAAACAGAATACATAAAAATAAGTTTAGGTTTATGCTGATTCTCTATGGGAAACGGATATGCCATGGTGTAAGTAAAATATATAGCCATAGATATTGAGGAGAACATCCAGTTTGGCCTAATGGAAAAATGGAGAAGGTAGCTCTCCAGGTAGTGTAGTTTACAGGGATTCAGAATATTTTCATCCTGCTGCCATTATTTGCCACTGGCCTTCTATGGTGTCTCAGATGCCAGAGAGAATCACTTCTATGAGTTGACATATCATCTCCGGATGTCCCAGATGGAAAGTAAACAAGCTACTAGGCAGGGGTCACACAGTAAATCAATAACCCTATTCCATAGTATCAAATCAGCTAATAACTTTCAAAGAGAGGATAGGAGTCTATGGGTTCTGAAAGTATTTTTTTTATTTTATTATTCTAAAGAGATGTAATGTAGTTGAGTAGGAACATTAGCAGCAAAGAACTACACTGGAAACGTCTCTCCAGACAGAGCTGACCATGAAGGCTCTGGGTTCCTGAGAATAAATAGTGTCAAATCAAATCAATAAACCTTTTTACATACCTTTTAGATGTTTTGGGACCTATTGAATAACACGTAGGCACAGCGTGAGCAGATGTTTGAGGGTTACAGATAAAATGGCTTCGTATGGGAGATCTCACTCTAAGAGACTATCTTTGTTTTCACTTATTACCATGATTTAAAAATAAAAAATAAAAAGCTGTGATATTTTACTCTTTATCAGAAGATATACAACGGCAACTAGCATTGTTCCATTCAAATAGCTTTCAGAGCTTTATAACATTTCCGAGAACTCAACGTTTTTCCCCACATGGGCACTTTTGATATCACTGTGAAACTGCCCCCCAGCCCCGCCAAACACACACACATGCACAATGGTCTCCTTATAAGCATCATCTCTGCCCTTGAAGTGCTTGCACTTTCATGGAAGAAGACAGATGAAGCAAAATGAAGAGCGTGCCTACCAATGTTCAACATTATACATTACAGACATCTCAGGAGAGCAGCATGCAAATAGCATGGGCAGTACTTGGTCATCATATGCTTGGGCCCCAAACAGGGAGAGGTAAAGCCCATCTCAGTGATGGGCAATTAGGAATCGGTCTAAGATATGTTTCATGAAGTTGCTCAGGACTGGTCCTGAGATTACCTTCAGAATGGAGGCTGCACCTCATCCTGGGGAGGAAGTCTCTTTCAATCAATACACAAATATACATCTGGGACCATCATTTGTAGCCCCTTTGATCATTGGTGCACCCTTTTACAGATTGGCCCTTTTAAACGTGAGGTTCCCAGGGGAAACCTTGGTACAGGGAAACAAAACTAGCTATTGATGTTTAGTTTAAAGGCATTTCTGTACTTGGGCTTTTCTTCCTTACTCCTCATGATCCCTTTCCTTCCATTCCCACTGCAACCTCTCCTTGGTCTCCCTGGATTTGATCTACTGACCCGGGTGCTGAGGCTGGATTGGAAATCTTCTGAAGGGTCCTTAACATGCCAGAGTTAACAGGCCTGCCTGGGCCAGCTGCCGTCTCAGAGCTGCCACAAACTCCATGGATTGTTTGGCAATAAAAATCAGCAATAAAAGTGTGAAAAATACCAGAGACCCAAATGGGAGAGGAGGAGAGGGGGGGGAATGGTTCTAACACTCTTTTAGTGGACATCTGATTTATTTTTTAAATGGAAAAGCCACTTTTATAGCTACTGTAGTTCAATTATCTCTAATTTTACACATTTTATGCAAATTCTCAGCATCTTAATTGCAAATGAGAAGGAAACTTATTTTTTAAAGCAGAAAAATAAGGTATAGTTTCATATTTTCTTTTCAATTTTTAATTCCTATTCTTGATTCAGAACCATTAAACTTTTAAAACTCTTTTTTACACAGTTGTTTAAAATTATGTGTAATTTAAAGGGCAATCACATGTTCACAAATACCCATAGTCTTAAACAAGTAGCAAATTTTATTCCCAGACCTCACTCTCCCTCATGGAGAAGATCCTTTGCTGTTCTCCTACGTATAATTTCAAAAGACTGCAAAAGAACATACTCAAACGTATTCACAAAGAAACTTGATGTCTTAAAAATTGAGCACACTGGAACATATTCTAAGCATCAAGAAACCCAGCTACAGGATTTTTGCCTGGGTACCCAGGCAAAAGATTTCTAACCAGTAATGTGCTGATAGATAATTGACAACCAAGGCTCTTGGGAGATAACAATCAATTCTCTCTGATCTGTAGTGTTTGCCAATTTCCATGGTGTAAACACTCCCGCTATGGTCGACTTCAAGTTACTAACATGATACCACCTAACATGGAAATGGGAAGAGATGGGCTGCATTGATTCTTGTGAGCAGAGCCAGCTCCAGCACACCACACCTCCCAGCAATTTAGATATGCTTCGAGGATGTTAACTAACTTTACTCTGAATTGGAGTCTCAAGAGGTAAAAGCCAATAGGAAAGTTTTCTACATTGAATACATGTTTTGAAGATTTTATAGACTAGCGGGAAACTTAGCATGATGCTTATAAATCTAGAGTCATGAGTTTTAGTCAAGAATCTGGCAATTACGAGCCACCTAGCCTGTACCAAATCTTGGCCATGGATTCTGTTTCCTCATGTCTAAAACGAGGATAATGAAGTTCACTCTGCTGTGAGCTTATCTTCTAGTAACAAAAGAGCTAATAGTCATGGGATCACTTGATAACTGAAAAGGATATGCAAATAAAAACTAACTATCTTTATGGTTTATTTCACAATTACTGGTTTAGTCAACAAATATGTCTTGATATCACCATAGGAAACACAAAGATGTACATGACAGAATCCATACTCGTAGAATTATTCTTCAATAGATCGTGATTAGTGTTTTCATTAGTGTTTCCATCCTGGCCATTTGTGGGAAACATACATATTATTCTGAGCGCTGAATATTGAGAAAAATCAGTCAAGAAATCAGGAAAAGAGGAAAAAGTATTACCATTCTCTTGTGAGGATTAAAGCTTAATTGGAATCTGTGCTAGATTTCTCCATTGAAAAGGACAAAGGAAGCCCCGTGAATGCTACGATTTACACTTCTGGGAGATGTGAGAAGTGCCCACAACAGGCTTCAAGGATGGTGGTTAAGTGAGCTCCAAGCCCTTGTCACCTCCACCCTGAGCTACAAACAATATTACATTGGAAACTTCCTCAGTGGTCCACACAAACAATTTGTAGAAAAGACACTTTCCCATCCAGGTCCTCCCTTTCTTTACCAACCATATTTCATTCTAGCACACCAAGCAGAGGGAACATAATCATTTGCCTTCAACAAAAATCCAGACTCCTCTGGAAACAGAAGCAAATGGGATGAGAAAGGAAGGCCGTGTGTGTAGCACTTCCCATTAGGCCCTCTACCTAACAGTAATTAGGCTTGCTCCGACTAATGTTGGACTCCGAGCAGCTGCTCCAATACTTATTTTCGTAAAAGAAAATAAAGAGTACATATGAATCCCCGACTTTTACTTCTTTTTTTTTTTCTTTCCCTTTGTGACTTCATGCTGGTTTGCAATTTGTGTTTTCACCACTGTAGTTAATTCTAAGACACAGTCGATCAACTCATAGCCTCCTTAGTAATGGAAGTACCTCTAAATAAAATTGTGTAAAGCTCAACACTTCGATGGAGAGAATCCCTACCAATCCTTTCATCTTGTATTTAGTTGGTTACCCTTCACTGAAGTTACATTTATAGCATAATTAATGAAAGAAGCTTTTCTTCTGACTTGCCTAAATAGCTATGCTGGGTGACTTGGAAATTCTATATATTTATTAGGAAACACTATTACCTAAAATGTCTGAGACCTTTCTACATAACATGGCAGCCAAACTATTCCACCTTAAGCATGTGACTTAGAACTGACAGGCTGAAATATACACATGCCTCATAATGCCTGTCAACAATTTTACTATCTGGTACAAATGGAAACTTGCTGAATTTATTCCCTAAAATGCTTTTTATGCTTTTCTTGGTTCTGGCTTAGTGGTAATGTATTTAAATGTCTGGGAGAAATATTCAAAAGAATGAAACCCATAACTTCAGTTGAGATGCCTACATTTCAAACCAAATACTGGCAGATCAGTGAGTATCTAGGTTAATACTATCCTTATTTGATTAGGATAATCCACGGAGACACTGACTCATTCCTTCAGATCCTGCCTTTTAACCAATCAGTATTTTTAGGGTTATGGTTTTCAGAAGGCAGGTGATAATTTTGGAGGTAACATCTCAAGGTGCTGCTGACATTGAGATGCATATTTAATATGTTCTTGGAGTGACACAACACAGCAATGTTGGACTCTCCCCCAAGAAACACAAGTATATCCACACCCACAATGCCACTGACCTTTAAGTTCTTGAAGCTCCCATATAGATTTAGTATACTGGCTCTTACTAATGTCGATGAAAAATTGAAAATTGAAGGCATGGGTAGTGACTATCTCTTCCTCAGCTTGTCCTGTCTTTTCAGCTTAGAGGAACTCCTGAAAAGGAAAGGCAGGTAGCTGCTCTCCACCCAAAGATCGATAGTAGGGCAGGAGGAAGGAACCCTGAGGACAGCCATAGTAGTGAGCTGGTCTTTGACCTAAATTAGCACATGTCTGCTACCTACACAGAATAGGGGATCACAAGAGAACAGGGGAAGGTGGGGAAAACAAAGGGAAAAAAGTCAGACTTGGATTTTTTAGAATGTCATTAAAATATATCTATTTTAATTTCACATGACTAAAATAATCTGCGTTCTTTGTACTAATTTTGCTTTGACTGAAATTAGTTGTCAGAGCTCTCTTTATAGCCTAATTACCTTTTTCTGAAAAAAAAAAGGAGAAGAAGAAGTAGAAGAAATAACAATAAATTTGTAATGCAAAAGCTGCAAGTTTGTGGTATTAGTACAGATTAGAGACGGTTCTAGGAACAGGGTTTGAAAACAATTTGAACAATTCTGGAAAAGCCTTGTATTCCTCAGAAGGATTTTGCTAGTTCTCTCCTCATTGTTTAGCGTCATGGTAATGACTCGTGGCCACAAAGCCTTGAGAGTGACTAGTGCTCAGGGTAGCTACAATTTAGTGTCATCTATAGGTATGTTATTTGGCTTTCTTACCAAGGCAGCTAGAAAATCAAATGTTCACACTCAAGACCATGTGTTTGCAAAATTTTCTGTTAAAGACCAGATTGCAAATATTTTAGTCTTTATGGGCCTTAGAGTTTCTGTCACAACTACTCAGCTCTGCTCTTGTAGTGCAAAACAGCCACAGACACTATACAAACAAATGAGTGTGACCGTGTTCCAATAAAATTTTATTTACAAAAACAGGCAGGAGGCCAGGTTTGGCTCACAGGCTATAGCTGACCAACCCCTTCTCAGGACAATTCAACCAACGGGATGTGGAAAAAAACTAATGTGTGCACAGCACAGCACAGAGTGAGTGCTCAACAAGTACACCTTGGATAAAAATAAGTATCAATTACACTTTAAAATGACTTTATTCAATAGCAGAAATATAGTGCTACCTCTAAGTTAGAATCGATTGGTTTTAAAAAATTAACTGTTTTTAGTGACTTCTTATAATCAACAGAAATAGGTAATAGATGAATATAAAGGGGATACAGAGGAAAGATAACCAAATGCACCCTGTTTATGGAAGCTCAGTGAATGGCAAACTGCTCTGCACAATTAGCCATAGAGGATGCCACAATGTTACTATACCATACGTGTAATAGCAGGTTTGCAGTTATGCCCTTCTGCCGTGGAACTAAGGGAACACTGCAGAAAGAGTTGGCTGAGTCAGGGTGATGTGCAATATGTTCTTTAAAGATATGCATCAAAATGAGCAGCTTCTTAAAAATTATCTCCCTTGAAAGGATGAGCTTCAATTATATTGTAAGTAAACACCAGATTTGGGAATAAAAGTTATTGGTCTCATTCTTGGTGCTGCTTCTCACCTTATGGTGTTTCCTCATCTGTATTACAAGGATTGGGACCGAGATGATCTGTGGTACTCAAACCTTGACGCTAAAGCTCTACGATTCAATGCTAGCTTCAACTATGTTTTTTAGTTAGAGGATCTCTAACTAATAAGTTAGAGGCTCTCTAACTTATTCCATCATGCTTTTTACCTGAAGGTGAAATATTGAGCTGCCTCTGTTTCCTCTTTTACTAAGCACGTGTCCATTCCACTCCCCCTACCCCACTCCAACCCCTCACAGTAAGAGTCTCATCATAAATGTGAACGCAGCTCATCTCTCCACTGGTAGCCAGGGACAGGGGGAAAGCAGCCCAAGGCCCCTCTCCAAAGTCATCTTGGGCATCTTGAGCATTCCTCAGCTGGAGGGGCTTTCCCATTCAGTGCCTGGACCAGTGCCAAGAAGATCTGTCCAGCTGTAAGCCTGATTTTATATAGTTATTTTCACTTATTTTTTATTTTGCAAGATGTAAACGAATCTGTTTAACTAGGAAATCACGTCCCTTGAAAGTGATTATAACCTAATTTGACATGCAGTATTTGTATACTTATTCTAGTGTTATGATGCATTCACTGTGTTTACATAAATAGAGATTTCTGTATAATTACTACAAGATAATGTAAAGAGTTAATCACATGAAATCCCCCAAAATCTCATTTGGGTTTTTTTTTTTGTTTTTTTTTTTTAAATTTGAAAGTAAAATTTCCCTTGGAAATAAAGTGGGCCCATTTCCAAAATGTTCCATAAATCTTCTTTAAAAGCCTTACAAAAACATCTGTTTTCTTCATCATTGTTGTTTGCTCATTAATTGATACAGTCAGATAATATACTGTGTACCTAATATGTGCCAGATACCAACAAAGATAAAATAGACATGTTTGTTGCCTTCAAGAGCATTGTATCTAAACAAGTCTGGAAGCACTTCATGGGAAAAGGTGAAGCTCTGCCTTGATCTCATTTGCTCATCATTGACAATCACTATGTTTTCTTCATAAAAATACAATGGAAGAAGTAAGTGTACAAGAATGATTTACATAGAAAGAAATATCAAGAGGAGAGAGAGACAAAATTAACATGAAATTCTAGAAGAGTTGCAAATACTTTGAAGTTTTCCTCTTTTTCTATCTTAATGGCAAAGAAAGGAATTTCCCCCAAATGAAATATTTTGCTGAAACTAGAAAGGAACAATCACACAAAGAATGACCCAATAGTTCTATGTTTACATATCAATTTTTAAAAAGATCTAGTTGCCTATCTTCCTGAGGTTAGATAAATGCTTCTTTTTGCACTTATTTGCTTCCATTCGTTCCATTTGTACCATATGCTCAGCTTGGTCTCAGCAAAACCGAGAGTTAAAAATTAGACGAAGGCCTGCCAAAGTTCATCAAACTGTGTGTACAGTGAAAGAGGGCTGGACAATCATGTATAATGGAATCTATTTTAGAAAGGCGAGGATGTCACTACATGTGTACGCGTCACAAACACCATCCTCTCATCACTTTCACTGGACACTGCACACTAACAATTTTTGGATAGGAATTTTATGGAATTCATCATAAAAATAATTGAACCAGGGGTGAAAAAAATCTCCATTTCTCCTAGGAGTGTTATTCCTCTATCATCATGTTCCAATCCTCCTCTCAAATATTTGGGCTCTTTTCTTTATTGTGTTTTCTAGAAGACAAATGACATATAGACACAGTTATAATGTCTTCAGGGAAACAGGACAACTAATTTAATTTTTTTAAAAATATGAGTTCCATACAATTCCTATCTAAACATTATTAGAATAAGAGACAGAAATTCAGGAATGAAATGGATTACAGGAATTGCCTCTGGTCCCCTTAAAAAAAAATCCATGTCATTGTTTTACACCTAGGATCCCAATATTTCAATGAAATTTTATTCAAATCAGTGTACACTGACTAAAGTACCTAATCTGTCCAATGGTTCATGAGTCCAATTAGTTTACTTCAAAAAAAGGAATAAAAGTACATACCGTTTGTCAATGAGGTCCTACAGAACTAAAAAAAATATTGTTTATTATAATGAGCATGGTATTATACACTATTTGTTCAACTATCTGTTCCTAAATTATTTCTATATAATTGAATTATTCTTAAACCATTAGTTATGGAAGACTTAAAGCTTAATACCCTACAGGAGAGCTAATTAAACATATGCAGCCAATTCACTATTAATATGTATGTTTTCATGCAGGTCCAAGTTCCACATTGCCCTCCCATGACAGATACTGTAAAGGACATTCACAGTAAAGGATCAAAATGATGTGCTTTGGATCTGAATTCTGCTATTAGTACCATGTTCCCAGAGTGAGTTACTCAACCTTTCTGTGCTTTAGTGTCACTTTCTGTAAAATGGGAATAACAGTTCCTATTGTTGTGAGGAGTTAAACAATTTTACACATAGAGGGCCCTTAGAGCACTGCCTGGCACGTGGTACGGACACAGTAATGCTTGCTAGTTGTATTGGAAGCCGCAGTGATCACACTGGCCTCGGGTGGCATTTACGTGTACTCCCTCTCTATTTTCCTTGTTCATTCATTCAGCCTATCCCTTTAATTCTCAGCCCTTGGAAAACATTAGCAATGCCAATCAGAGCCTAAGGTAATGACACATTATTTAGTTAAGTGTATATAGTCTCCCTACCCCCCAAATCCCCATCATATTTTTGTCTTCCATGAACATGGTTAATTGTGAAGTGACTGTGTTCACGACCACTAGCTTATTTGCATGGTTGACATTCTTAGTGGATTCACTTGACACTAGCGACAACATATGAAACTGCCTGATTAAAACTTCCTCTTCGTTGTCCACCTCTCATCTTTGGCCTACTTTCCTTTCTAATTGACCCTATTCCCCCAACCCAGACACAGAAGACGAACACATGTGAAGTACAGAATTTCCAAGATTCACCTTCTCTCCCCTTCCACCAATCAGTGCTAAAGTAAGTTTATTTATTTTTGACATGAGTTCTTTGTTTTCAGTGATCATCTTAGGAGAAGAAATTAGTCCTCCGGTGGCATCTACAGCATTTTCACAGTGTCACATCCAAGCCGACTTGATACAGTCTCGAAGGAATGACAGGAAGTTTCTGAGGAGCGTCTTCTCAGAGGCAGGGGAGTTCATAATAGCACCACATGCCCCAATTTTGAGGCGACTGCCCCAGTTTTAACATACTATCTCCCCTGTGTTCCCGAGAGCAGATCTAATGTTCTCTTCCTCCAGGTCCCTGTTGATTGCCTGAACTGTGAGAGTGCTGCTTAACGTGGCAAGGGAATGGGGTAGAATTGGAGTTCTCCAAATCACAAACATGTCGGATAGGACTCACAGTCCAATAATTGACACTCTATGAGGTCTCCCTGAGGGTTGTCAGGTTTTCAGTAGAATATTAGTTGGTTGCTTAACATACTCTATTGTCTTCACTTAAAGGCTTTAAATCTGGAAACTTTGCTAAATTTGACTAAACAAGATACCTAGAAAGTGGAATCCCTCTTGCTCTTAGTTGGTATAATAAGTGGAAAGCATTCTACTTTATTACTGCTTTTTCCATACAGGAAGAAAATGCGGTATTATGAACGTCTGTGTCTGGCCTGCATATCAAAGTGTTCATAGAATCATTTAACGCAGAGACTCATCCCTTCAGATTTTTCAGTTAAGGGACATGACAAATAGGTTTTTTGTTTTTGTTTTGATTTTCTTTAAGCTCTAAAATGCAACATTTTGGATTCGAGAAACCCCAATAAAAGACAGAAAATATCAGCAGTGTCTTGATAAATGTTATATTGGTTTCTAAATAAGCTTAGGAAAGAGCTTTATTCGAAACAGGATTAAAATTTTTCTGGCTCACTTTCTACAAACATAACTTGCTTCTGTTCTGGCACACCCAAAGTGGGGAAAACATTACATGTGAAATTTGTAAAAAGTGACACACAGAGAAAAATGAATGCTTCTAATAAATAATATATTACTATAAGAGAAACAAAGTGATTGAGTAATGTCACGCTAATGATTTTTCTCCAACAGCTAGAACACCTGCTCCAGCAGTTTGTTCAGGTTTTTTTTTTTTTTTTTCCCCTTGCTTGGTAGAACTATTTACTGTGAGAATGACCTACATGAAGTCATTTACCAAGGTGACTGAACTACCTTCTGTTAGGGTGTCAAAATGTCCCAAATTGGAAGACCAAATAAGAATTTGGATGTTGGAATGAGAACATACTGTGGAATACTGAGAGTTATTCTCATCCTAACTGTATGGGCTGCCACCGTGGGTCTCAGACAACCTTTGAGAAATTCTCACCAAGGTCCAAGGACCATTTTACAGATTGCCTTTCTAAATTTTATAGTGAAAACAACCCATACTGGAATGAATCAACATGTGTGACACACTGTTAGGCAGCTCGTCTATCTCTCCCTAGATCTCAATGCTTGTTACAAAAATGAAGGTTCCAGTTATTTCTTCAGCCCTGAATTGTCATTTGACCTACAGCAAATGTCATCAGTTACTGGGGTCCTATTTATTTCTATTGAGTGGGAAGGAATCCACCTTATTTATTATAGAGATTAAATATGGGCAAGAGACATAAAGGTTGGTTGAAAATTTTCAACTGTTTGGAGATCAATATTAATAACAATTTTGGTGTTATTTGGTAAAAAAATAAATATTAATAAGTATCTATGAACAGGCTTGGGCATTGTAAACACATTTCTTATACCAGATTCATGATTTATCCACTTATCTAATTTATATGCCATAAAAACATAGTCATCTTGATGACATATATCCTTAAAACACTGATGTCTGCTCTTCTAGAAAAGGCCATTTCACACAGTTTTCTATTATAATAGCTGAACTTGTTTCTTAATGAGATTCAATAGGGTTTCCAGAGTAGAGTAAAAAAATAACATTCATGTCTACTTTTCTATGTCTTCCAAGCTAAGATCTAGCAATAATTACACATTCTTCCTAAATAAATAGGATCCAAATTTTGGGCCATGGGAGTCAGTGGCAAGAATTACACAATGATATTCCTGAATTTCAATTTTTTCATAAAGGCTATTTATCATGTTTGGCCTACATTTACTAGGCAAAAAATTAGACATTGTCCTAAGCCAAAAGGAGGAACTAGAGTATAGATATTGACACTTGTGGGGCAGAATTGAAAGGGGCCAATGCAATCTTCCAGGGTTTCCCACCACCAGTGTCACTGCTTTGGCGTCACAAGATCCTAAGTTTATATATAGCCTTAGCTGTGACAGTATCTTCTGAGACTTCATTTGTGATACATCTTGACAGGTAAGTTAAGTGTCCATCTGGAGGCAAGGTCTGAATTTTGTGTCTATGTGTGTCCTGTAGTTTGAATTACAAAAATGGTCAAAACAAGCACAGTGTCATTTGCCAATGAGTTTGCTGGTTTGTGGATGTTTGGCTGGCATGCAATGTCTACACACCTTTACACACCTTATTCTCAATCTGAGGAGCAGTACTTGAAGTGTCTACAAATGGGAAATTACCATCTGATGTGTGTGTGATAGCAAAATTTATAATCTTACACTTGATTAGGTCATGTTCATAATAAGCTTGTTCATAATAAGCTACAGGTTTCTGTGGTTCAATTGAATAACGTAACCCTGTTAAAGAACTTAGATGAAGGTCTGGTGCATAGTAAGCTCTCAATTGAGTTAGATTTAAAGTATGTGTCATGGAACATACATCTTAGAGAGAAATGGTTTTAAAAGTCATCGTGTCCAGCCTCTTGCCTCTTCATAATGTCGTACACAGAATTATTGTCTCCAGTTCTTCATTCTCCTATATTATATATTTACATGATTGACATGACCTCAAGATGCTCAAAGTATATTTCCCCATCCATTGACATTGAGCCAATGGGATATTACAGGGGATGTTTGAGTACAGAGTTTAAATATGCTTGTGCATAGGTCCCAGAATGACTAGAGTTGTCCCAGTTACCCGCAGCCTAAGCAGAGTCTCCCTCGCTGGCCCACTAAAGGATGGATGAAAATAACTTGTATGCTACTGAGTTTGAGCATGATTTGGTGTGCATCATGTTGTGACAATGGCTGACAGATAATCTAAGTATAAACTATTACTTTCCATGAATGTGTGAGACATACCAAACCATAGAGAGGAAGTGTATTAATTCTGTAAGGCTGCTATAACAAAATACCACAGACTGGGTGGCTTACACAACAGAAATGTATTTTTTCACAATTCTAAAGGTTATAAATCCAAGATCAAGTCTTTGGCTCTTCTGAGCCATAAGAAAAGAATATGTTCCAGACCACTCTCCTTAGCTTATAAATGGTGATCGTTTTCCATGTCCTAATGTGATTCATGTCCTAATCTCCTCTTCTTTTAAGGATAGGAGTCATATTGTATTTGGATCCACCCTAGTGATCTCATTGTAACTAAATTACCTCTGTAAATACCCTATCTCCACATCGAGTCACATTCTGAGGTACTGGGGGTTAGGACTTCAACATACTGATTTGGGGGTGGGAGGGACACAATCCAGCCCATAATAGTACGTGATGTACAAGTCATCCAGCCAGTCCATGGGGACAAGACCCACTTTGTCTACTTCTTGATTCCAATCTTGGGATAGTGATTGCTGCATGGGTCTTATGAGTCCCACTTTTTCACAGATTGATATCTATGTGGTTTACTTACCTAATACTCCATGCTTGGAAACTTAGGCCTTTTCGGTGAATGTAGACGAGCATGTTTCCATGAGCAGAGCCTGGATATAACACCTCTGATGCCATTTACTTTTCAGGGACTATAAAAGCATTGAGTTCTGACTCTGAAGGATCATTACTACCACTTTTTAAAACAATAAAACAGCAACAGACATGACATTAAAGTAAATTGTCTAAACTGAAACAAATTCATCTGGCAATTGTTTAGCATATAAGTAGACAAATGTGTATGAGAACGTTCATCAGACCTAACTGTCTGTGTGGTGAGAACCTCCTGGCACGACGAGAAAACCTTCAAGAGTGTACAGGGAAATGCCTTTGGATGAGTAAAGTCAGTGGTGTATTGTGCCTAATTTAAATGAAGACTTTGGAAAAGTTGCCATGTTCATCTTAGGCAAACCACTACTTAGCAAGTTGGTCAGGGGCCCTGCGGCTTTCGAATAAATGGTACTCATTTCATGGCTGTGGATGACATCAATGAAGGATGCTAAGTTCACTGCTATCACTTGGCAAAAAGAAATACCTAAAAAGCTTTTGAGGGTCTGCTTTGTGCCAAGCGCTGGGCTGTCTGAAGGTGCCCACCTTCAAGGTTAGTGGGCAGGTCAGACACATACCTGAGTGATTATAAGACAATGTGCTGCTTCCTAGAGGCACATAGAGAAAAGCATCAGGGACACATTGGTAGGAGAGCACTTTGGGGAGATAGTGAGGAATGTTGATAGAGTAGGTAACATTTGACTAGGGTTTTAAATGAGATCACAGGTAGAAATGTGGGGCAAATATGGCCTATTCAAGTGGTTTGATGTAGCTTGTGCCAAGAGATGTGTGAGGGGAGTGAGAAAGAGATGGGCATTAAGGTTTGAAGGCAGGGTGGGGACATGTGGGGAAGGGCCTTGTATACATACTAAAATGTCCACATATTGTCTTTTGAACCCTGAGGATGATGATATTTGTTTTTTTTTCTTTGTTCAATCTATTTTTTTCCAGCTTTATTAAGCTATAACTAACACCTAACATTGTGTAAGTTTAAGGTTTGCAATGTGTTGATTTGATATATTTATAAATTGCAAAATAATTACTATCATAGTATTACCTACTGTTTCCACCCTACCACACAGTTACCTTTTCTTTTTTGGGGTGAGGACATTTAAGATTTACTCTCTGAGCAACATTAAAGTATATAATACAGTTTTATAAGCTATCATCACCATGCTGTACACTAAATCCCCAAACATATTAATCTTATAGGGAAGTTTGTACCCTGTGCCCAATATCTCCCCATTCCCTCTATTCCCCAACCTCTGGTAACTACCACTCTACTCTCTGTTTCTCTAAGTGTGTCTTTTTTAGATTCCACATATAAATGATATCACACAGTATTTATCTTTCTCTGTCTGACTTAATTTCACTTAACATAATGCCCTTAAGGCCTATCCAAATTATTGCAAATGACAGGATTTCCTTCTTTTTCATGGCTGAATAATATTCCATTGTATATATAAAGCACATCTTCTGGGATATCTGGATCAGGTTTCATCTTTTTAAAGCAGATATTTCTATGAGTAATGTGGCAGAAGACCCAGAGGACATCTTGGAACTATTTTGAGTCCAGAAAACTATGATGACAAGCTCAACTACGGCAATGTCAGCAGAGATAGAAAGTGGAAGACAAATTTGAGAGAGTTATAGGATATACAATTAACAAAATGTAGTGATGGATTAAATGCTGAGTCTGAAAGAGAGAGCTTTTTCTTCCTTACCCTCCACATAGCTTTATTGGTGTGTCTTAGAACAGTATTTTGCTGAGATGCTTATGTGTTTTTCCCAATATTAAAAAAAAAATGGCTATAACAATTGCCTATAAATAGTATAAAAATGCACTACTCATTCTTGCTGTTGAAAAAAAAAAAAAAACCCGTTTACTCAATCTCTGATTCAAAAACCTGCTTCCATTAACAAGTTAGATGACATTAAACCTACAAAATGAATGCCAGAACTTCATCAATGACACAAACAGCTTCTTTGCTGAATAGGATGATGGTTTTGAGTATTTTCTTAGCACTGTATGCTATGCACTATGTAACCATTATAGACCCAAGACACTTTTAATCTGTATTATTAACATTTTCTCCATCATTTTCTTAAGACTAGACAATCAACCCAACAATTTACCAAGCCCTGATTTGCAGCACATGTTAATTTCCAAGGTATAATTTAATCCACCATGGCTGAGTACAAACTACCAACATGATGCCATTGGACACAGAGCAGGAAAGAGATGTGTGGTACCATACCATCCTGTGGTACTTCTACCACAGAAATATAGTAGACCTAAATCCCTCAGGAACATGGACAAATGTGGTTAAGATAATTAGGAAGAATAAATATTGAGTATATATTACCTTTGTAATATAACTTATCTAATTATAAGTTTTCCTTATTTACTGTTTAATAAGTTGTACCTGAAAACCAGCTCATGAAATATCTTAGCCATTAACTCTCACAATCCAATACAAGTTGGCCTCAGAACACCACTATCCATATTAAAGATACACTGAGGGTTAGTGGAGAGCTCTGGGGCGTCACTCAGAGACTCAGGGTAAAGAGGCTCCATTGTCTTGAATGTGCACCATCTAGAAAGGCTGCCTCTGAAGTTACCACAGAAAGGGGTGGGGAAGTCATGTGACCTGGACAGAAAGTCACATATCATTTCCCTCAAAATCTCACTTTCTAGAATTTGCAATGAACTAAAAGGGATGCTCACAAGTGTTTTCTTTCCCATGCTGAAGAATTAGAAACATTGAGTTAATCTATACCATTGTCTCTGCTATGGTCACAAGATGAAAACATTTCCTTACAGGAAACCAAAAATCTTCCTGCCCAAATCTATTATTTTTCCAGTCTTCCCCATCAGTATATAGAACTACATTCAATCAGTTATTCATGTCTGAAATTGGGGGTATATGTCCCCCCTAACACTTTAAGTCCAATAATCAGTCAATTCCTCCTCCAAAATATGATTTGATTCCTACATTTCTTCCCATCCTCACTTTCAGGTCCCTGCTCGAAACCTATATCATCTGTCCCCAGGCCTACTTGAAAATCTTCTGTCTCCCAATTGGTCTCTTCTTTCCCATCCTTCCTCACTAAATTTCCCACAGAGCAGCCAGATATTTTTTTTTAATGTTAATCAGATTATGTCACTCCACTGCTTAAATGTGTTTTCTATTAAGCTTAGAATCAAATCCAAATTTCTTAAGTTGGCTGATGAAACCCTGTAGACTTTGGTCCTGTCTCATTCTCTAACCACATCTTGTTCCATTTCCCCTTTTTCAAATACTTCACTCCCGTGAATGTTTTTGAGTTCCTTGAACACTTCAAATCTTTTCATAAGCCATTCAGTCTACCTGGAATGCTCTCATCCTTGTCTATGAGTTCTCAGCTCAAATGTCTCTTTGTCAGAAGGATCTTCCTTAATTGCCTAACCTAAATCAGGTCCTCCTGAATGCATTCTCATAAAACCCATATTACTGCCCACAATTTTAATTATGAGTCAGTGTATGCCTGTGTTTGAAGTCCATCTCCCCTACTAGACTGGCAATTCATGAAAGCAGTATGTTTGATTTGTTCAATATAATATATGCAGTGCCGATATGCTGCCTGACATATAAAGAGTCCTCTTGGAGAGAAAGGGGGAGAAGAGACGAGAAAGAATTAGGTTGGTACAAAAGTAATTGCAGTTTAAAAAGTTAGAAACAATTGCAAAAAACTAGAATTACTTTTGCACCAACCTAAATGAAAAAGAAAGAGAAAGAAGATCAGAGAGAAAAAAGAAAGAAGGGAGAGGGAGGGATGTAGGGAGGAAGGGAGGGAGGGAGGGAGGGAGGGAGGGAGGGAGGGAGGGAGGGAGGGAGGAAAGGAAACAGAAAATGTAACTAAACTAGGATGTTTTCGTTTTTATCCATTTTGTCACTGAAAAGCTTTGTGGCCTTGAGTAAGTCACATAATCTCTATCATTTTTCCTGCCTATAAAATGTTTCAGGCTCATCAGAAATGGGATACCCTCAAGAATGGAGACAATTCCCTGCATTATGGAGGAGAAAGAAAGTTATACTAGAAGGGAGGATACTCTAGAAACAGGTTGGTCCTACTGTGAGGTTGGGTCACCGAGGGTGGGGGAAAGTCAGAGAGAAAAAAATTCAGACAACTGTGTTTTCTGAGAGCAAGGAAGACCCCCATCCAGGAAAATACAGAAAGTCTATTGAGAAGATGGCACTGCATGGCCCTTATAGGCAGATGGGCTCACGAACCTCCCCACCCCCAACATCACTCAAGGACCATGATTCCTCAGTTAAAGAGAGGGACACAGAAGAGGCCATGGGAAGCGCTGAACAGGGCCTTGAAATAGAGGAAAATTTACATGGTTAGATTTTCCTGTATACCTGAATTTGTGAGTTGAACTCCAAAACTGCCACATAATAATTTTGATTAATGTCCTTTTTCTTCCACCTTGTTGACCATATGCTTTTTGTTCCTGTCATCACTCACTCCTGTCTGATTCTCTGTCTCCCTCTATCTTCTCCCTGTTTCTTCCTTTTCTTCTCGTTTTCTCCAGGATCTTCCTCCAGAGGTTGCCTATGTACCCCACATTGCCTTCTATCCCACAATATCCACAGCAAGAGACACTGAACCCTGAAATGAAGGCTGGGTCTGGTCTCTGTCTTCGTCATAAACCCTCCAAGCTCTGCTGCCTCAGTTGTGTTTTCTGATGTTTTATAACCTCTCTCTCATTCTTACTTTTTCTCCTCGGGGCTTTTCTGAAGACTCTCTTTTTCTTTCTGTGTTTGTCCTTTGGCATCCTCTATGATTTCACTAATAAAAACATTTCCATTGAGCAAAACCCTTTAAAAAGAAAAAGAAGACCTCTGTGCCTGCAAGATAATGGCCAAAATTCCTTGCCTGACTTCCAAGACCTCTCCAAAATGGAAGATTATATACCATCACTGCCCCTATTAGTCTCTCATAGACGCTCTTCCCTCCAGGTAGACAGGAATCTTTACTAAATTCATACATCTCTTAATCTTATCTAATTCACAACTTTTGCATATGCTGTACCACTACCTTAAGTGACCTCTGTCATCTTCTTCACCTGTTTTAATATTATCATGTGCCAAGGACCCGCGGAAGCATTTCCTGAACCCCTCCTGTCTACCCTAGCCCACATAGTCACTCCCCCTCACTTCCAATCCATATAGCCTCTTTCCTTCTCTTGGACCCTAAGCATTCACTGTCATATAAAGTTATTTATCCTTTTACCATATACATTTTCCCTCCTGAATGAAATTATTAACTCTTCACCATCAGTGATTTATCTTTTTATTGATATTATTATTAACAATGAAAACAGTGTTATATATGTAGCAGTCTCCTCCTTAAAGATACATTGAATATGTTTATTGAATGAATCAATGGTATCAACTTCATACATGTTTATTAATTGAATAATGAGATATGAAAGGAACAAAGCAAGTATGCATTGAATAAGCGGCTGCCTGAAATGAAGCCAACAGACTTCCCAGATGTTCTTACCCAAGGGGAAAGTTCCACAGCTCCAAGTCACAGTTGGATGATATTTACAAGGTTTAATACCATCTTTACTGACTTATCTTGAGTTTTCACTGATAGCAGAAATAAATGTTTTTGTAATGCAGCCTAATTTAAAATTCTTGGCATATATGAGCATTTTATTCACAATATGCCTATAATCATTTGTTTTCTTTTGATATAATTTAACTCAGAGTTACTATATAGACAGGATTACATTTTTTTTGATGGCCCAGTAAAGTTAAATGTATTTCAGAAGCAAATCTGGGCCAGAGGACATTATTTTACGGATTAGGATATAGAGGTACAGAGAGGTTAAATAATATGTCCCCAGGACACACAGTAATTGGTGAAAGACCTGGTCTAGAATACAGATCCCTTGAGTACCAATACCATGTTTCTTTTCTAGTCTCGCTGCCTCTATCAGTGAAAGAATGAAAAGACAATCTGCATTGTGGGCATACCCCCCTCGAATTTTTTAAATGACGTGAAAAACTATAGGGTAATCTATATTATTATATTCTGTAAGAGAAGCATAATTTCCATCACCATAAATAAGTCTTGTGGCAGTTTCTCTCAACTCAGGTAACATTGAAATTGGTGTAAAACATGGGACCAGGCAAACACAGGACAACCAAGTTGAGTGGGGAGACAGTGCTGAAACTTCAACTATGAAAATGTGGGAGTGTCCATGGTAAAATGAACCCGCCCCACCCCATATTTGCTTTGTCATTTAAGACCCCCAGTAGCCATCCAAGAGCTTTGGTTCACTCCATCCAACTCACCTTGACTCATCTGACTTTAAACTTGTCTCAGCTCTGTGCTAACAGGAAGCCCAATGGCCTGGTCCTCCAGTGTCACATAGGTACCTATTATTGGTGGCCTGCTGGTGACGGGACTTAATCCACTAACCCATGTAGGGGGTACAGAAAAAATAAAGCACTTGTCTAGTTAACTAAAAGGTTGTATTCCAATTCTGCTGTCAGCCAACTGTGTGTATTTGAGATTATGCATTCAGTCTACACATTTGTATCAAAAGGAAGTTGGAGTAGAAGAATGCTTTTCATATAGTGTTCCAAGGAACACTGGCGTCTCCCAGAGGGGCACTTTATGGCTTTATCACTGGAGTTCTCAGGTTAGGTATCCACACTCCCCAGCCTTACTTCAACCAGAGCTGTTCTATTTTAATCTGCATCAGTATCCTACATTAGGCTTAATCAGAAAAATATATATATATAAAATCTGCTTTAAAAGCAATAGTAATAAAAAATAAATAAATAAATAAAAAACAGACACAGTTACCTTGGAAATCCACTGGAGTAGCTAATTGCTAAGGTGCCTGTCAGGTCCTTCAATCTACAAGACATTGGAAGAAGGCTGAGCCTCTTGGTGCCTTTCAAATCACACAGGGTAGGTCTGATCCTACCTGGGATCAGTCTCATTGTTGAAGGTGCCCACCGCAGGAATTCTGGGACAAGCCCGTCTTCCCTTTGAGGGTCCTCTCAATCCAAAGCAAGCCAGGATTCCAGTTCAAATCGAAAAGTCACAGATAACATAAATTCCTTGCAATTTTTTCCTATTGCTTAAACCCATTGTGTAAAAGTTCTGGGATCTTATAAAGGTCTGATTTAACAAGTTTTATTCCATTCAATTCATTGAACATCAATTATCTGCTATCCACTAGCTTGGTACTGTTCTGCTTTTGCGCCAAGATTTGTCATGTTATGGTTGTTGTTTAACTGTTTGTTTTTCCATACTTGACTCAAAAACTATAGTCCTACATCTCCGTAGAGTAAGAAAACTTAGGGACTGATGTTCTTCTTTCCCTTACTTATTTCCATTGAATTATTCCAACCTCTATTTAGCACCACCTGAGCATCCATTACCAAACTAGGTGCAGGGATAAATAGAAGAAAAGTTTAAAAGATATGGGCCTTATCTTCAAAGATTTAGAGTGTATCTGAGAGAAAACCCTTTCACACAACACCAACAGGTAACAAAGGAATAGCACTAAATTATCTATAACCACCTGCCAAAGGTAAACACTAAATTTGCTTGGTAGTGTGAAAAGAGTAAGACTAGGGCAAACTGGAGTTTTCAGAGGTTGAACCTGTTCATTGAAGGGCTAAAAAGATTTGGACACAAAGAGAGAATGACTCCTTAAGGGAAAGGGGGGAAAGTGGAAGACAAGTGCCAAGGACCAGCTGCTTTGGAGTGAAAGCTGGCTATGTCAGAGAGCCTGGGCACCCAGTCTCTGCCACCATTTTGGTGGAAGTTGCTGGTCAAGCCACTTACCTGTTCTAGATCTCAACTCATCATCTTTCAGTGGAAATCACCTCTTGGGCTCTTATTCATCTCAAAGACACGTCTCTATTTAAATGTGTTCAGTGCTTGCCACATGCTTAGTGCTCACTACCTGTGAGAGGGCCACAAATTATTATTACCATAATCATCATTTACCACCTGCCTGCCTCACTTGAACCTATTACTCACGCCATCCCTCTCCCAGAAAGAGCCTTTCGCCATCTCCCAGGGTTCATATAACTGCTCTTTGAGAGATGAATTTACTAAATGTTAAATTTTAAATTGAAACACTTCCAAATGCTTGGGGGAACTTAAAAGGGGAAATGGTATTATATTGGGATTCCTCAGTGGGTATGCTTATTTTTCAGAAGTTGAGGGTGGTTGAGGGTGGGTCAGTGCCCCTCAAAGGCAGTAAGAGGAAACAGCCTACTGAGTGACTTAGAGAACATAAGAGCCAAGATATCTTCCAAAGGAGGGGGGCTTCCCACATGTGAACAATCTTCCACATTTTCCTATTTCTTCTACAATACCTTTTTCCTAAGCCAGCAATGATAATCTGGGAATAAATTCACATTTTCTAAGGGAGAAATACTGCCAAGCTTGTTAATCTCATGCAGATGTGATGTTACTTTTACTGTGTTGTAATATGGCTTCTTAAAAAACAAGTGTGTGTGTGGGGGGAGCCCACCAAAAAAACAACAACAAATATTCACCAACCCACATGGTCAGTAATTGCTGTTTAATAGTCCTCCTATTACAAACCTAAGAGGCAGCAGCCTGAATTACCAGTAGAGTATTAATAAACAGGAATGAGTTAATAGTGCATAAAGACCTTCTAGTGGAACAGTGGGGGAGTTGAATATTCTTTTCTTCAGTCAGCTGTAAGTAATTACTGCATGGTGTGCTTCTGACTATTACCATAACAGAGCAATTGGACGTGAAGAATGGATAATAGTACGGACATGGAGGTATTTTTAGAATATCAGCAGTGAAGCAGGTAACTGGCCGACTCCAGTAGAAACCTTTAAATAAGTTTAGAAGACTTTTTTTTCCTCTCCTTATGACATTTAGCCAGGATAGAATTTTAAAAAGATCAATCTAATAAATTATTTAAAATAACTTTACAAAGAGGATGCCTGTGATATGTAAATAAGAAGGCAAGAAGGGAGGAAGGCAAAGTCTGAAAAGCCCAGGCGGACAGGAGGCATCTCGCCGACGTTCCTGTAACTACATAATCACAGGTTCCTTCCTGTTCCTCTGAGAGTACAGCCTAGATGCGAATCTGCTTGACTGGCTCCCACTGGCTGCTCAGGTGAAAGGGAAAATATTCAAATCAGAGCTGTAACTATGATTGCTGGAGTTGTGGGTTTTCTAAAATTGAGTTAGTCATCCTCGGTGATTTAATGATGCATATCATTTATTTTAAAATATTATTACAGAGGCATTGACTGAGCTGCGGCATCTTCTTCATGGGACTGTCCATTATACAATGCGGTGGGGGACATCCTGGGCAGTGGCGGGCTGAGATATTGTCTAATGGCACCACATATGTTCTCAGATGAAAACAGCTTGGGACTTTGATTCAGAAAGCAGTAATATTGCAAATGCACACAAATATCATTTAAGGAATATTTGGAAATAATTTTTTTTTTCAGAGGATCGGTCCTCCTCCTGCCTCTCGGTTGCATGGGCCTATGCTGATTTTTCAATTTGCAGGTTTGTTAAGCATCATGGAATGTTTTGGTTCTCAATCAAGAATATTCTTCCCAAGTGGTTCCAAAGTCCTACGCTTGAAAATAAACGTGTGTCCTCTTTGTCTCCTAGCAGCATGTGTTCCAACGTACAATAGCACATAGGACAGAGCAAGGCAATGCTTTTGATTGAACTATCCTATAGGTTTTGAACCTGCCACTGTTAGGGGCTGGAACAGCTCTCTCCAGGGCAGGCGGTATGCTCGCTTCTTTGGGCAGTGCTGACAGCTGTGTCCAGCGGTGGTGGTTAGGAGCTGCGACCCAAGTCCTCCTCCCAGCAGGATTCCTGTCCTAACTTGTGGCACAGGAGCTGCTCAGAGGATGAGCTGCTTCCATGCTAACAACCTCAGGGTCCCACCTCAGAAAAAGAGGTGTAGCCTCTGAGACAGGTGGCAATGCTTAACTGATCTCTGCCCACTACTTTGGAACCCTCATCATTGTGTCTGAGCTCCACCAGCCAGCATATTCTGATTCATCTAGACACAGCTCCCTTGTTGCTAAAAGATACTGCAGTTCTGTATTACAGTTCTGTATTTCACCTGGTTAGATGGTCATGCTTAATAGAAGTCAAGGGCACTCTTGAAGAGGTGTTCCTGTGACCCAGGGAGACCAGCAGCTTCTCGACGTCACTGGTTTTCATTTACTTGCTTCAAGTGTTTGAAAGGAGAATAGCTTTATTTTCCTTACGTCTTCTGAAAGTTGAGGACAAAGAAAAGTCTGGCTAATTAAATGCCAATTTTTAACAAAGTTTTTCACATAGGACAAAGGTCAATGATTATTTCTAGAAAGTGTTCAAGATCTCATGATTTAGGGCATGCCAGAATTTAGCATCTTTGTGTTTCTAATTTAGTGAAATTTAGAGATACTCATAACTGACTTTGCATGTAACCGCACTATTTGTGGTCATGAGGGTGCCCCCATTTAAATTTATTCCACAGAGCGATTAATCATGCACTTCCCCAAGGGTGCAGGCTGTATCTCTGGGGTTTATACCCCGAGTTTTCTCTCTGTCCGAAGCACCAACACAAAGACTTCCCCAGGAAAAGATATCACCAACAATCAGAGCTGTTGCTATTTCAGATCTAGAAAACCCTCTAGGGATCAAAAGAATAAGAGGTTTTTCCCCAGAGTGAGACTAAGGGGGGCTGGAAGGAGGCTCCAGCGTCTTTATATTTCCATTTAGCTTGAAGGAGCCCAGGGAGAAAGAAATACCTGGAATTGTTAAGAAGCCAAGTAGTTTCAGAGGCTACCATTTCATCTCTTCAGTATTTCAGCCAGTACCTCTCTAGTCAAGAATTCTTAGTATTTTCTGGTGTTCCAGAAACAACTTAGCTGGCCAACGCCATTAAGAACCAGTGGAAAGGTAAATAATTTACCACTGATTATGCAACTCAATTTGTATAAAACTTTCCAGACTGGTTGAGTTCAGCTACCCTACTCATGGGTTATCAGGACAACAGAACTCACCAAAAATGTTTTTTTCAGCGTTTGACAAATAATCATCTGAGATGTCCAGTTATACAATATTGCATATAACAGTAATAATAACAGTTGTCTAAATAATCTGGCCTCTGCCTACTTCAATGATTTCATCTCCTGCCACTCTCCTCATGGTCTTATGTCAGTTCCTCCATCACCCTGAGCTTATCTCTGTTTCTGGGAGTTTGCACTGTCTGTTCCCTCTACCTGGAAGGCCATTCAGCCTCAGTTGAAATGTCATCTCCAAGAAACTATTCTTAGTAGCTTTTCCAGGCATTCTCTAAGTACTACTCTGCTTAATTTTCTTCACAGTATTTATACTAGTTAATATTTTCTTGTTTGCATGTGTGAAAGTTGGACTGTTCTCAATTTTTGACTCCCTCCCTATATAGTATACATGCAATATGACACATAAGTATGGGTGGAAAACAATCCTTACCCCATTGATGTTAGGCTTAGCCGTGTGACTTGCATCGGTTAACTAAATGTTGGCAGGCGAAATGAGAACACAATCCTTAAATATGCTGTGAGTCTTGCTTGTGTCCTGGGGCTTCTGTCATTCCCTATAAGAAAATATGTTGTTAAGTAGTCACTCTTTGAAGAAGAATGAAGAGACTCTTAGAACAAAACTGAACCTAATCAGAGATCTAGAACCAAGTCCCCCATGACCTGAAGTAGTGTTATTTCAGGCTATCCACGGGACCATTAGCAAGAAAATAAAGAAAATAAACACTTGTTTGAGCCTCTGAAATTTGGGCTTGGGTGTGAGGCTTATCATTCACCATAATTGTGCCAATTGCTAATTAATATAGAAAGTATACCAGAAATGGGCTTCTTCTGTCAAACAACCTAAAATATGTGTCATTTGGTTTGGGATCAATAGTAAATAAAGAGAAAACTCTAAATAACCGTAATAAGAAGCTGGAAAAATGACAGCCCATATTATTTAGTAACAAAACATAAAACTATTGATTGTAATAACCTAGAAGGCAAAAAATGTACTAAGTACACTCATAGCATGGGGCTGAGAAGTGTTTGAGGCAGAATGTTCATAGGATGAGTTGATTGCTATTATCTGCATTTGATAAGTTACTGTAAGAAAGAGATGAGCTTGGCAAAGCGTTGACTGGTTTGTAAGCAGGAGTGAGAGGAAATGAGAGAAACTAGTAATTCTGGGAATAGTAAATTTGAAAAATGAAACCATTTCTCTATCTAAAGGTGTGGCCATTAGGACAGTGTCATAAAGTCAAGTCAAAATCAGCAAAGTGGATGTCACATGCTTTGTTAAGACCCCTGAAAAGATTAAGGAGACTGAGAGTACAACTCACAGATGACTGCTACATGCAAAGTATCTACATTTATCTCTAGAAAGAAGCATGTCTCTAAAAGGATTGTGGGTAAGGCATTTGGGATGTGGAGTTGACAGGAATCATACATAAAACCCACCAAGTTTTTGAGACAGTTTAGTGGAAAAATTGCCACCAGCCTAGATTTAAAAATACTATGTCTGTTTGAGTATATAAAGATCTATGTGCCCCCAAAATTTTACAGGTAAGAAGCAGGCTGAGAAATCTGCTCAGCTACCAAGAAGGGCATACTCGCCAATACTCATCAGAAAAGCCAAAGACGTAAAAAGGAGGAGTTCCAAGAGCACAGCAAAGAGGAAATTGGTGATCAACTCCCAGGTGCAGAAGCAGGGCTTAGCCAAAGTATATACCAACCTCTTTGTAGGAGAACCTGGCAAACTTTGCTCAGCAGAATTCCAAAATTGCTATCGACAGTTACTTCTATATTTCTCTGTTTTTTCCTTGTTAAGTGAAACTGCTTAATTTGTTTATCCTGCTCCTATTCCAACATTGTATATTAGATGTGTAGGTGTAGATAATGTATCTTTTAGTTCATAGATGTCCAGATTACGAGCAGTTCTATCCAGACCTGACATGGATCATGAAATCCTGAATTTTGAACCTGATACCATAATTGGGTGAGACTTTGTGTGATGTTTGGAATGCCAATGATACATCCCATATGCAAAAGGTTTCTGAACAATCATGACCAAGAGGCAGACGGTGGTAGATAAATCAAATTGTTATTTTCAAGTCTTAATTCCTTCCCTATTATAAAATTATACATTCACACTTTTTTTTTCCATATAACTTGCAGTTCTTCCCACTATGAATGAAAAATACTTCTTTGATACATTAATGTTGGGTATGGCCAACATTATGAATGTTGGGTATGAATTGTCTTGGTTAATACAAGTTAGTAAATGTGTCTAAAGCAGAGTTTTAGACTTGCTGGCATGACCCAGATCTTTGACTTGCACTCCTGCCATTCCCCATGAAGAGAACATGCCCCCAGATAACTGCTGGTCCAGGGAGAAACCAAAGAGACAAGGGGAGCATATCTGATCCTCACTGATGGTTTCAAGCCAAGATAAGCTGAACAACTCTAAGATCACTCACCTTCCAGCTGACCAAAGAATGGTGAATGAAACAAATAAATTGTTTGCTATTTCAATTTACAGATTGAGAGTTGTTTGTTTCATAGCATTATTGTAGGATAAATGCTGACTGATATGGTTTATATGTTTGTTTATACTCTGCCCACATGGGAATGTAAGCTCTATGAAAATGGAATATTTTCTATCTTAATCATCTATGTATTTCAGTGGACAGAAGCTTTCAGGCACATAGTCATTGCACAATAAATATTTTTAAATAAAGAAATGAAAAATATAATATATAGTAAGAAACTACCAATGTAACACTATCTATTAGAACTCTATTTGGCTATATCATCTACTGGAAACTTAAGGCTATATTCACAGTGGGCAAAAAAGAATGCCATACCTATAGGAAAAGAAGCCATTTGGAATTCTTCATGAGAAAAATATTAAAGAGCTCCTCGAGTGGTATTATGGATGTCTCACATAGAGATAGCTGTAGTGACTAGAATAGTTAATTCAATTGAGAAAAGAGAATTATTATGAGACAATGTCCCAGTTGTCTTTATATCTATAACTCCAGCAAAAAGTGGGCTTTCAATACATGTTTGCTCAAATGAACTGAATTTCAGAGCTCATAGAATATTTCATACTCCTCTTTGCTCTTAGTTATGGAAGGTATCTATATGACATCAGCAGATAATGCAGGCATCTGCTTAATTCTTCAGTCTGCTGAAAAGTCTTAACTTGGGAGGAGACTGGTTGTGCCTTTGGGGTCAGCCTTGAAGAAGATGGTACTCTGTTCTCTTTCCACAGATGAAAAAGCAGGACCTCTATAGATATCCTTAGCAGAACTGTTTTTTTTTAGCCTTTTACATTCTCCAAATCAACCCATTTTATTTTCTTGTTCTTCCTTAGCAATCCTTTTCTTTCACCCAAATATCCCTCCCTTTATTTAAGGTGATAATTCCACTAACAGGTTAGTTTCCATCTACTGTTACCCAGCTCCTACGAGGCACTACATACAGTGCTATATCCTGGAATATTACGTTTGAGGGAGACATAGTTCTCGCCACCAAGGTCTCTGCTGGAGAAGAAAGACAAATAATCTGATTATGTTGCTTTAAAATAAGTGCTACAATTGTATAGCACATGAGAACACAAAAGCAGGGCATCTAAATGATACTGAGTGACAACAAAGAAGGGAATTTGAAGCAGAATATAAAGAAGGGGGATAACGATGTGAGAGAAATTTCCTCAAACATGTTTCTGCTTATGCTTATACCCACTGTAAGAAAATAAATACTATGTGCATCCCTGCAAGAAAATTACATGGATGACCTGATATGCTCTCTAGCACTAATGGAAAAGCAGAGAAAAGAGGAGTGTGTAGAGTCCTCAAAGACTCTTTCTGAGAGTTCGGTACACATACGTTACCACAACCTCAAGAAAAGTGATGGAATGGCAAGGAAGCACAAAACAGCAATTGTTCTAGAAACAAAAAAAGCAGAATCTACTGATTGAATCAGTTTGTCCACTTGTTGAAAGTGCTTTTTTTTTTTTTTTTTTAAGGTACTTGGAGTCAGTAGAGAGAAATGAAAAAGCAAGGGAAGAAAGTCTAGGATGTTAAAACAAGACCAAATTGTACGTGATAAAGGAGAAAACAGGATGGAATCTGGTTGTCCAGAGCGAGGGTGTGACAGGACAAAGGATCGCCAGAGTCTGGAGCACTTTATAGAAAGTCCAAAAAAAATTCTTGTGAGGTGATTGATTAGACAAGATAACATGCCCCGAGGCCAACGGTTCAAGAGTTTATGTGGTCGATTTAAAAGTTTTCTGACTTAGGAGTGGGCATTTTTGAAGATAGCTGGAGAATGTTTAGTTAATTAAATTTGTGAAGTAAATGCATATCCCCAAAAGTGTTTGTTTTATGTCCGCTTTTTATTTTTTAAATCTCTCATATTTGTCAAAACTAAATTGTGCCAATGACATGTAAAAGTTAGTCTCTTAATGATATTTATCTTCCCTTCTCTCTTTATCACTCCACTCCAACTGCTCTTCCCCCCACCCCATCCTGGAGGGCTATGCAGCATCACTTTTCTAATAACAAATCTTATTCCACTATTTCCTGAAAAGAACTTGCTTCTCATGTATGTATGTCTTTTTTGAAGAAGGCATTACAGTAAGAGAACATAAAATCTCCTGGACAACTTTTCTTTCAAGGGACATATTAAAAGGATTTCAGCCACATTTCTTTATTAACTGGGATACAAATCATAGAAAATCATAGATAATTGCCTCCCAACCACAAATTCTAATACACATACTATAAGTAATTTTATAATTCTTGTGACAGAAACCAAAGACAAATCAAAGAATGGTTTAAATAGACAGATGTCATGATTATATCCTCGTTTCTTTTACAATTTTTTATAATTATCAACCCATTTAATAATTGTTATTTACTATTGTCTTCCTTTATATCTTTTTAGCAATAGTGCAAACAAAAAAATGTAACTGAAATAAATAGAGAGGGGGAAAATACCTTGAAAATAATTTGCCTCTTTGAAAATTGCTTGTATTTTCACATACATGGTTGTAGTTGATCTTCCAAACAAATTGCATAAGATAGGGCAGGGAGGGGAGGTAGCCCATTAGAATAGACCAGAAGATGGTCTTTTAGTCATAAATGCCTTGGTAGAAACCTACTCACTAGCTGTAGGACCTAGGGCAAGTTAGTTAATGCCTCTGAGGCTCAGTTTCCATCATTTGTAATACAGGTATAATAAACCTACCTCATAGTTTGTCATGGGGATTAAATGAGGGAAAATAAAAGCCTTGGTACATAGGACTAAATAAATAAGTCTATCAATAACAGTTAGAGTAAGTATTGCCAAGGTGTCACCATATTTTTCTCCTCCTGACACATGAAAATACTGAGCTAAAACAGAGAGGGGGGGAGGGGAGGGGGAAGGGGAGGGGAGGGGAGGGGGAGGGGTGGGGGAGGGGGAGAGGGAGAGGGAGAGGGAGAAGAGAGAGGAGAGAAAAGAGAGAGAGTGTTGATAGACATATGTGTCCAGAAGTACACCTAACCACACTGCTGACAATACTGAAGGAAAGCTTTCTCTTTTAGCTTTTAATATGCAGAGGCAACTGGTCTGTTAGTCTAGTTACAATCTTTCAAAAACGCAGCTAGTAACAGTCTGAGCATAAGCAGAGCCCTGAAAGGTCAGACTGAGTTTACACGGTGGCCCACTGCAGTATTTCCCCCACTTTGCTAGCCAACTATTACCTTAATGATATAATGAAAAGGCTATAAAGTTCAATAATTCTTGCACCTTTAATTAACTGGAAGAAAATCTCTTATCTGCTCAATATTGAAGATTCTGTTGTTTCACTTTACCTAAATTTCAAAAGTCTATTCTATATTTTTCTTTCTTTCTTTCTTTCCTTTTCTTTTCTTTTTTTTCAAAGCAGGGTGCAGCTCACAGTGGCCTATGCGGGGATGGAACCAGAAACTTTGGTGTTATTGGCACCATGCTCTAACCCACTGAGCTAACTGGCCAGCCCTAAATTTCAAAAGTCTAATGTTCAAACTCCCTAACATTTGCAAAAAGCAATGATTATTTAAAAAATATAAATAAGTGAGAATTTGAGTGGAAATACAAACATCCAATCAACTATATATCAGCTAAAATATATATTTTAGCTGGTTCTCTATATTTTGCTGTTGGTTTTCACCAAAAGCTCTTCTTGATAACAAATATGAATTTAGCAGAATACAAAATCACTGAATCAAATGATTCCCTTGAAAAGTCTTCTAGATTAAAGAAGTACAGCACTTTTAGAGTCTCAAGTTCTTTATGAAGAAAAAGTGTGAACCTGGGACAAGACATAGAATACGCATTACAAATTTTACAAAGTTTCTTGAAACCTCTTTCGTTTTTCCTTTGACCTTCCATTAATTTAACAGCAATTGAATTGATTTCTATTACATTAATTAGATTAATTCAGGCAGAAATAGAAATTATCTCAATTAGATACATAATGGGGAATGGCCACATAAAAAGAATCCAGTACTGCCACCTAGGTAGGAAGAAGAAGACAGAGAATTCTATAAGCTGTTCTTACTTCCAATGTGGCATGGGTCAGACCCAGAAGTATCTTTATGTCCCCCGAAGAGAGAACTCAGAGGGGCTGAGTTGAACCTAGTGGGCTTAGCTAGGGGGCACATAGGGGCCCTGTGCTAAAAGATTTCTCTTCAGCAGACACTCTGGAAGGAGTTTCCAGGACAGGGGCTGGTTACACTACATGGCAGAGACTCAAAAGCTTTGGCAAAAGCTGAGATGAGTCAGAGGCCATCTGGGGGTTTTCTGAGAGTATTGACCAACCAATAGGAAAGCAGGTTCCAAGTCAAACGTGCTTGTGACACCTGTAAGGCAAAGAACAGCCAGGCAGAGAAGAGACCTTACTACAGAGACCTGCAGGGCCAGAGACAGGACAAGGACCCACACACCCCTTTCCTCTGCTCCCAGGGAGACGGAGCAAGCCCCTTGGTGTGACGTGCCATAGGGTGGGGAAGGTTGTGCACAAATGTCTGCTCTAATGTGTCACCCTCTCTTGGCAAATCATGTGTCTTGGTGCAGGCCCTGTTGGTCTGGAGGAAGTGAGGTTTTCTGACATTGGTTATCTCAGAAGACTGGCCATTTTTGTCTTTTTGTAATTCATTCTAAGTGTAAGCCTGTGTTAGCTATAACCCTATCCTTCAGACACTGAGACATCATTTTAAAGAAGAGAAAAGTGGGGCTAGGGGAACAGTCTGAAAGACTAAGCATATCAAGAGACTTAGTTTTTGAAAGAAGATTCTATAAACCATCGTACTTTGAATAGATTAAATGTTAAAATGAAAGGAGACTTACAAACCAGAAGTGACTGAAATATTGCTAATGGATAATAAGTTGTTTTTACCACTCAGTGAAGTGGAATTACATGGGCCAGATCAGAGCTTTTAGAAATTAAAGGGCAGCACTTATTTTTCTGCATATCTGAGAATAGCATGAAAAAATTTCCAACTCCATTTTGTGTGTGTGTGTGTGTGTGTGTGTGTGTAATAAAAGACTAGAGGATTGTACTCTAAACATAATCATGGGTTTTTTATCTGCATAATAAGATTATGAATGCTTATATTTTTGATTTTTCACTTTTCATATCCTTCAGTTTTTCTGTAATGAGTATGTATTACCTGTTTAAAATGAATGTATTATGCTATTTTAAAATATGTTGTTTATATCTTCTAGGTTTTTTTGTCTAAACTCCAACTGTTTTAAAAAACATGTGAAGTATTTGGTCATATATATATTATATACATATATGTATATGTATATAATATAATATATATATACATACACATATGTATATATGTATATACATATATATACATATATATGTATATATACACACATACATTTAACTCATAAATCCTTTCTAACTTTAATGTGGGTCTGTTTTAATCCCTTTATTTCAAAGATTATGTTGTGTCTCCTTTTTTCTCTTTAAGTTTCAAAATGGCCTTTGGCCAAATGCAATAAATTTTGCCCTGATCTGACATAAAGAATAGAGTACGTATCTGAAAGCACTTTGAAAACTTTAAAGGACTTTAAAAACACATGGTGGTATTGGTGATGGGAGGAGGGGGGGGAGGTGGCAAGGGGGAGGAGATATGAGGGAGAAACTAGGTTGTACCTTTGCACAACATAAATTTCAAAGCTTCTTCCTGAATGAATTTGCAAACGGAAGAAAATGGGAGTCAGTGTCTGGCACTCGTAGATGCTCACGATTTTATAAAGTTAATCCCACACCTGTAGTAACCCCTTTAAGCACACCCCTTCAGGTTGACATTTTTCTGTGCTGTTCACCGCTATGAAGAGCAAGGACCTCCTTCAATAGAACTAGAGGTACCTTGGAGCTATTGGCCACCTCCTGTATCTATATTGTTAAGTGCTATCCTAGAAATCAATCCTAATTAGGAAAACTCCTTTAAACCTGGAGGCTCTTTCTAGTTTGGGTGTTTGTTTGTTTGTTTGTTTGTGAGGAAGAACCAAGAGATCCCAGAAAAAGGAGAAATTCTAAGACGGTTCTCCACATTTGGATTTCCTTAGAAATGCTCTCCCCAAATTACAAGTGATATAATTTGTTGTCAAAAGGTCCATCTTCACTTTCCAGGCTCCCCAGCATAAGCCCAGGGCCGAATAAGCATACTTTAATGGTTAAGAACATTGAATATGGACTCAGACAGCCCAGGATCAGATCCCAACTCTACCACTTGTAGAGACCTTGAAGAAATCACTTGACCTCTCTTTGCCTTTAATTCCTCATCGTAAATGGGGATTATAATAGGACGTATTTCACAGGGTTCTTGAGAGATTTAAAATGTATAAATATATGTGAAGTGAAGTGTGTACAACAGCATCTGGCACATACCAAGTGCCCCACAAATGCTAATTGTTCTTATTAAGAAGAAGGGAATCCTCAAGTGTATCCAGGCCACCACATGCCTCAAAGGTTCACAATCTGTCCCTCCAAAGAAGACATCCTGAGAGGGTCTGGTAATCAGAGAAAAGAATGCTTCTCATAGCTCCTCATAGTTCAAGTATGTGTGGGGTAACCTATTTGTGCATGAACAGATGTGTACCAAGCCTTCTGGATTTGCTTTGGCAGAAGCAGGGCTGGATTTGTGTTGAGTTATCCATACTTTCCGCGTTATCCATACTTTCTGGCTCAGTTGGCTCTGGGATGACCCCACGCTCCTGGGTATGGGTCTGTCACATGCCCATCTGGAATAGGTATCAATGTACTAGTCTTATGCCTTAAAGAAAGGAAGCAAAGGAAATTTCTTAACACAGAATGTTGAATTCATGGATTTACTGCTTTCTTACCAGTATTTTAAGTACTAATGGCTCTCAAACAGCATTGACCTGAAATCCATTGGACCATATAGCCAACCTAGAAAATGTGAGGAGGCTCAAAGGTGTGCTTTCACCTGGAGAGTCCTTCTCTTTCCTCCCTTTTTTGACCAAAAGAGAAATTACAATTAGGGAGGAGGGAGCAGAAGAATCAGTGGAGGATATATGCTAATATTTCTCAAAAACAAGAGCATTCTCTGTAGGGCACCCTCATCATATCCAGGGAGGGCAACTTTTACATGATTTCTGGCTTTATGAGGCTTAACCAGATCTTTGGCATTCTTAGATAAATTAACATTCAATTAATTTTTTAAAAACACATGACATTTTTCTAGGTGGTATTAAAAAGTGATCAGCCAACTATTACCACCACTTACTCCTCTGCCCAGAGCATTAGTTCATCTCATCACTATACACTTCGGAAAAATGTTGGAGTTAGTCCTAAGCCACCCCTGCTCCGTTTTAATTCATTCATCAAACAAGTCATTCTGGTTATTATTCCTTCTGTCCGTTCTCTTCTCTCCCCACATCTTCCATTTCCTTCCTCATGTCTCATGATGTCAATTAACAGAGCCAAAGAAAATAAAAGCATTTCAGATTTGTTTTGGGCAGGAGGGGTCAGCCTGAATTTCCAGAGTACAGCTCAGTCTTCCACCACACACACATTTCCTCCCACTCCAGGGATTGCATTTCATCTTCCATTCATCCAGCTAAGGAGAACAGAGGCTAATTTAGGAGCCTCTTTATGCCTGTACATATTCAGCCAGAGGGGTCAGTGTTGATTGATGCAAAGACACTCTGTCCTCCAAGAGCTCGCCAAGTCCCTGCTGGTCCAGAGAGTAGCAACCAACAGTAACTCACCCTTTAGTGCCTGTGCATTTCTGTGCCTCCAGCAAGAAACAGTCAATAAACACCAGCGGCAACTTATGTTGCCTTAGATCACTAATAAACGTCTCACACCACCACCTCAGAGCCCTTTCACAAAAACGTATTTCTCTATAGATAGATGCCAAGCCCTAGCAGCCAATTACTACAGAAATGGCTCAAAGGCTTGAAGGAGAAGGCAGGGAGAGAGAAGGGGCCCTCTCCAAAGACAAGAGTTATGTGCTTCCTCCTAATAAATATTGCTCCCTTTTGTTGAGAGCTTCCTCTGAACCAGACACCTGGGATGAGGCTTAACCTACGTTATCGCACTCATTTCTCACAATTCTGGGACTCAAAAAGCTCTAGCCCACTTTACAGATGAGGACACAGAGGTTCACAGAGCTTGAGTAACTTCTACTTTCTGTTTCTTTACTCCCCCAGACTCATCACAAATAGGTGTGTTGTGAAAACAGCTGGGAAATTCCTGGATGCCAGGCAATGCAGATTGATGTCTGGACCTGAGAACACTGTCACTCCTTCCCTTACAGTGAAAAAAGGCTCAGTGATTCGAATTACTCTACAGGCTGCCAGAAACATGGCCCATTATATTCTGCCCACCACCTAGACATCACCTCTTCCAGGGCCTTCCACTTTATTTTAAGGGCAAGTGTCAAATATTCTGGCAATTTTTTTGGTGCCACAAAGTATTGTGTGTTCACTCTGTGATATGCTCTGAATAGGTAGGTGTAAGGGAGTGAAGTGTTACCTAAACAAACAAGCAAACAAACAAAAACGATGGCATGGTCATAGTCTTCCACAATCATTTTCAATCATGTAACGTTCAACAAAGCCAGTTCCTGGGTTAAATGCTAGGAATAAAAAGCAAAAACATGCGTGGGCCATGGCGTGTATCATTCATTCTTTCTCATTCGTTCTCTGCTCTATCTTTACAGCCTTAGGAGAGTCATTATCTCTATACAAACCACCTTAGGCAGATTTATGTGGCAGGATGAAGCACCTGCATTGACCAAAAATCTATCTGGCTACTAACTATAGAAAAGCTAATGTCTCCACATTTTGAAAAAAAAAAATCATACAGCTGGACACTGGTTATGGTCTCATAGTTTAGAGCTGTCAATTTCCCACTTCATCATGCTTCTCTCTTGCAAGAACTGAACCACAGATGATCTCAAACTTTTGGCTTTTTTCAACCTTTCCTGGAAACTCACAGCACATGGACATTAAATATCCACGATAATTGCTTGTCTCTAATATGTGTGCCATGAAGGACCCTGGGGCTGCTGCCTTACGTCGCCTCTAACTGAGCTGTTTTGCAATATTTCTGAGACATAAGGGGCAGACATGAGGCATCTCCTCTTTGCAAGAGAGCAGAGAACCTCTGGAGGTGGTAGATCCAGGCTTGGATTTGGGGTAAGGATCACCACTCTTTTCTGTTGTGGAGAAAAATAACCTAATATTTTGAAGATAATAATATTAATGATAATATCTTATATTTCTACAGTGCTTCCCTGTTTTTCAAGTACATTCACATCTGTGGTTTCATTAGCGCTACACACCAAACTTTACATTCATATAAACATGTTGATATTTTTCTCAATGATACATCTCTGTATTTGATCACCATTATCAGAAAGGGAAATGTTGTTATCCTGTTTATCAATGAAGAAACTTACGATTAGAGAGAGTAATGTTCTCAGGTTAGAAAGCTAACATTCAAACCAGATGATTCTTTGCAAAGTCCAATGTTTAGTACTTTCCAACAATCTTCATTTGGCACATGGGGAAACTGAGGCCATTCCCTAGGAAATCATGGAAGAAATAAGTCACATATGCCTATAAGCCACATGTCCCATCTCACGGACAGGTCATGGTTTTATGTGGCCATGGCCAATGAAACCTTGCCTAAAGCATTTGTATGAACTACAAATCCAGTCCACTTCCAAAAGCTAGGCTCTTAGAGAGGGGTTTCTATTGACACTTTCTCTGCATGTTTTGTTATGCTTGTTTTCGTTGGCCTAGAGAACCAGCAACTAGGGATGATGGAAAGACTTTGAGCCAAGGGTGTTCTGTTAACACCCTTGGGACAGGGGTGTTTCACCCAGTAAGCTGCCACTTGAAAGAACGTCTGCTGCACTGTCTTGCTCTCTCTTGGTTTAGTTATCCCTGAGATAATAAATAAAGGTTCATTCTGTTGTGTCCAAAAATCCATTTTCAGGAGACCTGCACTTGCTGGAAGGCTCCCGAGCCTCCTTACCTGATTACAGTCAGAAGCTGTGCATTTCACATTAAATTACAACAAATAACAAAAATGAAAGGAGAGAGGGAAGGTGGAGGAATGAACTAGCAAAAAATGGTATCCATGTAAAGAAGTCAATGAAGAAAAATGGAGCCTGAAAATCTCCACTGCTACTGGCAGAGATTGATGTTTATCGTCTCAACTTAAGGTAAAATGAGCCACAATAAGAATTCTTAAGGATGACAATTCCAGGTCAATTTTGTCTTGAATATTCTGATGTAGTTATGGCCAGATTAAACAGGAAGATGTTTGAAATCTAGATCTGAATTTTCATAACTCTCAGGTTGTGATATGATCTCTACTTGGTTATATGACGACATATGAAAGACATGAAGTATAGATCTTAGAAGGTGGGAATGATATTTGTTCCACTGTGCCATTTTCCTTCTACCAAGTCCTGCCAAGAATCACGTGTCATTTGAGCTCAAAATTCTGCTTGCGATGTGCCTAGAAAGACCTAGTGGAATGCAGATGGATGGAAAAGCAGGAGAATTCTTGTAACACATTTCAGCGTTTGTAAGATAGTTTAAAATTAAATGGGAGGATTTATGGACCAGGGTTATAGTGTGTCCATTACCAAAGTGATTTCAAATAGAATTATCGTTCTACTAAAAACAACTTGAAATCAACAGTCTAACAAAGCTCAAGAACCACTTTGGCCTACTTGATACAACTTTTTGTCGGTTACACCTTCATTACATTTGCCTGATACATTGCTGTCACCTATTTCAGCTACATTAAATATTGCTGGATCTTAGAATAGCACTAAGATATTTGATAAGACAATCTAACTTCACCATCTAGATGCTGAAAGGACATATACATTTACTGTGCTTTTTCAATCCTATTAGCCAAAGTAATATATTGTACAGTAAAATATATTGTCTTATTATAGGACTCTCATCATGAAGAAACAATGAGCACACAGAAAGATAATTCATATTATATTGTCTGTCACTAAAGGAGGACTCTCCAGCAAACTCAAACCCAATTTGGATAAAATAAATTATTTGGTGCTAAAGAGTTAACTTATCTTGTGCCCAAACTAGTTACATCCACATGTTAAAAGCCATTATTAACTAGGTAAAGAGATTTGGGAGAACAGCACAGATAATTACTGTATAAGGGACTTTCTTGCACATAGCATTAAAAACACAATTTGGTCATGAGGCTATACCCCAATATCACTCTTCATTTTATTTTCCACTGGCCAGCCATAAGGAAAACTTTCAAGTCTCAAAAGGAGCTGGAGCTACTGGGTATTTCCTTAAAACTGTAACAATCCCTTTTAAAATAAATAAATAAATAAATAAATAAATAAATAAATAGGCATTCAGGAATGATCAGTGGAAATGTCTCTTAAAGCCATTATTTTTAGCTGTGCATTGTTGTGACTATTTCCACGGCTAAACCATGAACATGTTTTCTGCACAAGCCGGTCAGCTAGTGGCCTTAATTAACTTGCAAATGGAGAATGCCGCGGTTTACCACTATTAAATATCCACCACACCAAGTTACAGTTTTATGCTTCCACACCTCACTTAGTCAAGACACCTCGAAAAACCCACAATGCTGAATAAGTGGTGATTTAAAAATATGTACCACATGTAATTATCAGACTGAACACACAGGCTGTGAGGAAAGTTTACTAAAATCTCAGCAGCTTTCATTTCCAGATTGAATGATATAATTTGTAAATTGGGGCAACAGGATAAGTCACTCACAAAGAACAGAACAAGTTGTTTTTACTCATTCAAAGGAATTCAAGAAATATTGATTGAGTCCTTGCTTTGTGTTCCAGATACTGGGTATGCTTCCAGATTCCTCATGTCTTCAGATTGCAGAAGGGGGAAATAGAGTTCAGGGCAAGGTGAAAAAGGAAGAGTACAGTCTCAGTAATCAAGATTTTTAAACAGTGTGTGCCCTAAAGAAGAAGAATCAGTGTGAAATTACTCATCAAGTTAATCTACTCTTAATAACAACATATAAGAGAACTAACCAAACTCATTTCAGCAAGCATTTTATTCATGAGGGAGATGATGCACTTTGAGATCCAATCGAGACAGAATTAGTTTTTGTGATTAGTTAGGTTGAGTGGTTAAGGTATAGTAATAATGATATCATTATTTCTTCTCCCCTCTCTTTCATACAATACTCAGAGACACATTCTCTCTCTCTCTGTCTCTCTGTCTCTCTGTCTCTCTCTCTCTCTCTCTCTCTCTCTCTCTCTCTCTCTCTCTCTCTCTCTCTCACACACACACACACACACACACACACACACCCTCCCTCCTCACCCATATCTGTTTAAATTTGGCTTGTGAATTTTCAACTAGTGTTGTCTGTTTTAACTTGTGTACTCCCCGGGGGGGAGAGGGGGAGTGAATTCACCTCTTGTTGAAATTCCACTGTGTATAAAATGGTCTTGGAATTTGAAGGAAGAAAAAAAAATTTTCTACAAAGACAACATGTGAAAAGGCCAAGGGAGAGCATAACTGAAAAAATATATAAAAATGCAAATTTTCCTAAACTTCAGCTTTGGATGGACTGAAGCATAAGTGAGAACTTCAACAAAGCAATAGAAAAAGATGACAGCTCAGAGTTTCAGAAATTTAAGACAGCAGCAGGATTAGACACTTTGGGTTGTCTTCGCACACATTTCTTATGGGAGTTAATTCCATTTGACATGCAAGACCAAAGCAAGATTACAGAGGCATAGCCCCATGGCGAGGTGTATGCTGTAGCTAAAAGCTGGGATTTGAATAATTGTGCAGGCTTACTCCAAGAATCAGGCGAGAACAGAATGAATGGATTATTACAAGGAACTTTGTGCATTTTTAACTGCTGGACTTAATAAAATACCCTCTATGTGAGAGTAATGTTATGGTCGTCTGCACTCACTCTAGCTGAAGTTTGTAGTAGGATCCATCAAAAATGAGGGAAAAAAACAAAAACACACAAAATAAATCCAGAAGCTGTTGAAAGAAAGAAAGAAAGAAAGAAAGAAAGAAAGAAAGAAAGAAAGAAAGAAAGAAAGAAAGAAAGAAAGAAAGAAAGAAAGAAAGAAAGAAAGAAAGAAAGAAAAGAAGAGAATTTTGCCGTGAATGACTGGGCTGGGTCATGACCATATGATTTACAGAGGAACAGAAAATTTGGAAAACTTGAGATCAACACATTCAAGTGCCCAAAAAGGTAGACGGAATTCATTTCCTGTGCAAAGAAGTTTGAGGAAAATGGAGAGTAGAGTTCAGGGAAAGTGGGCCACAAAAAGGTGGATTTTTATTTCACTATTTCAGCTCATTAGGGAGGTCATTTGTTACTGAGAAAAATTACTAACCCACACATCATTTTATATATATGTATAAATGTGACCTCTTTCCTTGGAATCTGTGAAAGTACTTGTCTGTAAAAGGCAGAAAGAGTAACAGTTCGAAAGACTTCTCACTGCATAATTAACTGTCCAGTGAGAATTATTAAAATTCTTTATATAATTCTTATTTAGCACTCATTAAAGTGAAAGATACAAATGCTGGACAATGCAAAGTTTGCAGAAAGTTTAGGAAGGAAAGTTAGTCTTGTAATTGCTGAGAATTATGAAAAGCTGCCCATTAACAGTAGCCAAATAGATATTTCAATTTAAAATCCACTGATTCAGATCTGAAATGACTTGATTTGATTTCCTCCCTTAAAATAGTCTTTATCTCCTCTCTTCCTGGGAGTCCACTTCTGATCATCCGGCAGCCCTACCCAGCCTCTGGGGAAAGAAGTCAGCCCTGGAAAAGGAGAAAACTGCTCTGGGGTCATGGCACCGGGGCAGTGCGCCCTCTGCTGGGAAACCAGTCTGAGGTCCCGTTCGGGAAAATTCCCCCCGGAGAAGGTCACCAGGAAAGCAAGAGATGCACATTTCCACCAGTTAAAACCTCTAAGAGGAGTGGCATCTCTTTCTCATCGCTGCTACCGGAGATTAGAGGAGGGATATAAGAGGGTGGGAGCGCTTCATTAAACCGGAACTCAAACGCAGCTTTCCTCACAAAACATGCCTGTCAACCTCAGCCTGCCATGTAAAATGGCAACAGGAATGATGAACACATTACAAATTTGTAGACCCTAAAATTAAACTCCACCTCATTTATTTCATATTCCAGCAGGCTGGGGCTGGCTGACATTAGAGGCACACAGCTTTCCTGATAAGCTCTGTGGTTTCCTTCTTGCCGAAAGGATTTGTGCTCTATCTGGACGCACTTGGTCTTCCTGAAGCCCCCTTTCTGTGTGGTGTGGCTAGGAAGGAGGAGGCACGTTGCAGTGCTCTGCAGAAGAAGTTTGGAATTGTAGCTCTGGGAGGGAAGCAACTGGATATGCTACCACAGGAAGCCAAAGAGCTAGTCTTTACCCCCTTGTCTCTGTGCATCATTTATATCCGTGCTACTACGTGTGTGGTTCACAGACCACTAGCTCCGGCATCACTGGGGAGCTTGTCAGAAAGGCAGAAGCTCAGGTCCCACCTAGCGCTACTGAGTCAGAATCTGCATTTTGACAAGATTCCCAGTGATTCATAAGTACATTCAACTTGGAGTCGCACCAGTGTGGACATTGCAAGAGCTCAATCACAGCAGAATTAGAGCACTGAGCTTTACATGTGGAAGGAAGCCTAGACACCACCTGCCTGCTTGGACAAGGAAACTCAGGCCCAGAGAAGAACATAGCCCCTTACACATCTAAAACAGAAACTTCACATAGGCCTAAATTTGGTTTTCTCTGAAGGCAGGATCACAGCGATTACAGGCTTTTGCAGTTAGCCTCGTTACATACTACGAAACCAACAGAATGTGGCACCAGCACTACAGTGATGTAGGAGGTTGTTCTCATGTGGGATGAACCCTGTCTTCTAATCAGCTCTGTACTACTGACATGATTGGTCTAAATTCTTCAGGAATTGACATAGAAATGAGATTCTGATATTCCTTTTATTCACATAATGATTGATGAAACACATGGGAAAAATAAATTGAATTATGTTATAATCTCTCAGGGAAACATAATTAAGTTGTAAAGCATTCCCATGAAATCCTAAAAGCCTTATATCATCTAGACAGTGACTTCTACTACATGATCAATAATTATATTAATTAAAGATAATTATTTTGATAGGATGATGTGACTTTGGGGCTCTACTTATTCTTGATCTGATGTATTGATCCAAGAGTGAAGACTTGGTTGGAGCCAGAGCTAAATATAAAGAATTATTTTGGAACCCCAGAAGCTCTCTATTTATGCTAACTTGTACTAATTTGTAATTTCTGACCTCTAATTTGATGTTTATTCAAACAATGCAATGGGTAATACTTGTTCAAGGTCAACAGAACAGTCCATTCAGTATTCTTAATTCTGTATCAATTAGAAGCCAGCTATCTTCAGCAAGTAATAGATAATACGTATATGAAATATACAAGCCAATAGTCCCTGAACTTTCTAAATTCCAGAACATCCAATACAGTCTTTGTGTGTACGCAGGACACTCAAGCACATGTATGGCAGCTCTAGCCCAAAGTTAACTAACAATGCTCAGAAAGTTGGTGTGAACATGAACCCTTCCACATTCATTATCTTTCTCTGCAAACACCCGATTGTGAAGAGCAGGTCTAGAACACAAGTCTGACACAGCACATGTCAGGCAAAAACTGAGATTTCCAGTTGATTCTCTGCACATTCCAGAGACACCTCAATGGGTATGTACCTTCAAACTTTCATAAAGACATCAGTGAGCAACAACAGAAAGTAAAGAGTGAGATGGGGATGTAAATTAAAAGTAATAATGCAAGGAATTATACAACAAGTACACCAGATTTGGAATTTTTTTGTTTTAAGGTAACAACCACTGTATGCTGTTAACTTCCCTGAATTCTCTACATTATTCTAGATAACTTGTTGGGTTGTTTTAACATTAAGGGATAATACAGTTAGAAAAAATCACAATTAAGATTAGGAATGAAAGCCTTACAATTTCACATTATTTCATCAGAACTTCCTTAAATTATTGTAAAAGATCTTGCTGATATTATGCTCACTATACAAGAGGTTGTACATTTTTCTATTAATGAGGTAGAAAGTGCAGTATTTAAGAGTCAATGCTTAGGAGCCAATGCCAACTTGTTTGAATCTTGGATCTGTCGCTTACCACCTATGGCTTGAACAAGTAATATAACCTCTCTCTATGCCTCAGTTTCTACACCTGAAAAAACAGGGACAGTGATGGTACATACCTAATGGAGTTGTAGTAAGGATTTAGCTAATTAATAAGCATGAGGCAACTGGAACACACACAAGATGTACTAAACACTCAATTTATAGTGACTATTGTAAGAATTGCCCTTATAATTCATATAGGTTGACTTATTCGTGGCCATATTAGAATTTATTGCAGAATAGTTTTCTTTAAACTCACCTGTCAGGGGTTCTGAAAGCCAAGTTTTAGTCGCCAGATTCAACTCTACTTTTTTAATAGAATAATTTAGAAAAAGAAGACGGTATACATGGGGACTTGAAAACATAAAATTACCCGTTGTAATTTGACACCACACACACACATACGCACATACACGCATGCACACACATGGGGGGGGGTGGGGAGAGAGAGAGAGAGAGAGGCGCAAAGAACTGTAACACCTCACAACCCAATGCCAGAAGTTCCCCCACAGGGTGTTGCCATAAAGGAAGCTAAATGTGACCCAGTATTCTAGTGAGAGGTCTTACCATTCAGAGCAGAATAACCTGAGAACAAAATAACACAGAAAGCAGCCCTGAGGTTCCTTTGTCTTTCCTCGGGTAAATCAATTCTGTTATTATCCACAGCTGGGTATAGAATGGCACACGAACAGCGTGGCTTCAGCCAGCAATACCTCTCAGAGAGTGGGTTGCACGGGTAATATTCCACACCCTGATTTACTCAGCATTGTCAGAGAGAAAAGGAGAGATCCATCTTAGGTAGGAAAATGTATTCTAAGGAACTGTTAAGACACGAGAAAAGAGAAGAGGGAAGAAAAATCAGGGCAAATTCATATAGAATCAAATATGCTAGTCTGCCCCATCACTGCCTCAGAGATGGGCAATATTGTCAGGCCTAATATCTTCCCCTCTGCTCTTTTATAAGGGGATTGTTTAACCATATTTTCTATGCATGGGAGGAAAATATGTGATGCTGCACATCAGAGAGAAACAGAAAAAGCTTCCCAAAGAAAGTAAGCAGGATTGTGAATGTGGCATTGTGGAAGCCATAAAATAGACCAACAATGATTGAAAGCAAGAAAATGACTTGATCTTTCTTAAAACTACAACAATTAGGCAATTGAGCTAACTAATAGGATCTGAGAAGATGTAAATAAGTTTTGTCTTTTTCTTTCTTTCTTTTTTTTTTTTTATTAACAAAGGAAGTAAGGAGACAAATTTCAGCCTGAATGAATGAAGGGAAATGATTCCTCCCCAAAGGCAGAGCCAAGATTTTTCAAATGAGCTTCCTCCTAAGAGATAGAAGTAAAATATATGAAGCAAGATGACATAATGTGCTGTTGCCTAAATGTAGGCAGTGATGGTATCCTATTCTACAGATCAAGCTGTGAGTAATTGAATGCAAGATAAAGCAAAAATATAGAAAAGGCCACTCAGTAACAGAAGCATAAAAATGCAGTGTGTGTAACAGTACAGAGCAGGGTACAGCTCCGTAGAACTGATTAATAAGGAGAGCGGTGAACAGAGCAGAGTGGATTTGCAGCGATTAGGATGCAGCAAGCTTTGTCCAAAAGATTGTAAAAAGTTCTTATTGGCCTTGAATCTGAAATAAGGTAAAAAACCTACCTCCCATCATGAACAACCCTCTGTGATCTTTTGGTATATCTTCGTCAAGAAACTTACCTTTTCCCATAAGCCATGTTAAAAAAAAAAATAAAAAATTTTACAATAATCTTTGTATTCTCCTATGCAAATCATTCTGTATGGCATCTTTCCTTTCAGATGGGGGTAGGGTGAGGGAGCAAATGGTACTATGTGTATGATGTTATAGCATGACAGAGACAGACCTGAAAATAAATTAATTAATTTAAAAAAAATGCTTCATCCACAACAGCTGAGCTCTGGGAAAGCACAGAGCTTGACAAAGCCTAAAGTTCAGTTTCCAAGGTGAACAGGAACAAGAGTCAGAAATGCGAGATTGCCAAGTGCATGTCAGAAACTTGGGCATTTTATACTTCCAAACTCTAAGAACTCCACACCAGACCTTGTTGCATTGTGAATGACATTGTCACTTCCTCCAGGTTCCAGGCAACATAAGATCATTTTCTGAAGGAATAGAGAAGGAAAAAAAAAAAAAAAAATCCAGCCTACAAGTGCTCAAATATCCCAAGCCAAAGATAATGTTTAAGAAACACAGAAGTACAGGCAACGACTGACAATTGCCGTGGCTCGAGCAGAAAGAAAGCACCTTGGTCTGTGGGCTTCTCTGGGATAATCATCAGAAAAGACTAGGGACCATCATTAAAGAGGCAATTAAGTGTGTAGCCCTTTGAGGCTACGAGAGCTACTCAGCCAAGGGGTGGTGGTCCCCTCCTTTGTTTTAATCTGAGAGTTCTGAAGCCACTTCTGTTGGCAGTGCTCTAATTTGTTCTGTGGGGATTTGGGAGATCCTGATGTCAGGCGAGGTGTTTGTGTCTCTAGTGATGAACAGGAGGGGGAAAAAATAGTTCTTTGACCTTTACCAAGGTAGACATCTATGCCACAGATTCAGAAGCAGAAGGCACAAGGGCAGAGAAAAGCCAAAGGACTTCTGCAGCTGTGTTCATAGACGGCTCCCACTGGGTGCTCCTGGGAACAAATGATGACTAATTAGGCTGGCAAGGCAGAAAAATAAATAAATAGAAAGAGGAGCAGGTAATTTTAGGAATGCAAGTGCAACTCAAAATCAGGAAACCTTGGCCAACAACAGTTCTCAAACCTTTCACTTGTTGCCAGGGGAGGAGGGAAAATTTCCATGCAACAGTCCAGGGTGGACCAAGAAGCAAGGAAGCTGCTGAGGGTAGGGGGGTGGAGGTGTGGGAGGGGGCACTACAGAGCTCAGTGGCCTTGAGCCCATCTGCTTCTTTCTTTCATTTTGACTTCCTTGGTGACCTTTTTCCTGTGGTTTTTAGGGAAATTTAAAAAAAAAAAAAATAGAAGAAAAAACACATATAGCTACTCACATATTTACTCATGGGTTGATTATATTATATTCTATAAACGGAGATTTAAAAAAAAGGAGAAAAGTTTAATTTGCAGTTTAGTTTCTGGGCCTCAGTTCTGGCTCACCAATGAATCTTATATACAAAGCTGACTGGAGGGAGGGGTGGGATTGAATAACAAATTTATGTGATACAATCACATCATTTACAATCACATAATGGACCATATCCCAATTTTCAAAAGGCATAAAGTATCCTCATTAATACGATAAGTGCAGCAGTCAAATCAGCACTGTGATTTTATCAGGGTTTTTGACTGTACATGAATTAGAATGTAAAATGCATACAGAATTTTTAATGGGAAGGCTTTAACATTCACTGAATGTATTTCTTACTGTCATTTGCATCACATTAAAGTGAAATTCTACATAAAAGGATAAAGAGAATATGTCCTAAATTACAGTTTTTCCATAGTTGTCATGTCCACACATAGAAAAACCTGATTCATAAGCTTGAACATGATCCTAAATCTGAAAAGGCTCCACCAGTTCCCTATTTTTTTATGGGTTTTGTGAGGCTGTCAGGACTACGGAGAACTCAGTAAGGTCAGGTTGTCAGGACAAAGCTAATAAAGATCTTGAGGAGGGGCAGGGAGGAGGGCGGGAGGGGCAGCAGAGGATGATTGTATCGTTGTCTCTCACGCTAGTAAGCTATTACACTGGGAGTGCATTTTTCATTCCATACCAGACTACTAAAGTCGCTCATGTTTCTTAGAAGTATATTGTTGATCTTTCAGAAAACTTCTATCTTCAGTTTAGTTCACATTGGTAGAGTTTCTGGACCTGGACGGAATGTTGTGTAAGTCCAATTCTGTATATTCTACCATGAAAAAGTATGTATACATTGCTATGTACATGGGATATATATAGGAAATACTTGCTTCATATCAAACCTGTGCGTATCTACTTGTTTGGTGAAATATGATTCATATGTCAGAATTTAATCTCAAAGAAATTGTACTTGGGAAAGTATGCTTGGAGATTTCTATACACTGGGGCAAAAACTCAACCGGTCATTTCTCATTAACCTTACATCACACACAGAGAAGTCAATAATGGTACATAACAGTTGATGTAGAATCCTGGGAATCTGAGAGCGTTTTGCACCCTTGAAAAGGCCACAGTGTCTCCTGCCAAGATAATACCGCAGACTAGGAATGGTGAGTACCTGCTGCGTACATGCTGACTACCTGTCCACTGGCTAGCATGACTGGTCCATGTGTGGGAATTCATACTCCAAATGACTTAACTCTGTAATCATTTTAGAGTTTAAATAAAGAGTATGCTACCATTCCCCCAATAGAAACACATGCATGCAACTTGGGTAAAATAGTTGAAATTCATAGCAAATCCTGAAAGTGCATTCTACTCCTAGAAAAAAAGGAAAAAAAACCACAACATGTTATGTATGCACAAGGCGCAGGCCCACACAGAATGAATGGCTTTCAAAATGGCCAGTCTATCCATTTTAATCATTTTATCTTTAATAATTTGTTTAATCACAATATCTTTGATAAAGATCAAAGACTGCACAGACTAGTATAAGGCATTGATGGCTACATACTGCTGTCAATTCGGCTTCATCTCCTTTAAATGTATGTAGATTGTATATATCTTATATCATTGTCAGGAAAATGCACCAATGTCCTTTCATATCTAGAAACAGTTTTAAAAACATTTGTAATGGCCACAGATTTTATCTCTCTCTCTCTCTCTCTCTCTCTCTCTCTCTCTCCTTTCTTTCTTGCCCCTCCCTCTCTTCTTTCCTTCATATTTTTTTGTATTAACATAAGAATTGGAATGTGATCTGAAAAAAAGAAGATATGTTCAGGTATTTGGTCCATTTTCATCCATGATAAAATCGTTCTCTTTAATACCTAAAATACTTCAAATGACAAGAACCCTGTGGAGAAGCCATTTAGTGTTTATAGATCTTAAAATTAGCAGAAATTTCCTGAAAATAATATTACTTGATGCAATGATTTCTGTCCCACCATGAATGCATATTACCATTGCAGACTTCACAATGCCCTTTAGTGGGCAGTTCACCTGTTGGAATCCTAGCCATTCACTGGCTGGGAAAGCATTAGCAAGCCCCTTACTCTGTGTAAGGAACAGGTTGCTCATTTATAAAGTGGGAATACTAATATTTACATCACTGACTTATTACGACTATGAAATAGGATGATGAGCATCAAGTACCTAGAGTAAATTCCTGACATATTGGAAATAGTTCATACAAGTTTGATACATCACACAAGAGGTTTTACTTTGTTTTTGCCAAAAGCTAAGAGAATCCACACCTTTTTTAAGAATCAAATTAGATGCTGTGAAACCTGACTTCAATCCATGGATTTCGAGCCATGACGACTGTGTAAATTCAGGTCAGCAAATCAACTTTTCTTCTCCAATAAAATTAGAATAAATACCTTTAACTTCCCTTCTAGTCCCCACTGACTCCGTAGAGATATTACTAAAATTCAGACATTAAGAGCAGTATATTAGAGTCAAGAGAGACTATGTTCCTTTTTTCTAATTTGATTGTGTTTAATAAAAATGCATATATTTAAGGTATATAGCATGATTTGATATGCATACACATAGTGAAGTGATGACTACATTCAATCTAATTAACATATCTTTTCCTCACATAACTATCATTTTGTGTGTGTGCTGAGAGCACTTGAAATCTACTCTCTTAGCATAGTTCCAGTATTCAATACCTTATTTTAATTAAAGTCATCATGCTGTACATTAGATACTATGTGCTGTTTTGCTTATCAGGAATCAGAAGACAAAATTTATTTCAAAATCTTCTATCACACCCTTTGTGTGTTTTTTCATAATTTGATTAGGAGCATGGTTACAAGTTGATCACTTGAGCTGCTGTTTCTTTGACTGGAAAAAAAAAAGGAATGCATAAAGTTTTCTAGTTTTAACTCACCTCCTATGGTACCTCACCTTTAGCATAATACAAATACATTTTTACTAATTTATACAGAGAAAGAGTGTATTCTTTCTGTGATAATGTGCCTGTGGAAATAGTAGCAAAATGGATTAATATTTTCTCAAACTCCCCATTTGGTGCATAATATCACGCATGTCAAAGGCACTGCCTTCCACTTACAGATGAAAACAGTAATCTATCTCAGTGGAATCAAATTTATGCCACTATCTCTTCCTTCCTTTTAAATTCATGCTGTTTGTTTTACAGAGCCGTATTACCCATGTTTCATTGTATTCACATTTTCTGCTCACAAGAATGGTTCTAATATTTACAGTATATGGAAGTGTTAAACTTATTGGCAAATAATTTTAAAACTGCTTGAACTTTTTACTTTGCATTCTCTTTTCTTCCCTCCTGCCAACCCATATGTAGGTGTAACATCAGCCTCAGGTAAACATACAGGTCAGATACATTACAATCTCAAAGATTTTGTGTTTCAAAAAATGTCTGATTCCATTTAAGTCATTGAGGCATGATCGTCCAACTTACGCTACTCATTATCATTGTTTCCTCTCTTGTTGTATTAGAAAGAAATGGCTAATTTATAATATCTGCAATATTTCTACCTAAATTTGCTAAATAAGACGTCATTAATATTGCTGTCACCTTTCTTTGAGGCTTTGTCCTCAAAAAGATAGGGCAGGGAGAATTATCTAAATCAACAACTAATTTAACTATACTTGGATTTGTGTATACTCCTTAAAATTCAATTGTTCAAGTTCAAATTTTTCTCAATAAAATTTATTTATGTAAATAAAGTCATAGGTTTGGTCCCGGCAGAAATGAGGACTTATGGATTTCTATTACACAATTTTAAAAAGTAATAGAAAGGTTAAAAACCTATACAGTCACTTCATTCATATATAGCTTTATTTCAATCTCATTTCTTATATAACATTGTTGTAAATGATAAATAATTTGGGTCCTCATGGGCTTCATCTACTCTGAAAACTTAGATTTCTCTGATGATGCTTTTTAAAAATCTTCTGAACATACTCTAAAAAAGACTGCAAATATATGTAGCCCCATTTCTTTTCCAGTTTTATTTTTTCATTCTCTCAACCTACCAACCTCTTTACCTGGATCAATTCACCTTGGTTTACACTAATGCTTCAGTTGCCCTTTGAGAAATTATTCTTCAGTAGAGGACTTTTTATCCCATACATTGTATTGTGATTGTCTTTCTTTCTGTATACATCTGATCTACTCTATTCTTCCATCCTTTGATTTTTGAAAGGCTATGCATTATGATAATAATCAGGGCCATCGATGATATGTCCATCTAGGACCAGAGAGCTAATATACCCAGGGATGCCGTCTGAAGATTTATTAGGAGAGGTGGGTTGTAACTCACCCCCTGCCAAAAGACTGGACACAGAACTTTCCCTCACCCCGTGCATTCATTCCAGAGGTGCTTTGGGATGCCCTGAGGAGCAAGAAGCAGGCTCTATTCATTGCATTCATACAACCCTTTTCTTCCAAAGAGCTCACATAATGTTTGCAGATGCTTTAATCGGAAGGAATTTACAGAAACCTTTTCAGATTTCACATTCCCTCCAAGCCCCACACCCTGTTCTACAGATGTGGAATGTTCCCAAAAGTATCAAAGTGCTGAAGAGCGGAACTTAAGCAAAAAAGTACGCCTATTGCTCCACAACTTCTGTGTTTCTAGACTGTGCTAAAACCCTGCACCAATAAACTTCTACAGTCTGCTTATTCTGTTGATCGGTTCCCACTTTCAAATATGAAAAAGGCCAGGGGAATTTGTCCTCTTGAATTCTCAGCTTCCCAGGTCATGAAACTGTCCTTCTCCTTATTGTGAGTAGATTTGTGTTTTACTCAATTCTACAGCCAACAATCTATTTCATAGTTAAGGTACACTGTGAGGTATAATACCTTGAATGTATTTATGTGAAAGTGTGGTGTTTTCTTTCTTACCCTCCCACAAGAGGTATATAGAGGAGAACTGTTGTCGTTACTTATTTTTATTCCTCCTGTCGACATCCAAAGAATTTCTCAACTAGTCAAGTTGAAGCACATATGTCCTCGCAAAATTGCTACATATTCCCTTCTTCATTCCAGTCAATTCCTCTCTTACTCCAGACACCGGTGCATTGACACTGACCCACTGAAGTTCTCCTTGTGAGAATTAGCCTATCACATTCATTTACATCCACTTAATTGCTGCTGCTATTGTTTCCTCTGTTAACCTCCAGCTAGGGTGCAATTCACATGAATGCTGGGGAAGCACAACCATTCCATTAGTTCTGCAAAGTAGATTAAAATCGTCTGGCTAATTGGAGACTGTCCATACGACTGCCTTCCTTCTAGCTCTAGGTTGAGCAAATGTCCTATCTTCAAGGGAAGCCTCATAGTTGGAATATGGAAGGCTTGATCGGACACAGGGGCATTTTCTGAGCATGTCTGTGTAGAGGACAGTGTGCTGGGCACTATGCCAGCACTTCTCATCAATCTGGTCTCTGCCTGCAACCTGCAACTAGTCTTTTGATTGGCAGCTTATTTTCTTCCTTTTCAGAAGAAGCACATGCACCCTGGTGGAACTCTAACTTGGTATGTGCCTAAATATTAATATCCCCAATGGTGGAATTTGCATTTTGAAACATAAGCACTAAGAAAAATGTTTATGAAATAGTTTGTTTAGTTTGGGGGGAAATGAGAATTAAGACTATGACAGTCTCACTTGATCCAAAACATAATATTCATGTTTGACATAACTAATTTATTCAGAACCTATCATTGATGTGATGGCAAGCTAGCTTTGGTAACTAAGCGTTTGGATGGTTGTAGGCATTGAAGACCCAAAACTTTCCTTGGCAACATGTCATCACCATGTATGTGTTAAGCTGAGGTGTTTTAAGATGCTCAATTATATTTTATCTAAAGAATATGGAAACTTCCATATCTACTCCAGGAATTCTAAGAAATCTCAAATTCATGCACTTAACTTTCATGCTTACCCAACATGGTGTCAGTCAACCTCTCCAGCACATTTTCTGATTCCTAAAATCCCAGCCACTAAAAACTCATAACCCTTCCTCAAATGCACTATGTATTTTTATGGCCTGGTGTCTTTATGTTGCTATTCTGGCTACCTGGGGTTTCTTACAGGAATTATGGACACATATAGAAAGAAGTGCTTATGTGGACTTAAGGCATCAACATAATAAATGATCCAAAAACATGCCAGGTGCTTTACATCAATAACATCACCTAATCATCCCAACAGACAAGTGAGAATGGTCCTCTTATATCTGTCTACTGATAGGCTGAGGCTCTGAAAGTTTAAGTGACCTGAGTGAGGTGACATAGTTAGTAAGTAGCTAAGCATTGACTTGAAATCAAGTTCTCTGTGACTCCAAACCTACTTCTTTCCTACTACATCAGGGAGGTGTTCCCTCAGAAGAGATATCTTGAGCTGAAACTTGAAGAAGGTATAAGAGCTCATAAGACAGAAAATAAAAAAAGTCAACGTTTCTGAGGAGGAACCCTCCCTGTCTCATGCGGGTGTTAGGTATTACACCAAAGGTAACAAGAGCACCTAGAGGTTGATAGAGGATGAGGCAGAAGTGATAGGAGTTAAGACGACATGATGTCTCTGAGGGCCACATCAAAACTGGCACCCATGCACCAGCTGGAGAATTCCAAACAGCTTGTGGAGAGGATGAGGGAGACACTCAGACTGACGGCATTCGGGGACCTAGGACTGAAAGACCATACTGCTGACTTTCTCCTCTAAAGATGCCAAAGGAGAAAGCATGTCATTACAATGTCTGTGAAGGTGGCAGAAGGGGTCATTACACAGGAGACCAGAAAGTAGATACCTTAGGACAAAATAATTTGGCTATTCATCAGTGTTTTGTCCTTCTTACTCTGTGCTATCTTTCCGTTATGCATAATGGAGAAAAGCAAGAGAGAGAAGGCAAAACCTATTTGGGATAAAGTCACAAAGTAAGGATTACCCCTAACATATGAAGGGCCTGGGGGAAGAAAACAAAGGGAGACCCACATACTATATGTCAAAATATTTTAACATCACACATTAAACTAGAAAACTATTGACTGAAATAGACTTTGTCTTCTTATCCTGATTAATGTACTGGAATAACAACCTAGAAGTCCAGGTGTCAATTTAGAATCTCTGGTCTCCTTGGGGTCTTAGGCGAGAAGTGGCAAAAGAGGGAAAACCTGACCCCAGCTGTTGACAAACCTCCTGCTCTTCCCATCCCTGCACTCTGAGGGTCCTCACATGTGTGTGGATACAACTTCCTACATTTTCATGCTCAGCTTGCACTCAGCTCTCAGGGGTGCTGAGGCCATCAGTCAGGTCCACCCCTAAGAGGCTAGCCCAAGGGAAGAGGCCGATACAAACCATGAACGTGGATTTGGAACAATTAGGCAGGAATTTGGGGGTTTAGTATACCAAAGCATGGTCTAGATGTAGGCAGGTGTTCAGGATCCAGTTGAGAAAGTCCTGGGTTCTTTGGACACTTGACCACTTAAGGAGGACTAAAAAGGGTCTGAGAAGGGACAAAATGGGCCCGGCAAAGCACAGGGCTCAAGGCAGTGGCATCTTTTGCCTGGGTCTAAAAACAGTACTGTACAGAGTAGTATAAAAAAATGCCTTCCAACAAATCCTATATCCTGTTTTGGCACCAAAGTTCCTCCTTATGTTTCACTAGGCCCATAACATTGCACAGCCTCAAGCGGCCGCATTCATATCAGAGCACAGGGCAGCCCTGCATTAGGCAACGTCAGGTTTTCAATAAGACTCCTTAAAAAGTAGTCGCAGTTTTTATAGATAATCTTTTAACTTTCAAACTCTCATGAAGTCTACATTGTCTATACCTACCAGCTCATACATGAATTTATTTGCCATTAAATAAATTTAAAAAATTGAGTGTTTAATTTCTCCATTGCCAACACACACACACACACACACACACACACACACACACACACACAGACTTTAACTACCTATTCAATACTGTGCTAATTACGAGTAGAATTCACCAGCAAATGGAACCTAAGGAGCTAGGTCTCTGCCTCATCCAGCCACAGGGCTTGCTCAATCCGAAGACTCTCAATCAGTTCAAAATGGAGAGCTCCCTTCTGCAAACTCACTGTTGCCTGAGCCTCCACATCGCATCTACCCTCCTTCAACCCTAGTGGGTAGAATAAGTTTGTCCAATGGTTTCATATAAATATAGATATAGATATATAGATAGATCTGTATATAGTATATCTATCTATCTATCTAGCTACTTATCTATCTATCTATATATGTCAAAACTTATCACAATTTATGCTTTAAACGTATAGTTTATAGTATGTCATCAAGTATGCCTCAATAAAGCTGTTTTAAAATACTAGAACAGTTTAACATGACCAGATGAAAGGTTTCTATCTTGTTTATGTATTTGTTTTGGATTCTTGTCATAGAATATAAGCTTCATCACAGAGATAGAGGTTATGTTGCTCATTTCAGATCTTTAGTGCCTAAAATTACCCCAAAATGTAGTGGCATAAAATGGCCATATGTCATGCTCATGGATTCTGTGCATCAGGAATTAAGACAGAGTGGGGATGGCTTCTCTCTGTTCCGTGATCTTTGGGGTCCCTACAAAATTGCTGGGGACGAAAAGTACTGGGACTCCCTTTAATCACCATGTCGTCATTTTATGTGGTCTCTTCGGCATGGAGGCCAGATTCCTTACATGTCGGTTCTTGACTCTCAAGGTCTGACTTCCAAGAGAGAAATCCAGAAGGAAGCTGTGTCATCCTTTTGTGTCCTAGCTCCAGAAGTCACAAAGGGTCACTTCCATCACATTTTTCATTACAGCGATTATAAAGATCTGCTCAGGTTTAAGGTGAGAGAACATAGAGTCCACCTCTCAGTGGGGGAATTCTCAACATATTTGTCAACATTTTAAGGAAAGTATGTGGGTTGGAATATATATGGATTGATTCAGCCACCTTAGGAGAAAAATCAGTCCTCTACACTGTGTTCGTGTCATATAAATGAATATATGAATAGGAGTCAGTCATTTCAACTCTGTTTGCAGTCTTACATGCTATGTAAAATTAAATCTGGGCATTCATCCATTCCATAGACAGTTAGAATGCATCTTTTTATGCAACATAGATTCAAAGAAAAATGTTATAACCCGTACCTTGGTTGAAAAAGTTTATATTTTAATATGATAAATATATGAGAAAAGTGAAAGAAAAAAATGTGGATAATGGTCACCTCTCATAGAAGGAAGTCTTGGAGAAGGTATGTTGTGCTGTCCAGGTTTTGAGAAGGCAAAGACTACTACCGGCTGAAGAAATCTGTAAATGCTGCATGACATGTGTGCTGCCAGAACTAGGGCTTGAAAGATCAGTAAGATTTCTACAGAAGATGCAGGGAGACAGGTGTTGAAAGTAAGGAAATAAACAGAAACGTTTGATTCAAGGAATTGTCTTAACCAAGCATATGATCTGAAACTCCAAGAAATGCTTTACAGTGACTCTATACCCCACTTCCGAGATGTTCCAATTTATTAAATGTTCTCCCCCCAGGAAATTTTGATGATCAGACTTTGGGACTGAAGACCTATAGGGCTTACATAGATGGAAGTAAAGATATTTATGTAAAAAAAAAGTTGGAACCAAATCATAGAGGACTACAATGCATCAATTGGACTACAATAGGATCTGATGATTATTTCACCTTTATTAATTAACTTACCACGGCACCACACTTTCCAGTTAAACCCTGCACAGTGGTGACAAATCAGGTCATGAACAAGTAAATGATAAATGATAAACAATAGTCACATGATTACTTGATAATATACTATAAACAAGCCCATCGTGTAACTTTAAATTATAATGTTTTAAACATGGAATTGTAGAGGCAGGAGAAAGCTTAGCAGTCCTTTCAGGCATTTACCTTAGGTCACAGACCTATTCATTTCTTCCTTAAAATTGTATATGACATTACTGATCGGTACCCTCATATTCTATGTGGGGGAACTGTGAGAGCTGGTTTCACAGGGATAGTTTTATTGGAGAGATATTTTGTGATGTGGAATGAAAGGTACGTTATACATATAAGCTGTTATACCTATCTTATTGCTGTCACATGAAGTATAAAGCAAGGGCTCTTTGTATCACTTTTATGCACTGCTAGATTTTGGCAGTTCTCTGGTTTCCTTTGGTGTATGATTTATTGTGTTAACTAATTCTGAAAAGAAAAAAAAACAGTAAATAAGCAGATAAATGGACATTTGTCCAGCAAGACAGTACTATATGAAATCTATGCTCATTTGCAGAAAAATGAAAGCTATATGAGAAATGCAATCATTGTTTGCCAGTTTTGAATAGCTAAGTCTGTTCTTTGCCAAAATTTCTCATTTCTAATTAGGATTGTAGGCAATCTCTCTCTCTCTCTCTCTCTCTCTCTCTCTCTCTCTCTCTCTCTGTCTCTCTCTGTCTCTCTCTCTGTCTCTCTCAATAGCATCTGTGGGTCTCTTCTGATAATGAATACGCCAAGGGAACCCAGAGTTAAGTCCAGGCCTCAGAACTAGGAACATTTCCATCAAAGATGGTTTGTTAATAATAAAGTAAGGAGCAAAAAAAGCTATTTGCTTCTTTTGTTGCTCTGACCCTCCCTTGGTCCTGCCAGGCCTGCCTGAGCATCAGCAGAGTTCAGTGGTAATTAAAGCAACAGTGTTGTGAAAAAAGTGTGAATTACTTTTACTGGAAGACTTGGATGTTGCTAGTGACTGACAAAGCACAGCGGGGGGGCTCTGCTGGATATTAAAGAGTGATGGTAGTCCCTGTGTTGTAAGGTGGCTTTTCAGCACAATGCAAAATTGTGACTTTTCACAAGTTGATATCTCTGGAACCATTCGAGTTATCAGCTTAAAATTTAGATTTTATTTTTTTTTCCTTTGGCAAGGTTATGGAGCAAAACTATGTCACATTTCATGAAATGTGGTATGGTAGCTGTAATGATGGAGAGCTAAAGTATATTTTCTTTCTTTTCTTCCTTTGGATTTTTTACTCTATTATGGAATTATTTCAACCTTGAAGATTGTTGAAAATAGTGAGGAAAAAGCTAAAAGGATCATATGTTCAACCCTTTCTTGGCAAGTTATTTCAATGTCAACTATCTAGGCTTTCTGTTTCTGTCATTTTTAAAGATGAAGTACAGACCAGCACTCTGTTGGCAATGCCAAGGAATGCCAGCTCTGCATTCTCAGCATGGGGTATATAAATATCCATGTGGATGGTGAGGTCATTCTGCCAGACCCAGCCAGGGAAAGTTCTGATCTTGCTCTTTATCGCTGCAAATCTTGCTAAGCCAACTCCCACACAGGTATGATATAATGTTGTTTCTGCTCCTTATCCAGTGAGGGGGAAAAAAAAAATGTCTTTAGCCAAATCCAATAAACCACCTTCTGCAGAGGTGAAGCAGGAGAGTAAAATAGCTCAATAGGCTATTAATCACTTTTCATTATATAAACTAACAGACACTATTGGTACTCCTGAATAAGGTTCCTAGAGCACATGTGGAATTCTTGTAATGGCATCACCAACAGACCAGGGCAGCCTGCCTTGGTACAAGATAGGATAAAATGCAAATGAAACGCAGTGGGAAATATGCATGCAATGGGAGCCCGTATTAGTGATATATCTGATGCAAGTAAAGAAAAACATACTGTGTAATATGCATATGCTCTTCATTGTTTATCACTTTCTTCCTTAGGTAAATAGATTGAATTCATCAGTGAAATTCCTGCTTGGCATATTTTCAGTAACCCTGGTCACATCAACAGCAGTGGGAGCCTTTGTGGGTCAATGATACAGTGGAGAGGGAAACAGTATAGTAAGGTGGATAAAAGTACAGACATTGGAGTCCTCATGGCCTCACTTACAGACTGTGCGGCCTCAATTTCCTCATGTGTAAAAAGAGTGAAATAACTTTCCCAACATTATTTTGAAGATTAAGTGAATTAAGACAGAAAAATTGTTTAGCAAAATGCCGTAGGCATGGCAGATAGGAGCAATTGATAAGAGTTGTTACTGTCACAATCAACAAACTCTGTGCTATGATGAAGCGAGGTGAATTTGGGAATTCCCTTTGCTTTTAGATATACTGATTCTATTTAATTGGCCAAGCAGTGGGGTAATATTTTTAAAGTAGTGCAAGGTTACAAAATGTCATTTAGGGGATGAAGCTGTGACATGTCAAACAATGGGCTGTTTAAATAGACAACAATGATATAAACAGAATAACTGGGGTGCTCCCAATGACATTCTTTCACCCCACAAGTGCAAAGTTTAATTAGTATGTAAATAGCATATTCATTTACAATTGACATAATGCCACCGCTTTTCTTGCCAAGCTGTCAAGGCCTATGAAACTGCAAAATTCCTGACATTAAACATTTGTCGTAAACTGATCCTTCCAAAAGTAACTTAACTAAAGCTGAAAAGGTGGGAAAGGTGATAAATGTTTTTTTATAAAAAATAGAGAAAAAAAAAGCCACTTCATTCTTTCTTTCAGAGAAAGGAGTCCAAACTGATTTTGGGAAGAGATACACCCACTGTGTTGGGTTGAGGATAAACTCTGTAAAGAAAAAAAAAACACGAAAAAAAAAAAAAACATGAACCACCAACCCCAGAGTGATGAGAAGCAAAATGGATAAGGAAAAAATACCCTCAATTGACACAGCTATTTTCATCACATCAAATCAGCCATCTGTTCTTGACATAGTTTATTATCATTAGGAAGATTTTCTCAATTCAGACATGGTGATGAGGAAAGATGAAGAATTAACCAGATAAATAGCCAAGTTGGAAAATTCAGGCTGAGAACCTTTTCCTCAATTTCCATTCCCTCTTTTCTCCCTGCTCCATCATCACACTCCAATTATTCCAAGAAAAGCTTCAATGACATGATTAGACATGTTTATGGAGTTGTTTTTCTCCCACTTACATAGGCATAACAAACTAACCACACTAGATATCAAATGACAACAAAGGTAATGGACATTGTGCAAAAAAAAATAATTTTCCATTGTTAAAAATGACTGTGTGAACTTAGAATGACAGGTGGCTACAGTTAAGGATGAGGGAATTAAATATTCTGAATTGAAGTATAAAAATGTTGAGGTTTTCCTCCTGGAATTTATTCATTAGAAATCTATCAATTTTCCTTGGGATAAGAGTATTTAGAGAAGAAAATTTTCTTTGAAATAATCATGAAGTAATTCTGACAGCTCTGTGTGGGATAATCTGGAAGGAATAACTAAATGTTAGAAACTAATAATAAAAAGAAAATATTTAAGTCATATGTTTAATATTGACTTCATAAAGTGAAGTTGGAAATTCACAAAAGTTAAACTCATAAATTTAGGAAAAAATAGCTCAGAAATACTTGACAAATATCAACACAACTACTTTAAAAAAATTAGTCAAGCTGGTTATTTTATCTACATAATGTCAAAAACAAACACAAAAAAATTTTGACTGATTCTCCCTCAGTTCACAAATTCATCATGTTAGGTTTTAAAGAATGTAATCCACAGATTTTGGATTATAATTAAAATCATATCTTTTGGACTGAAAATTTTAAAATGTTAAGGGCAGTAACTATTGAAATTAAACCATGCAAACTCCTTCACAAAGTCATTTCCATCCCGCCAATCAAGTTATTTTGAGTGGATATGTCCTTTCTTTGGTAACATTCCTGTACTCTTTTTTTTCCCTTATCCTTTATACCTCAATATCTGACTGGTTACTAATTGCCATAAAAAAAGAGTTATAATTCTTTATTCCTTATAATCTATCAGTCACCATTGTTGCTAGACTTTTCTTTGTTGACACACTCTTTTCTTGATTTAGTCTGTGCCATACAATCTTGATTTTCTTATAACTTAGATTGCTTCTGGTTTTCTTTCCTCCTTAAATGTAGACATAATCATTCCAACACAGCATTCATTCACCAGTTTGACAAATGTCTGTTAAGAGACTGCCCTAAGCCACATGTTGTGCAGGGGCTGAGGATACAGTAGTAAGCCAAGCAGACATGGTCCTTACCCTCATGGAGCTTAAGTTTCTAGACCAAAAGTCAGCAAACTTGAATTCCTCAGGCCACATCCAGCCAGTCCCCTGTTTTGTAATAGATTTTTATCAGAACACTGCCAGACCAATTCATTTACGTATTGTCTGTGGCTGCTTCTGTTCTATAATGAGATAGTTAAGTAGTTGCAACAGAGACCTTTGGCCCACAATCCTTAAAATACTTACTCTCTTGCCCTTTACAGTAAAAGCTGGCTGACTCTGGTAGACTCTTAGATCCATCTTCAACTATTCCAGCTCTACATTCTTTCTCTAGGAACATTTTTGGTCTCTTATGGTTTTAATGACTTGTTCTACAGAAATGACTCCGTAACCTTTATCTACAGTTATGCCTTCTCTTTTGAACTTATTCACATGCTTAGCATCTCTACCCACCAAATAAAGCACCATTATTCCAAGATAGCTAAGACTGACTTCATCTTTTCCCCAAAGCCAACTGTTTACTACCATCAACCTCCCAATCTCGAAGACTTGAAAATTTGGAGTCACTCACTCTTCCAACAACACCCAAGTAGCAAAAAATAAGAAATAACAATCTTACATATTCTTTACATTTCTCAACTAATTTTTGTTTCTATTGCCACCACCCAGGCCTAGACCCCAAAACCTCATACTTAGAATAATGTAATCATCAAATGATCTGCCTGTAGTCAGTCTCTTATGTCTCCAGTGATCTGTCACTCAGTTTTCTTAATACATCGTTTTACACACGTAATCACAATCTTAGGTAGCTCAGCATTATTACCAAAAGCTGGGATTGTCAACCTGTGGCTGAGGTTCTCCTTTGTGGAGATACTGCAAAATGACTTCAAGGAATCCATATATCCCACTGAACACACTAAGAATTGTCTGATGTGGAATCTCCCAAGTAGATGCATCATTATCTTTATTTTTCAAATGTGCATAAATATTCTTCTGATAACTAAAAGACACCTTTGCTTATTAAAGTTACCAATTTCATCTCCACTTTGTCTCATTCGCTATTTTTCCAACCAATAGATTCTAAAGGTGCAAATACTTTTTTCTGTATTTCGTAATAAAAGGTCACTGGCCATTAAATACCTACTCTATCCTCAGGGAGAATCTATTATGGATTCACAATGGAAATAGGGGAGCCTAGAACCTCAGCTTTTGGAGGGGAAAGTGAAAGGTTAAAAAATGTCTCAATGCGTCTTTCTTCTTTCATCTCCTCACTCTCCTGGGATGAAAACTATGGACTTGGGGAGGACTTCATGGGGTACAGAAAGGCCTTGGGAAAAGAAAAAGCTACTCAGGCTTAACTCAGTTCTGGACTTCAAAGCAAAGAAGTACAAAGGTCCTGGATGTTTCTACATTGTCTGGCTCTGCTGATGAGAGGGTGAGCCGATCAGGATTCTGGACAGAAGCTTTCATAAATGCTGTGCATTTGGCAGCTTTGTCTTCTCCATCATATTTCTTAGAAACCTAAGAGAGGTAGTGGAAAAGTAAGTAGGCAGCAGTACAGATGCAAGGCAGGGGCAGGAAACCACTAAAGAACCAGTCTCATTCTTAGCCTTGCAGTATCAGTGGCTTTCAGTTTAGCCCTTGTGATCAGTTTCAGCTTAGTCTCCCACAATCTCCCTATGGACCATCTGGTAAGGGGTGGTAGTAACCTTCCCTGCCTGGCATATTATGTCACTGTATCTCTGCCACCCAGTGCAGTGTTATCAACCAGCAAGACAATAGACGCACACAATCGTTTGTGTTGCCAATATCCACTGTCTGCAGAGTAATCCTAAAGCTCTACTTTTTGTTCGTGTTGATTAGTTTGTGATGGTGAACACCCAGGCTGATTTATAGAAATCATACCTCTGAAACCTTTGACATCACAGTACTGAGAGGGAGTTAGAATGGTAAAGTAGGACAGGATATGGAGGCAGAATTATCATCTATTAGCTGTGACATATTGAGTTAGTTAATTTCCCAGCAATTCAGTCCCCTCTGTGTTAAATTGGATTCACAATTGCTACCTCATTTCAGTTATAATGACTAAAGGAGAGAAAGTATGTAAGGGTCCAGCAAGGTAGCTGAAACATAGTTACTACCCAACAGGTGTTCCTGTAAGAAGGAAGGAGAGGTGAGGATGTGAGACAAAAACAAAACTTATTATACACATTCCACCTGGTTTGGTGTAGGTCTGAATTATGTTTAGCCCAGGATTATATTTCAAGGGTATCTCTGACCCAGTCAAAGAGAAGTCCTGGATTTGAGAGTGATTAACCAGGAGTGAATTTACATTGATTAAGTTCCTATGGCACATCTGCCAGTTTAGCAGGCCTTTTTTATAAGTTTAATTTCACATTCATAACTACTCTCTGATATAGATAGTATTATTTGTTGTGTTTATGACCTCAAGAAAAATATGACCAGAAGAGATTCAGTAAATTGCTTATGTTCATAGTTATTAAAACAGCAGAGGGGGAAAGTGTAACCAGATCTAGGTAATTCTAGAGCATTTCTCCTCTTTCTAAATCACCAAGCTGTCTCTTCTAAAGGCTTTTCATGAAGTCACTCATCAATTTTCATAAAGACCATTTATATCTTTGTATATCGTTATCCCTTTCTCCATCCCGATAGATTATTTCATTTCGTTATTAGAGAAGGCAGCAAACGTTTACAAAACTCAAATCTATGTATTTGAAATAATTCTTGAAATATCTGACAAAACCAGGACCACCCTGAGAATAAGTGCAATGACTCCCTGTTGAGACACGTTAGTAGTCACCTAACTACATAAAATTAATACAATTTGATTCATGATGGGAGCCATGACTGCTAATGGCTGCCTTGGTGCCTTTGGTCTATTTCTTTGAGTTTCTCTGAAATATATTTTTGATTCCTGGAAAGCTGAATTTCCTTTCCTCACTTGCTGCAGCAGGGAGTTGGTAGAAACTGTATACAGCAAGCACTGGCAGGGTGCAGCCCTCAAACACTGACTCATATATAAGTAAATAGTAAGTAAAATAGGATAAAATGATGACATTCTTCAAGAAACAGCTTTAGGTCCTTGAAAATTATTATTTCTGTTTGCCTGCAACTGTAAAAATGAGTTTCAGGTAATAGCTTTTCTTTTATATGGTAAATGATAAATGACCATTTAAACATTGACTCATTCACCAAACAAGACATTAAAAACAAAAACAAAAAACAAAACAAAACAAAAAAACCATAAAAACTTACTGTGCTAAAAGACTGAAGTCACCTGATTCTTCAACCCGGTGATTATACCATGGGGATATTCATTTCTCTTTCTTCAATTCTGGAACTGCATACAATATATTTTGCCAGCCAAGAAAATCAAGCCCTTTGGCTCCTACACATTATATTTTTTCTTAACCCTGTATATGTTTTTCATCCAAGTTAGTATATCCTCTTAGATTTGAGAAAACTGTGAATGTCAAGTCCAATTACCCATTAAAGCAGCCAAGGAAAGTGGGAATATCCGTCTTTGAATATTTATTTGCCAAAAGAACATACAGAAACTGTATTCACTTATAAGGGTCAGGTGTGTCATAATCTGGGTTAGGAAATCACAGACCTGGCTACTTCCTGGAGACTCCAAAGAAAAATCTGTTTCCTTGCCTTTTTCTACCTTCCTTGGCTGTGGTCCCCTTTTTCCATCTTTAAAGCCAGCAAGGCCTAGTTGAGACCTTCTCCGATTGTACCTCTCTAACCTTCTGCCTCTCTCTTCCATTTTTAAGGACCTTTGTGACCAAATTGGGCCTGACCAGATGGTCCAGGATAATCTCTCTAATTTAAGGTCACCTGAATGGCAGCAACCTTAATTCCTTCCATAACCTTAATTCCTCTGTGGATGTATAGTAATGTATATACATTCTGCTTGATTATATATATATATACACACACACACACACATACACATATACATATATATACACATATATACGTGTATCTATATAAAATAAATATGTGTATATGATAGAAATATTGAACTCTAAATAGATATTTTTTATGTTGTGTTACTTTTTAAAAAATATATACTTCTAAATTAAAAAAATAAAATGTTATAAAAATACTACATGTTTGAAGTTGTTTATGGAACAAGAAGCTTCAAATTTAGAAAGGTTTGACTTTCTTTTAGAAATATGCGAAACAAAACTTCCCACTCTTCCTTTTGTCTGTATCTTGCTGTTTTCTTTTTATGGTATTATTTTTGCATCATCAAAGTATATGACACTTAAACTCAGTCTCCAAAATTGAATTTACGCAATTGGTTACCTGAAGTTTACATTTATATAGTCAATAGTCACTATCAATAATTTCTCATTCTTGAGTTATTTATTTTAATTATTATTTTTGTTGCCTGGTATTTACCTTCATATGTTGCTTTATTTCAAGGTGAGCTCACAGATGTTGTACTTCCCTAGTCTTTGCGTGCTTAAAAATGACTGGTTTGGGTTCTTATACCTGGATGATGAGCATATTGGGTCATGCTTTCTTAACACATTGCGTACGGATCACGAGAATCTTCACGAGGGATTTAAACCTCGCCGTATGCAACGTATTAACAGTGGAACTTTGTAGACATTTTTCTATAGTCTTCTAGAACTTAATGTTGTTTGGAGAAGTCTGAGACTAACATGATTTTTTAATGTGATAGTTTACTTGCTTTTTCTGCCTAGGTGACAGAAATCTTTTAAAATATGGTTTCTAAATTACTTAAAGTTTAATACTTTAACCTGGCTAAATTTTTATCACTTTTTATTTCCTGGAACATAATGTCTTTAAATACACGTAAGCAGTTTTTCCCTTAATTTCAGGGAAAAATTCTACTTTTACATTGTGGAATTCTATGTTCCTTTTATAGAGTTTCTATTCTAGGATGTTTATTATAAATTATATGAAATCATCTTTACCTGATTTATTTATAACACCGCATTCTTATTGCTTTTATTTCTTTGTCTTTTCCCTTGGCACTTGCTGTGAATATCTTAAAACATCTCTATGACAAGAACTGTAGTACGATTGTATTGGTAGGTCTGTAGGATGGGTTTCTGGAAATGGAGAAGCTAAATTAAGGTGACCTACGTAAGGGAATGATGACATAGTACCTTTGGAGTTGTGTCTCCACGTCAACTTTAACAATCTAAATTATGTTAGGTCTTCATAGCTTATAGAACAATTTCCTGTATATCATCTCATTTAACATTTACACACTTCTAAGAAGTACACAGGGAAATATTATTCCAACTTTTCTGATGTGTAATCAACTGTATTGTGTCAATATAAACAACATTGTTGTTTAGCTCATGCAGTCTTTTTCTCCGTTGCCCATCTCCACTATATATATATATATATATATATATATATATATATATATATATGAACTCATTTCCCCAACCATCCTTGCAGCTAGAGGTGGCCATGTGACTGATCAAGAAATTCTGCTGCAGGCATAGATTTGGGGAAAGCTTTTGCTTTCCTGATAAGGCAGTGGACAGTGCTGATATTTCAGTCTCCACCATTCCTTCTTATCGTGACATAAACACGATGCCAAGAGATGTGGCAGTCACCTTGGACTCAAAGAAAAGGCCAGAAACAACTCAGTTGATATTAGCCCTAACATGGTTAAGCTATGGAACCAATATCCTCAGCTGCCTGCCTACCTCTAAACCCTTTATAACATGAAAAAAATAAGCCTCTCTTTGTCTAACCCATATTAGTAATATTTTATATTACTTGTGGCCAAAGCATTCCTAATAACATCAACTAATAATAATATACATGCAAGGAGATGATTTAAGCTCAGCAGCATCACGTATAAATTTTATCTTAAATTTAAATAAATAGTTAAAATGTTATGACCATCTTTTTTTTTTTTTTTTTTTTTTTCCTGATAATTAAGAAGATCAAGTTACCATCCATAGAGAATTAGGACCTCACCTGGGAAGAAAAATTTTAGCTTTTTAACTCATTGGGCAAGTATTCAAAATAAATTTTTCCAAAAAGCAAAGTTAATTTATGCCAGTTGAATAGAAAAATAATATTAGTTTAATTCATTGTGTTTCCAAGTAAACCAGAAGAATAAGAATGACTAAAACTTCTTTGTGCATAAATCTAAATATTTTCCTGATTTGCAAGACTGTGCTAGACACTGAATGATTATTTTCATTTACATAGTAGAAGTGATTCAGTTTCTCATACATTTTAAAAGTCTACCTACAGAAGAGATAAGAATTATGTTGTTTTATATTAAAATTGATATAATTTCATGAATCATTTTCATTTACTGATGATTTATAAACTGTTCCCCTTCTGGAAAAATCTCATTATTTTTGAAGTCTCGACTACTCTCCAAAAAAATTCCCAACTTAATAAGTATCCTACCACGTTGTGCTAATTTACAAGTTATAGGTGATCTGGGCAAATCTTTTAATTGGTTTTGAGTTGTGCAATTTGTCTCAGAACTACATAAACATTAAATAATTCAGAGACAAAATGAAACTTTATAATGCAGCACACCAAAGTTGTTTAGTGTGTGTATATATATATATATATATATATATATATTCAGATAATTATACATGACTAGTTATCATTATTTTAAACAAATTTAGTTCTTTTAAAGTATGAAAGGTTCCCTGGCAATATTTTGAGTTAAACTAATCTTATTGACAATAGGTGTCTGTCAGCCATACCTATATATTGGTGTTACAGTTAGGTTTATACAGCATGTGTAGCTGCAACTCTGGAGTAAGCCCTTCTTAATTGTATGATTTTTCAAATAAATATTTGTATCTTTTATTTGGAAAAATCACAGATTCAGCAAACTGGGCAAATGCGTGTATATTTTGAATACAGAATGCTTTATATTTTATTCAATGTGGATTATCTGTAATAATACATTGTTTCATGAGATAGCACTAGTGAGAAAAAAAAATGACGAGCAGTTGTTCGCTGTGCATTTAAGTACTTAAACAGAGTAGTCACTCTGCTTTCAGACATTCATGCTTGACTAATTCACTGGAGTCAAACGGGTTAGAGTGCTGTGTCCTGCCAATCAAGAGCATTAGCATCGTCCTCTGTGTGGTAGAAATGCTTGTGTTTGGAGGAGGAGGGATTTGGGGCGCTGTCTACACAGATTAAGTAAAATGGAAAACTAAGGCATTTAACCAACTAATTCTGGCCAAAAGAAAAAAAAAAGTGGGGTCAACTATTCAAGTAGTTATAGATGATAATGGAGTTCAATGGATAAGTATTGCACTCTGTCTTCCTATTTTCTAAAACTGGAATTGCTTTTGTGTTTCAGTAGAATAAGGGGCACACCAAGAATACCCTCTGGAGCAGGGGTGTCCAAACTTTTTTCAACATTTTTCACCAAGGGCCATATGCGGTAAAATACACAAACAGTCGGGCCACTCACTCGAGGTGAAGTGTGTATTGCCTCACCTGGTTTATTTAAGTAAACTAAATATGTTTTTGGAATTTGCTGTGGGCCAATAAGAAATGGATTGTGGGTTGCAGTTGGCCCATGGGCCGCAGTTTGGACACCCCTGCAGTCTGGAGCATCACTTAGAGGACTGTAAAAGACAAAGGGACAGCAAAGTCTTTGATCTCTCATTGCTTACAGGACTTAGCACATCTAGGTAGGATCATGATAAACTGTCCCCACATAATAGAGTATACACCTGAAAGATCAGCATCCTTTGGCCACTTAACATTTTATGAATAATACTCTGGGTTTATAAGCTAATTATTGTGACTTTAGTGTTGCTAAGTTATTAAGACAATGGTATTTTTTGGTACTTTTTATTATAATAAAACCAGATACACACTATTCAAATCTCAGGGACAGCAGATTATACTCATCTTTTCTTGAGTGTTAAGAAGATCCTACTTCCAGGCTTAAAATATTGCAATAATTATACACATACTTCCAAAAGTAAAAAAAAAAAAAAAAAAAAAAGCCACCAGGAAAAAATGGGCAGGTAAAATATAACAAAATTAAAAAAAAAAAAAGAAAAATAAAAAAAAGAAACATCATAAGGGAATTATAGAATAATCTTAATCACTCAACAAACATTTATTGGAAAACTTTGGGTCAAAATTTTTCTTTTATACTATCCTCTAAATTTTATAAAGCACACTTATTGGATAACTGCTTTTACCGCCAGAGTCAGTTATTAAAGTCTGTCCTTTCCCTGCTAATTTCAATGTCAACTCTGTTATAAATGAAGTTTGCTTACAAATGTAGGCCTTATTTAAGTGGGTTTCTTATATATGTAAGTTTTTTCTTCTGTTCCATTAATCTATTTGTCTACCCCTGTGGCAATATCATCTAAATTTAATTTCTATAGCTTCATAACAATTTTTTGATGTCTGAAAAGGAAAACCCCCTCACTTTGTTTTTCTTCTTCAAGAGTATCTGTCATTTTAGAATTAGCTTACAGATTAAAAATATGACAGGAATGTTATTTTATTTTTATTTAAGTATAGTTGGTATACTTAAATTATATTAGTTATATTAGTTTCAGGTGTACAACATAGTGAGTCACCATTTTTATACCTTACATTGTAAGATATATATCATAAATTATATTCCTTATAGCAAATTGTTTTCCTATGTTCAAATTCCAGGTAATTTTTTATATTGTTGTTGTTCTAGCATATTCTCATTGTCAATCATTGGCTATGTTGTAAAGTTAATGAAGCTCAAGTTTTAGGATCCCCACAAAACCTGAATCTATCCTTTTATCACTTTATTGAATAAAGAATGCATTTTTCCTTTCCATTTCTTAGACATATCACTCCCCCCACCCCCAATTTCCATTAAAGAAAATAACAAAGAGACAAGGAATTTTTGATGCAGGTATACTTGTAGAGAAATGTTTTAACATGGCTCTAACTTGTTAAAACCAGAGGGCAATGTTATCATCATACAAAACTGGTGATTCATTGCCCTCCAAAGTTCAAACTTTCTCTCTTTTTTTAAGCCTATGCCCTTAGGAGAAATAACTGGTCACTATAATGGCTGTAATGTTACAAGATATGATAGCACTAGTGAGGAAAACACAGGTAATATTTTAATTCGTTTTCCAATTTTGAGTGAACAATCTTACCACCATCATATAGTATCTTACAGTTTCAAAAGCATATATAAACAGTTGAATTTGGAAAGAGAAGATTTATTCCATTGCCTCATGTAGCTTCCAAACTATAAAAATATGAATAATTGTTAACTTTGAAATAGTCTATGTATTCTGCTTGTATTGTTCTTACATTAAAATTATACTCATCTATATATGCATATTGACTATGGCTGGCCATTTCTAGGAATTTGGGTATTTTTGTCAAAGAAAAGCAGCCTATTTTAAGATTTTATTTTACATATTTTATTTTTATTTTGAGGGGAATCCAAATATCTACACCATGAACTTAAATTCCTATAGCTGCCAGAACTGACAGAGAATTAGCAAGGCAGAGCCAAGTTCACGCAATACTGTCTACGGCGCTCTTATAGCTAAAGACAAACCAAAATATTGACTAGTTCCTCTCAAAACAGCATGTATAAGTTGTGGCTGAAATAAGCCTGATGTAAGAAAGAATACAGATGGCAGTATAATCATAGGCTGGGTCTACGCGATGCCAAACAACCCATTCAAAAGTGAAAAACTCAGTCGATCGGTTGGTGGTTTTGTCTTCATGCCACCAGCAACAGACTTGACTGATTTCTTCACAAAATTGACTGAGCTTTTGACTAGACTTGAGCAGATGTTTTATCACTATGTATGTTCAGTCTTAGTTGTCAAATCTAGAACTCAAATAATTCCCTCTATGAATGATGAATTCATTTCTTACATCAAAACAGCCTGAAAGTGCTAAACAAAAATCCTTTGTAATTTTTAATTCATCTAGAGACTAGCTTAGTGTGTGTGCTTGTCACGGATTAGAGTACAAATGACAAGAAATAGGGTCTTCCTACTTACATGCCTACCTTTAATATTTCATTAATTCATTTGGTATCTTTGCAACTCAAATACCCATTGAAAAGTAACTAAAATTCATTAAAATTTTTCTGCTTTACTCAGCAATTTCCCTGGCATATACAACCTGTTTGCCATGAACATATCAAATGATTACCAAAATGTACAATGACTGCTTTTGACATTTTTTTCCAATTCTTAAAAAAAAAAAGGTCTCTTTCACGAATAGATCACAAAATCCTTCAAATATTTCATGACTAAAAATGAAAACAGTCCAAAAAGACACTTTTAAAATGAATTCTGTGTGAGCAGAGCCCTCATGTCTTTGATCTCTGTTGTGCCCCAGTACCTATGAAAGTTTGAGCTTCAATAAATATTTATTAAACAAATGATTTGATATATTATAGCATGCCACTTTTATAGCTATTGACAACCTGTGACCTGGTAAGACGAGATTGGTGGAATTCATACTTCAACTCACTTCCCTCCTTTCCTATAAATGCACTTTCCATGCTTCTATTGCCTAAAGCCAACTGGAAACCAGAAGTCAAGGGAATCTACGGAGAATGGAGCTGGGTGGAGAAAGGTAGGGAGTGAAACTAGAGTGAGGCAAATATATTGTCTGCTATCTACCCACTGCTGTCCTCTATGCAATCATTAGGGGTAAAAAGCTTAGCATACATTATAGTTCTTACAATTTTCACAAATGCACAAATAAAAATTGCATATACACATATACATGGGTGTAGGTAGATAGATGATAGATAGATAGATAGATAGATAGATAGATAGATAGATAGATAGATAGATGAAAATACTCAAAACCTGGAGTTAGGATAGTTGATTTCTTCCCACAGCTCTTGAAGATGTACCAATAATCTTTAAACTTCTTTCCAATTATTCATTTACATGAACTAATGTGAATACCTTCAAAGACCAATTATTTTAAAAGAAACTAACACTTCTATTTAACTACAAATGTAAAACATTTTTAGGGAAGCTAGAAAATACAGAAAAAGGTAAATGAGAAGCACACATTTCATAAATGATGCTTCTGGGAATTATATTTTTCAGAGCCTCCACAGAGAGTTGTCAGGAAAGAGGATGATTTTCTGGGTCCATCTCTAATCACTTCTCATCTTCCCAATTTCTGTCCATCTTCCTTCCACTATTTTTTTATATACTGTCAGTTCTCTTCTTTATGTACACAAAGAACGGGCAACAGAACAAATGAGTGAAAAGCAAAGGACTCTACTCGGGAATGCATCTCTGGAAATGTGTACTGTATCAGCATTGATATCTTCCAAAGAAGAGTATTTGCCCATCTTCTGAGGCCACAGAAGTAACTGCTTTTATTCCAAGTTACCTGTGCTGTGCTCTAGGTTACAAGCTCCACGTGCTTCCTACACAGGTCCTTTGCACTGTTAACAGTGGGCTGATGAGGAAATTGTACTTTTATCTTTACAAATTTCTAAATTTCATTATGTTTTCAACTAAACACTGAATGGAGATTGACTTAGCCCAAAGATCTCTTTTCTGTTTGTGGGAATTCTTTTTTTCTAACCTTCACTTTAAAACCAGAAAAAGAGAAACTTTCTAAACTTACTCAAAATAAATGGAAGCTATTTCTTCAAAGCTCTGAAGTTCCTGAGTTTGACTTTCACATGTAAATAAAACACACCCAAATAGGAGCATTGAAAGGATTAGAAAAAAATCATAAAGCATTTATTTTGAGGTTGGCTAAGAAATTCTGTTTGGTTAAACAGAAGCAAACTTTCCATAGCCATTCCTCACCACCAAAACCCATAGCCCTGTCCTTCTGGAAGCACAAATGTTTGCCCCGACTATTAAAAAAGATTGACGCAAATACTCTTTCTATAAGAGGTAGGTCCTTCTTTTATACATGATATTAATAGTATACACAGGTCAGGGCTACAATTATAGAAAAAAACTCTTCTGACTATCTTGAAATCATTTTTCTGAATATCATGCTAAAACAAAATATTGTAGGTCTAAAAGAAGAAAACAGATTTCATTACCACTACTTATTTATCTATTTATTCAAACTTAGCTTATTTTAAAACAGAAAATTTAAAAAGCACTTAAAACAGTGATTCTGCCTCACATCTTCTTTGCTCAATGTGATAAGAACCAAATAGAGCTGCTTTGAACTCAAATGGGGGCAATTCTTGCTTTTATTTCCCCAGGACTTTTATCCCCCAGAGTAAGTTGTTAATAGATATAAAATGTTCCTATTGATTAATTCAGTGTGCCAGCTAGCTAAGATTCACAGAAGGCAAAAGAAATGCCAATGCTTTCACGACACAAGGACACATTATTGAGAATACTGTCTATGGTTCTCTCATAACTGTTAGGCAATTTTTACAGAAAAAAAGAACACCCTTTACACCCAAAGTAGACCTAATGGATAACTTAAGAGAGCTGTAATTGACATAGCCGTAACTCTTTTTCCTGTTAATGTTGGGCTAGATCTTATTTAGTAATCTTTGCTATTTGAGAAATAGGTGAAGATTTTGTTTTAACAAAAGAATGAACTGAGATAAAAATGATTTTAAGTTGGGACAAAAAAAATCTCTTAGGTTGTATCATGGATATTTTGGCCAAGTTGATGCATATAAACAAATGAAAAATTGAAGCAATTAGCCTTAAAAGTAAAGAAAATAAAAAAGCAAAATGTCTTAACATCCATTATAGGATGTTATTATAAACCATTGAGGGTTTGTTTGATTTTGTTGGTACATTTATTTTGTATTTTTTTGGACTCCTTTATTTGGGTAGTTGCTTTGATTCATCACTTTACATGCCTAGACAGTTAATAAGCTTACCTTAAGCACCTATCCTGTGTCAGGTTTAGAATTTTATGATAAAGTTGCTATTTATCCTTAAGATCTGCCGATGTGACAAACAACTGGGTTTGAACAGAAAGAGAGCAAGTATTGCTAAAAAGATTTGATTGTCATAGCACTTTTCCCATTTTTATTTTTTAAGTTAAAAATAAAACTCTTATCTCATGGCACAATCACCGTTGTTCAAAACTCAAAATGCATGGAAGAGAGTGGGGTGATTGGGTCAGATTTTCATTCACTTAAAAACTTTGTGAAGCATTTTAAAACTCTGAGCATGCTCCTTGTTAGCTGCTGTGTGGTTCTGTGTCTACAGACTTCATATGTGGACTCTTTGAGGAATGCCTTGTCACAGTCTCCTCTTTGGGTACCCAGGACCTGGCACAGAGAGTCACAGGAAACTTTCTCATTTTCGGAGACCTTGGGACCTCCTTGGCTCTTTCAAATTCTTGTTTTTCCGTCAGCATTAGCGATAAGTGAGCATCAAAGGAAGAAACACAGAAGATACAGTAGATCATGACTGGGTAAGGAAAGATGCACACGTGGCCCAGGATATTATTCAACTGGCTTTTCTCATGTAAGAGAAATGCTGTGTAACAAATAATAAAGGAACACCAACTTCTGGTCCCTAATAATAGAGATCATATCACATAAACAGAAGAAGCCTTTAAACCTCACATTTTCTCCAACACTATTTTTTCTCAATTTTCACTACTTTGAATACCATCTATATCAAAGTATAATAAGAAGACAATTTAAGGGGACTATCAGTTTAAAAGGAAAAAAAAAGTAAAAAAAAAAAAACAGGCCTGGAGAGGGGGCATGGCTCAGCATCAGGTCACTGAGTGTATTCATTATTTGTTCCCATTACCATGTTATGTCTTAATTACTCTGGTTTGGCTTCCCACCCGGGGTCACAATGTCACAGCTGGTTTTCTGCCCATCCCTAATTAATAAAGCCTCATTTAGTATCCAAGTTTATTGTAATAAAACCTCTGCTGAGGGATACAGCAGAAATAAAGAGACAAAAAACAAACCAGAAATTATCAGAGTTGCTCTGACAGTAACCTTGCAGCACAGAGGGCTGTGGTTCAGGCCTTCTCCAGGTTACTTTTAACCTGGAAAGGATGTCTGTTTGATTTCACTTGGAATTTCTGGCATAATTGGTCAGTGGTCAGATTTTACTGATATGAAGAAAAGTGATGGAGGTTCCTAAACACTCTACATCATTTGGGACTTTTTAAAATGGTTATTTATTCATGCTTCTAGCACTTAAATTAATATTATGCTACAAAACAAAAAGAAAAACTTAATGCTTTCAAATGGCAATATAAAAAAGTAACAGGCATTCATCAAATGGTCTTATTTTTTTCCTGTGGCACTGCTTCTTGTAGTATTTTGACACACCAAATAAAGACAAATTATGTGACAGCCATTTCTAACTTGTTAAATAAGGGCATATAATTTCAGCCAATACAATTTTACAAATTAAAAAAAAAATTCACCTTCAAAAATATCAGCACTATTACGTATAAGTCTCTGTCTGTGTCCCTCTCTCTCACACACACACACCCACACACCTACACACACACACACACACAACCATTTCTATTTGTTAACAATCCACACAGCTCTTGAGCAGATAGCTCATCTGCATTTTATCAGGTGTCTCTATAATTAAAGCTTATTGTAAAGTGAGATATTATTGGTATGTTTTATTACTTGTCTATGAAAGGCTGAACAAAGTAAGAGGCATAAATGAATTCAGTTTTAGAGTAGTTTGTTTTAAACAAATGTCACTGCCTACACACACATACCTAATTATCAGTTCTTACACATTCTGCCAAATATCAAACCTATAGTTCATAAGCCACATGCACGACAGGCAATAAATATATTTCCCCTAATTTAAAATTTTATTGCAAAATACCCTCTGCACTATGTTAACCTACACTAAATCACACTCTACACCCTCAGCTTTAGTGGTGTTTACCTACTTCTGATTCAAAAAGGAAAACAGTAGTAACTCCTATTTCTAGAGATCTACAGTAATAAAAATAAAAAAATAAAAATGAATGACTATATGTAAGGAAAGGATTCAAAAC